>NC_133775.1:47292449-47511339 GCF_003597395.2 Chelonoidis abingdonii | reverse complement strand
CAATGTAAAAGCCTATATTGTCTTTCTACCTGTACTTACAAGTTGGAAACAGAAGATTAGAGAGCCTGGAGATAGTGTGATCACCCTCAGAGCCCAGAGAGACAACAGACTAAGAACAAAGAACCCACGCCCAAAAACTTCCCTCCAGCCAGAGTTGAAAGTATCTTGTCTCCTGATTGGTCCTCTGGTCAGGTGTCGTTCGTTAACCCTTTCCAGGTGAAAGAGACATTAACCCTTAGCTATCTGTTTATGACAGCACTAGTCTCCCATCAGTATTTGAACTGGCAGAAATTGACTCAAAGTCAGTGGAGTTATTCTTTGCTGGATTAACTCTAGTCTAAATCTAGCAGCAGAGAACTATTGTATAGACTCTCTTATCGTCAACAAACAGACTTTTTATATTGACTATAAGTTCTATCTCCTCCCCACCAAGAAGCTTATGCATTGTTTTGTTTGTGCCCACTGTAGTAGAACAATTTAACTCTTCATCACAAAGATCAAATGCAGTGAAACTGTCAAGTATTATTACCTAACTATGGAGTACAGTAATTGCTCTGAATGTATGAATTGCAGTACTAGCTTTTCTCCCATTAAAAAAGAAGGTACTAAGATGATTAAGTAGTTTAATTTAAAATAAAATGAAATGAACCCTCAAATAATAAACATGGTATTTTAATTTGTGGAAGGTGATTTCCTTCACCTGTAGAGAACAAACTTCTAATTCACTTGCTTTTGCAGTGAGTTGTCTTCTATCCAACACTTACAAAAGAAACACAGTAAAGGTCTTTCATTCATGAAAGAGAGTTTTAATCACAAAATATGGTAGTCAGGAATCTTATGCTTAGAACAGATGTTTTTTACTGAAAGTCTTTTTTTTCTACCATTTCAGACAAACTTGGTCATAACTTCCTGAATAATGCCTATATTACACAATATGTTTCCTTAGTTTTGTTTTACAAAGTAAAAAAAAAAGTGTCTGAATTTGGTATGGAACATCACAGTAATACAAATAATAATCACTAACACCATTGGAGTGGATGAGCAAATACTGTTTTACGTTTCCAAGGTGTTGCTTTAATTTGTTTTAAAATATGCTTAAGACATTTTCATATCTGTGGTCTGTACATGGTTAATTCCCAAAAACAGTTCCTCAGGTTATGCAGAATATGTTTGTTCACTATCTTCTTTGTACAATTCCAGAATGGTTTCCAACTTCATTAAGGGACATTTTCAGAGAGATGGAAGCAAAGGTGGCATACAAAAGTGTGTACACAACTGCATACCTATTGTTCTTTTTGTGTGTGCAGTAGTAAATCTGTAAAAGCCTATATTGAGTTAACTGCATGCATGAATTCTGTGCACCACTGCAATATTTTTCTGCATTATCACTAGCCTTTTGTCATTTTGAGAATCAGGTCTGAAATGTCTAAAAACAGTTAGAAATTAAGGTAATGTAAATTGATGCACCTTTCTTGAATTCAAGCTATGTCATTTTATGCTAGCTTAGGACCTGACCCATTAAAGGTCTCTTTGTTTGTGAATACCCCATTCTCCTTTCTCAACTGATCAGAAAATGGTAAATATTTTACACTTTTTAAGAAGAAATCAGTTGTTGGAAAACACTACAAAATTTACGTGTTTGAGCTTCATTTTTGTAGCTAGAATCAAAACTGAATTTTCACTTGCAGAAAAGGAAATCTTTATCAGATTTTTTTAAAAAAAAACAAAAACTTATGACCAGATCTGTACCTTTTTAAAAAGACTATTTTATTAATAAGATGGATATAAAAATGAGTCATCTTTTGTATATAGCAGAAATAGACTTCCACGGCATATACTTCACTCGAAATACACCCTTTCAATTTGTTCAAGAAAATTTGGTAATGGATGAAAAGGAGAGATGCATTTCAGAATAAAGGACTCTCCTTTTAAAATGACTGATTACCAAGCCCCACATGTTTACGTTTCAGGACTATTAAGTTGGCCCAGCTAGCCTCAATTAGTAAGTGCCCAAGTATGTTGAGCTTTCCAATTCAGTGTTGACTCACTTTTTCTTTTTCTTTTTCTTTTCTTTTCTTTTTTTAAATTGGCTCGACGAAATGGTTTGGGTGGGAATGGGGAATTGCTGTTTTTTTGGGGGGAGCAAAACTGTTTTGTCTTGGAGGAGAAAAGCAAAAACTGTTTTTGTTTAAATGTTCATATGTACCATAAAAACGTGTTAAGAAGCAGTAAATACATAAGTGTTGCTATCATTGGCTCTGGGCTACACTGTTGGGTATATTAACTTGTCTCTCTGCCTTGGAGCGCTAAGGAATGCTAGGTACTTACCCTCAGGCCTGCTGACGGGGAGGAGGGCAAAGGTGGCAATTGCCCCAGGGTGGGCGAGTGATTTAAAAGGGGAGTCCCAAGCCCTTTTAAATCGCCCAGGCGTGGGCAGCACATGTTTCACCTGCTGTACAGCTCAACCACCCTGCGACTCAGCTGCAGTGGAGTTGGCTGAGCTGAGGCCCAGGGGAGGGACATCTCCCAGCCGCTGGCTCGCTGGGCCCCACTGTGGCCTGCCCTAGCTCAAGCCTCGGGCATGCTGGAGAAAGGCACAGTGCTCCTGCCCATGTGTCCAAGATGGGGTGGCCAGTCCTAGGGCCTTGAATGCATGGCTGATAGGGAGCTGTCAGTCTCTGTTTTCTAAGAGCATAACTGCGCCACATGCGCTCAGGGAGCTCTGGAGGCAGAGTCAGTCAGGGGAGGTTGATGCTGTGAGTGGTGGTGGCAGCAGCAGGAGATTGGTGGATGTAGGGGGCATATAGATTGGCATCTCTTAATGTAGAGTGACAGAGCCATCCCAGACACCTGCAACTGGCAGCCCTGGGTTAGAGGGACAGCAGAGAGTGGGGGTGAGGAGAAAAGGAGGAAATACAAGGCAGCTGGGTGGGCATATGGTCGCCCTGGCCACACCAGAAAAGTGTGCTCAGCAGTGTAGTTGGCAGCTCACTGGGCACCATCAGTGCAAGTGCAACACCACCCAAATATGCATGTGTGAACCAGCTGCTGCACGTGCCCCATCCTTTTCTAGAGGGCCCATTGACTGTTCTGCCTGGGGCTTGGAATTGCTGTCAGTGGGCCTGCTTACCCTGTTCTGCTCCCTCAGGAACAAATGTAGGAATAGATGCCTCATGTTGTGCAACACAGTACATCTGCAGATGACAGGTCAAAATGCTACCTTGGCACATGTGCAAAAACTGAAGATGGAATATTTGACAATCTTTTTGGTAACTAGCCGCTGGGAGGCTGCTGTTTCGTTGACACAGTGCTATTTGACTTACATGTCAGAAACGTGTCTCTTGTGACACCTGCTAATTGCCTTAGCCTGTGGGATAACACTGACTTGTAAACATACAAACTAGTCCTATCTTAAATTATATTACATCTCAAGCTTTGTTTCATACTACTTATAATTATTTAAATTGTTAGATGATTTAGACAATAGTCTTAATTCTTAAGAAGATAGCCAATTCACTGGAGTTCTCTATTAGTTTCTGACTTTATCTATTAAATAAGTAGTTGTTAATAGAATATTAAAAATCTACTGCTCCACAGGGAGCTGTGTGATGGGATTATTCTGATTTTTTTTTCTACTTGTAGTAGTGCCCAAATCACAAAGGGGCTAACTGATAGTGTTTCATGTCATTCCATTAATGCTAGCCTGCCTGATCCATGCTGTGGTGACTTCCCCTCTTAGAAGACTTTCCTCTGCAATGTACTGTGAGACCCCAGAAGTGATCATTTATTATGACAGATCAAAAGCGTGGCAGTAGTAGAAGGACTTGAAATCCTCCAGTTCAGTGTACTCAAATGACATCCTCCCCCTCTCCCCCCAACTCTAGTGCAAAAGCCTTTTACTGAGCCTTTTTACTTTCCCTCAGATCTCTCTAGCAACCAAGTATCCATCCATACATAATTCAAGTGGAGGATATCCTTCTACCCACAATGTACTGTGTAGCCCCTAAACGGGCTGAGACAAACTAGATGTTTAAATAACAGTTTTAATAAGAGGCTTTTGAATTAGCAGAGACCCCTGTCCAGCTACTCCCAATATTACGCGCTTTGGTTACTTGGATCACAGCAGCCTCCACAGTAGATTTGCGCACTCCAAATTGATTCCTGACTGATCGGTGGCTGTCTCATGTTGCAAGCTTCCAGAAGGCTATCACCACTTGCTTGTGAACTGTAAGGGCAGCTCTCATCTTAGTATTCTTGTGCTTCAGGTCAGGGGAAAGCAAGCCACAAAGTTCCATGAAAGTTCCCTTACGCATGCAAAAGTTTTGCAGCCACAGTGAATCATCCCACACCCGCAAAACTATGCGGTCCCACCAGTCTGTGCTTGTTTCCCAGGCCCAGAATTGGCATTCCACAGCATGAACCTGACCCATAGTCACTAGGATTGACAAATTGCTGTGGCTCGTGCTTTCGGAGAAGTCTGTGTCACTCTCGTGACCACGCTGCTGTTGCCTCCTTGCCTGCCTTAGCAGGTTCTGGTGCTGCATATACTGCAGGATATTGCACGTGCTGTTTACAGTGCTCATAACTGCTGTGTAATCTGAGTGGGCTCCATGCTTGCCGTGCTATGGCGTCTGCTCAGAAAAAAGGCATGAAATGATTCTCAGATGTTGCTCTCAATGAGGAAGAGGTGACTGACAACTGTAGTTATCTCACAGTTCCTGCAGTCTCTGCAAACCATTTGAATTCTGGGTTGAGCTTCCAATGCCTAATGGGGCAAAAACTTTATTGCAGGTGGTTCTGGGTACATGTCGTCAGGCCCCCCTCGCTCCCTCCAAGAAAGCAACAGGAAAAAATCATTTCTCGCCTTTTTTCACTGTCACCGTATGTCTCCTGGGTGCTGCTGGCAGACACGCTACTGCAGTGCTACACAGCAGCATCCCCTCACCTTGCCTTGTGGATGGCAGATGGTACAGTATAACATAGCCGTCATTTTCATCCCATGGGTGCTCCTGGCTGGCCTCGGTGAGGTCGGTCGGGGGCACCTGGACATAAATGGGAGTGACTTCAGGTCATTCTCTTTAACATTTGTGTAATGGAGATTCACTCCTGCCTGGAATATCATAGCAGTTGGAGGCTGTCCTCTCCTCCCCCCCTTTGATCTCTGCTTGCAGAGGCAATAAAGTCAATGTTGTTTCAAATTCATGCATTCTTTATTACTTTATCACACAAATGGGGGGATAACTGCCAAGGTAACCCGGGAGAGGTGGCGGAGGAAAGAAGCAATGGATGAGGTAGTTGTAGGGGCACCCCCTAGAATGGTATGTAGCTCATCATTTCTGTGAGATGTCTGGGGCTCTGACCCAGAGCAGCCGTTTGCACTTGTGGTTCTTTAGTAGGCTTGCCTGATATTCTAGGCAGGAATGAATCTCCATTAGACAAAACTTAAAGAGGAGAATGATCTGGGGAGTTATTCCCATTTTTGTCCAGGTGCACTGGACTGATCTCACCCAGGCTGCCCAGAAGCACCCATGACATCAGCAGATGGTATAGTATGACTGGTAACCATCTTTGCCAACTTGCAAAGGCAAGGAGCTGCTGCTGTGTAGCATTGCAATAACGTGTGTGTCAGCAGCACCTAGGTGACAGTGAGCTGAGCATGCTCCATGCTTGCCGTGGTATGTCATCTGCACAGGTAACCCAGGACAAAAGGAGAGAAACAATATTTTGCCATTTACTTTCATGGAGGGAGGGAGGAGGAGGGGCCTGATGACATGTACCCAGAACCACCTGTGACAATGTTTTTGCCCCATCAGGCACTGGGAGCGCAACCCAGAATTCCAATGGGGGGTGGAAACTATGGGATAGCTACCACAGTGCAACGCTCTGAAAGTCGACGCTAGCCTTGGTACTGTGGACGCACGCCACCAACTTAATGCGCTTATTGGAGACACACACAAATGACAGTATCAAACTGATTTCTAAAAAATCAACTTCTATTAAATCAAACTAATTTCGTAGTGTAGACATACCCTTATTTCTTCTCTCAGCCCTGCTATTACTCACATTAAGACACAGAATAAGCACACAGAGTCCCCAGTCAGGATTTGGACCCCATATGAAGACACAGTCCATTCTAAACATCAATGAGACTGTGCACAATATCTATGCTGTTCCCAGAAATTTAATAGAGGGCTCTTCAATCTAACATACATTTCAACTTCTAGACAGTGCTGGAGAAATTCAGATTAAAAATAGCTAATTCCCACAGTTTACTAAGGGTTGTGATAGATTCTCTACAACTGGAATTTTAAAAAATCAAGGGGAAAAATCAACTTAGGAGACACTGTCTAGTTTAGTATTAGAGGAGTAGCTGTGTTAGTCTGGATCTGTAAAAGCAGCAAAGAGTCCTGTGGCACCTTACAGACTAACTGATATTTTGGAGCATGAGCTTTCGTGGGTGAATACCCACTTCGTCAGATGCATGTCTAGTTTAAACAATATTAATTAGGGAAGTCCTATGACCTGTTATACAGGAAATCAGGCTAGATGATCACAGTGGTTCCTTCTCGTTTATAATCAGTACTCTGGATGGGTTTCCTGTATTAATAGTCATATGGATATGCAAATCCTTGGACTCTGGCTATGGTCCTAAGCAATCTCCCTCTGTAGGACAATCACAAACATGAACATCTTGGTCAGCTCCCCGCCATCCTGTTACCCCACCATACCACAGCAGGTGAAGACTTTCTTCCAGTCACTGACAAAAAAATGGCTTAGGGCCAAAAACTAATACTTGTGGGTCCCCACTTGAAAACACCTACTCAATGATGATTTCCCATTTATAATGACATTTTGAGGTCTAGTCAGTTTTTAATCCATTTAATGTCTTTTTTATTCTAGCTTCTTAATCAAAATGCTGTGCAGTACCAGCTCAGATGCCTTAAGAAGTCTATTACATCAATACTAGATCACTACATTTGTAATCTCATCAAAGATATCAAGTTAGTTTGATAGGATCTGTTTCCTATAAATCCATGCTAACTGGTATTAATGATATTACCCTTCTTTGAGTCTCATATGAGCTATTCCATTATTTTTCCTAACACTGATGTTAGACTGATAGGCCTGTAATTACCAGTGGTGTCCTGTTTCTAAATATTGCAACATCATTTGCTTTCTTCTAGTCCTCTTAATTTCCCAGTTGTTCCAAGACTTCTTGGAAATGAACATTAAGGTTCAGAGAGCTCATCAACCAGTTCTTAAAAGAATCTTGGATGCAACTTATCTGGACATGTTCACTTAAAGATGTCTGACTTCAGTAGCTGCTGTTTAACATCCTCCTGGGTTCGAGTTGGAATGGAAAGTGTTTTGCAATGTGATTTAACTTCATTATTTGTGTTTTCTGAATATAGAACAGAAATATTTGAACAGTCCTACCTCTTCTGCGTCATTATGATTATTATTATTATTATTATTGTTATTGACAATTCTACCATTTTCCATTCAGTAATGAGCAAATACTGCTGTTAGGATTATTTTTGTTCCAAGCATATTGAAACTCCTTTTTATTGTCCTTCACTCTGCAGGCGAGACATTGAGAAATGTAGCTTTATCCTGACCTGTTACAGTAAGAAACAGCATCTCTGCTCTGTGTTTGTCAGATAGTATTCTGTATTACCCTCAATGTTTGTATGGTATCTGAAATGGAAACTTAGATTTAGGTTCTGTAAATGTAGTCCTAGACTTTCTTTTGATGCCTTTGCAAGAGGGTGTTCAATCTTCTAGGTCTTTATGCTGATAGGTGTATAAGAAAAGTGTTGGTTTGTTTTTTGTTTTTTGTTTTTAATTTTGTCTGAACTGCTCCATCTTGTTTAGCTCAGAGTACCGTGGCAGCGGCGTACCTCATTACGGCTCCAATTCAGCAGTGTAAAAAGTACATTCCTAACTTTTAGCTAGTGGTCTCAAATGTGAGCTTTGCTGGATGAGATTAATTGCAAACATTCCCTTCTGAGAAGTCCAGACAAAAAATGGTTTAGGATCTAAATCAGTTTTTGTCAACCCCAAATTTCTGAAGATCTTAAGTCAGGCTTAAAAATCAGGCAACCTTCATAAAATAACTTTGTTTTGTGTTTTTGGGGGTGGGGGTGTTGGCAGCATGGTGTTTTGTTTCTGATGTCATACCCTTTAAGACTGAGATTTTTTCCAACCTTTTGTGAGAGCTGGAAGGGTTATTTGATGTAAACCTCAGATGCTCATGTAATCATTAATCTAGTCTGTCAGTAAGCATGGCAAGAGACCCCAGAAGTTAGTGTTGAGGCAGGATTTACTAGATGAAAATCTATGGCCTTTGTCATGCAGGTGGTTGGATGAGATTATTAATTCATACTATGGTAGTCCCTAGAAGCCCTAGTCATGGACCAGGTCCCCATTGTTCTAAGCACTTCAGAAACCAAGGTTCCCCGTCCCAAAAAGAGCTTAAAACGTAAGTATATAACAAGAGACCACAGATAGAAAAAGACAGATGGGAAAGAAGTTTTAAGCAAATGATAAAACAATATTGTTCAGTATGATAGGCCATCGTCTCAGTATACTAACAGCCTAACCATTGCCAAGGAAAATCATCATAATGGTCCCTTCTGGTCTTAAAGTATGCATCTAACACTATTTTCCTTCACATATTATTTTCTGGTGTTTCTATCTTGAGATAGAGCTGAGGATATTTTCAAGTCTAATTGTATTTAAAATATTACAAGGTTTAAATACGCAGTGTTTATTAAGTTAATAAAATTTTCATGAAATATTGGAAATAGGATGAAATCTGTTCAAGATTTATTAAATAATGGAGAAATGTAATTCAAACAAATAGACCCAGTCTGTTTAATATTTCATTGTTATTTAATGTAGGAATTGTTAATTTTGTTGAACTTGCAAAATGTAACCAGCGTTATATCAATTATTAAGACTTCTGTTTATTAAGTCCGTATGTGATTTGTTAGTCCTTTCCCGAAGGTTGTTAAATTTAAGTGCTCCACTAAATCTGGACAGCTCTTGATTATTTTGTACAGAGGAAATAAATAACTTATGGTACCCTGTGGCTACAAATTCCATGCAACAGCAAGCACTATGTATAAAGAGCAGCTGGGTACGAAACCTTCTCTAATGAGGGGATCCAGCTATAGAATGATACCTCAGAAGTTAGGGAAATCCAGAGCCTGAATTGTCAGAAAATGCTGCAAAAGCTTTTCTACCATAGCAAGAATGACACCCATGGCAGTGATCTTCCCACCCTCCAAATAAAGAGAGATTTTTACCAAAATAAGGAACAATGTCACTTTTTTAACTTAGAAAGTTAAAACTTTAACTACTGTCTAGGGATTTTTTTGAGGCAAATTGTGGCATTATATTCATTTTTTTTCTTCCTCTGGAATGAGACAACTTGAATTTGGTATTGTCAAGGGATTCTCAAATTCCCCACCCCCTTTTTAAATGTGTCCGCACTCAGTGTAGAATACCACAGTAAGACGAATTGCTATAGTCTTCACCTTGTTTCCATTTCTAGTAACAGTTGGGGCTTCAGCAATCCAACTCACTTTCCTCCAAAACTTCATCTCATGTGTAAATTAATAAAACACACACAAATCTTGAATACTATTTAAAGGGAATTATTAACAAAAGTAAAATGTTTATTGCACTAAATCATATGAAAAAACAAACATATCATTTTACTCATCAGTTATATAGGGGGTGAATACATACAAGCACGTACATGAAAAATAATAAACACTGTCTTTGCCACTGTCAGGTTCCTCTCTTTTTCTCTTACAACTCTGCCATCAAAACACCACCAAATGTTTATTCCCAGAGGCAGGGGCGGCGCCAGGCCCCAGCACGCCAAGAGCGTGCTTGGGGCGGCATGCCACGGGGGGGTGCTCTGCTGGTCACCGGGAGGGTGGCAGGCAGGCTGCCTTTGACAGCCTGCCTGCGGAGGGTCCACTGGTGCCGCGGCTCCACTGAAGCCACGGGACCAGCAGACCCTCTGCAGGCACGCCTGCGGGAGGTCCACCAGAGCTGCGGGACTGGCGACCAGCAGAGCGCCCCCAGCGGCATGTTGCCGTGCTTGGGGCAGCAAAATGTCTAGACCCACCCCTGCCCAGAGATCAACTGATCCATGAGAGAATGACATGATTATCAACCCCTCCCCCCCAGTAAAAGAAAGGGGCATCATGAAGTCGTCTTCTACAAACCCTTTATCTAATCTAACTTCATAAGTGCTCCATCTGCAGATGAATAATTAAGTAAAGTGTCATACATACATTGCTATATTCTGTGGCCCGCCAACCGTATTTCACTGCCTGATTTAAATTCCTTTAAGCTGTTTATTTAAGCACTTGTTTCCATTCACTGCCACCAATAATAGGTCTACAGAAAAATAGACTGAATATAGCTTTGAAATCCTTTAAATGAGTGGCAGTGACAAAATGCATGAGCATATAAGGTCAGTAGCCACTTAATAATAAACTGGTCTTGCTATACCCTTCCTCCAAAGCAAGCACAGATGTTGTACATTATTTAACAAGATACTTTGGCCTGATCTACTTCCAAAACAAAACTCTTTTCTTCATCCTCCTTTCAAACACCTTCTGCAAACTAAATGGGATACAGCCACTGTGGCTGCATTGTACTGACAAACTTAACACTTTCCCAGTTAATAGCCTGGGACTGTGAGCTCAACTGGAGGCAATCTTATTCCAAAAAGCAGTAGTCTTCTAGTTTATAATATTCCCTCTTTTGCTGAAAAATATCAGGGCTTCATAAAAAGATCAGAATATGCCATTGCTCAAGACATCATTAAAAGCCTGGGGAAGAACCTTACAGATGGAAGCTATGAACTCTTGCTAAAATTCAGCTGTTAACTAATATGCACCAAGGGAAGCTCCTTTCTTCATTGTTAAAATGTGTTTCAACTTTCTTCTTTTCTACTGGTTCCGTTAGACCTTTCTGTCAAATCTGGGTGGGGGCGGGGGAACCCTGTACTGCTACTAAACTGATTCTGTGTGCAAGGGATGATCTGTCTGTGAAAGAGCTCTGTACAATATTCCCTTAACTATTTGGATTATACCCCTGGGATCCTGCAGACCGTCCTTATACCATTAGTCTTATAACTCTGTCATATCTTCCTGAATTATCTTTTTCTTATATTCTACAAACATAGCATGAGAGACTGCCCATCACTTGCTGGCTCCAACTGCATCATCTGGTGTTAAATTGTCCCCTTTTTTACCTCCTCAAAAACTGTGTCATAGAGTTTAAACCCAGCAGGGACCACGAGATAATTCATTCTGACCTTCTGAATTTCTCAGGCTACCAATACCAACCACACACTAAACCCAGCAACCAAAGTTAGACTTACCATATGCCCACTCCCTTCCCAGAGGTCAATCCGCTGTGAAGATCCTTCAACTCACTGTTTTGCCTCAAAGGTGTCAGGCGATCACCAGGCTCCCTTGAGTCAATTACCACACCTGGGATATGGAATATGCCTGGACTGTTTCCTGTTAACAAACCCTTGCTTTTTCCTGTTACTAACTCAGTAGGACACAAACAAGCATTCTTCAATTTCCAATGCCCCTATCAAAAAAACATTGTCCCATTAAGGTAAACTTGAAACAAGTGGGGCCAGAGATCACTGTAGGCTGCATTGCACGAGGTCCAGTCAACACTGTAACCTTTCATCATTCTTCAAAATAACAGGAAAGGAGGGAGATTATGTAATGAGAAGATGCCCCAAAACGTGTAATAGCCTTTCAAATTGTTCTTAAATACTTTTCATCTCACACTAATCCTTTGGCTATGTTCCCCTGTATGTGATTGCATCGAAATAACTGAAACTAGCCATTTTAAAATTATCTAACCATAAAAGGAGCTATTTCTGTAAATGTTGTGGTGCGACACAACATCTTGTGACCTAAATCATGCAAATAACTTGCTTCTTGGCCAAAATTCTAATGAACTCAGTTCTAGAGCTAGTCAAAGGGGAAAACATTTTTCACACGCTTCAAAATCTTCAAGTAATCTTCATTCCATGGGCTTCAAAAAGGAAACATTTTCCATGTACTTGAACATTTTCTCAATTTTAATATTTTTGTTCTTATTTTTATACTTAATTTCCCCTTCACTCCTTTTCTTCCTTCATCCATTTTTTTCATGCCAAAATAGGAAGAGAGATGAGACGAGAAGGAAAAATGAACTGTGAAATCAAAAAGGACTTATGTTCCAGTATTTTGTTGGGAGGTGAAGAATAGAGGAAATAATGAAAAAAGATGGAATATATTTGTTTTCTCTCAATTTCAGCCAATGCTCATCAGTGCTGATACTGTATAACTAGAAAATCAATATCCATGCTCCATCTTAAGTATCTGGCTTTATGTATCAGTAAGGTGGATTCACTCCTCCAATCTCATGAAGCTATCAAAATATGCTGCTTGGAACTTCAACCCATCCCTACTCGGTAGTAAAAACGTCACTGTAACTTTAGTATTCTTTTCTCACCATCTATGGAAAAATATAGTAAATGTATAACTTAATAAATTCAAATAACATTGCAGGCTCCATTTTAAAATTTATGTCTGGAAGGCAAGCTGGGGTGAGAAAATTCTATGTTAAAAGTTTTCAGCTAAAGGTAGCTTACAATTGAAGTTACTGTCAGGAGACGATACATATTCTGGCTATTAAACTGTAGAATGCAGGACCAGCTCCAGGCCCCAGCATGCCAAGCGCGTGCTTGGGGCGGTATGCCGTGGGGGGCACTCTTTCGGTTGCTGGGATGGTGGCAGGTGGCTCCAGTGGACCTCCCGCAGGCCTCCCTGCACAGGGTCCGCTGGTCCCGCGGCTCCGGTGGAGCATCCGCAGGCATACCTGTGGGAGGTCCACTGGAGCCACTGGTCCGGCGAGCAGCAGAGCGCTCCCCGTGGCATGCCACCGTGCTTGGGGCGGCGAAATGGCTAGAGCCAGGCCTGGTAGAATGTCAGACTTTCAGTGTCAATACTAAATCTTTCTACAGTCAGTAGCAGACAGCAGCAGTAGTAACCCTGTGGGTGTCTGCCTCAAAAAGCTTAGTAGCTTCATTGTTTGAAAAGTTAAATGGAAATAATAGTAACTGCACAAGTTGAAGCATGTCTCCATCCCAGAAAATGACAATGAACTGGGCTGTATCCAAGCATGGCTCCCCAATTATATGTGTTTGCAGGGAGGGACTAGGGGAAGACTGGGGCTGAGTGGGTAGAGACTGTTAGAGATGCTGTTATGCAGAACATGAGGAAGGAAGGAAATGTTCCCCCAGTTCATGACTCATTGCAATGGGTGATATCACGTGGTGTGCATGTCTCCTAGAAGGTATGCAGTTTTGCTTTTGCAGATAGTGCTATGTAGACCCCAGTTCTATAACTAATAGCAAACATGCAAACTCATGCTGCCATCCAAAGCCCCACTGACTTCAGTGGGGCTTGTTGCTGCATCACTACTTGCCTGCACGCTGTTAGTTGCAGTATTAGTATTAGTTAAAAACAAGATGCCATAAGTGGGTGAAACAAACTGGAAGGAGTGGAATGGGAGTGTTTGTGGAAGCGGTGGGAGCACGTAACAGTAACATGAACAAGTTTTATGTACAGTTGCTTGTTTTTCCTACAATATCTGTAACACAACCTCCTTTATGTTTCAGGATCTCTCTGTTGCTTAGATTATCCTTCAGGTTTATGAGTAGCAAATATTAATCTTCTATATTGTGGTGCATAGTTTTTAAAACTATCTCAACTATAAAACTTATAAGGTGTGGCTAATTCTATTCAAAAATTCCATTTCATTAAGAAAATATTTTTGCCCAGTGCTGTTCTACTTTCTGCTGCAAGTAATGAACTGCTTGTGAAGATGTCAATTTCCTGCCACATTCTTGGGAAAACTTATTGAATAAGTTTTAAGTATCTTTGGGGTCCATTGTATTAAATGAACAGTTTATATATTATTGTGGGTCAGGATTGTATGTAATCTCTTGAGGGGGAGATATGAATGGTCTGAGCACTGGAAGTTCAAAGGACTATATATTGAACACTGGGCCAAGCAAAAATGGACTTTTAGAATGAGAAGTGTTGAGTGACTTTCCTAGAGAATATCTAGAGAGAGCTGAATGCAAATTTCCCACTTCTGGTTATGCAATAACCCAGCCTTTAGAAGCTATGCCCTGAGGAGTGGGCCTTTGTTTGCTGGTTACTGGTTATGTAAAGCCAATATCAAAGGCCCAAGCTGTGAAGGAAAGACTGAACTATTCATTGTTGTTCTAGTTCTGAATCTGAGACAGTTAGGGACTTAACAACCACATAAAAGAAAAAAAAAACAAAACAGTTGTGGGTTTTGAAGCACTGACACTTACCAGACCCTGGGCTGGAGTTGGGGTGATCTCCAGTAAACCTCTTAGCATGTGTGTAGATTCTTGTATTGTTTGTAATATTTTTTTAATGCTTTCACCTCAAGAGTAAATGTGGCTGCCTAGAAAGAGTGGTAACTTATAACTGCAGGAAATTGTGCCCATAACCTCAGGAGAGGAAGCAAAAGAATAGATGCTGACCTTTTTAGGCAGTCTGTCTTGTTGGGGAATAACACAGTATAGGCAGGGAACTGCAGCCTGGAAAACGCTTGGTCAGGAGAGAGAGATGGGGTCTCTGCCCAAGAAAGGTAATGTCTGGGAGTCAGAAGCCTAACCGTGGGTGCCTTTGGTGGACCACAGAAGGGGAATACAGGCGTGCAGTTGCCCTGAGTTGTGACACTAGGGTTTATCACTTTAATATAATACAATGAAAATTCAACATTTCTAGATTGTTGAATAAGCTACAAAGTCACTAACAAATACTCTAGAGTCATATTTTGTCCAGTACAAGTTGTGTTATCTAGACAGCATAATCATGTTAGGGCTAGTTAGGCTGTTGAAAATACAAAGCTGTGTGTCTTTTCCAGAGGGTAGTAAGCAGTTGATCTTTACTACATCAAATGACACACTCTTTTTGTCTATTGTCTGTACTAAATCATGACTCCTAGTGGCTAACATATTCTGGCTTCATACCAAGAACAAGCTACACCATTCTACAGTTCTATTCCAAAGCAGTCAGACTTTTCAATAAAGGAATGTCTCTAGATACGTCCTGACAGCAGTAATGAAAAAGTCATACCATATTTAATGCAGTTTTTTTTCTTGTTTTTTGTAGTGGCTATTGAAAATTAGAATTAATTATATCTAATTAGAAACACAAAGTTCTGAAATGGAAATCAAGAAGCCATTAAACATTAATATCAAAATTATTACACATTATCTCAAAACTTTTAAATGTCACACCATCAATATTACTATTTAGATCTAGTCTTTTTGCCCTTTTTTTCTAATGATCAAGGTCATGGAGCTCAGCAGTTCCTGTTTTATAGGGCCTTGGGGCCATTTTGAACTATTATTACTTTACAAATGTTGATTATGATTGAATGCTGGAACAAAAGCACATCACATGCATTGCAGAGCAAGACTACATTGGAATACATAGGCAGCCTGGTACAGCATTCAGAGCAGAGTAGCAAAAACCCAGTATCTAATGATTATTTTTGAAAATCAATTAGCTTTTTTATTCCTTCACTAAACAATAAATGATGAGAAACAAACTGTAAAACATTGCCTAAGATTGTGACTAAAGAATATTGCATATTTCTATATTGCTCATATTTGTTTCTCTGAACAGTGTGTTAATTTTAATATATAACTGGCAAAATAACTGATATTGCAATGGGATTGTCCTAGACAGAAGCTTATTTTGAGCAGAGATTTGCCATAGTCAGTAATAATAATATAGGTATGTTTTGAACATTGCAGTACAGAGACACTTTTTACCAAAGCCCAGTGGAGTCAATGGAAGTCTTGCAACTGACAGCAATGGCCTTTGGATCATGTCTGTAGGAGGTAAGTTACCTTGGTAACTGTCATTTGCTATCTGTGCTTTTTGAAAATAAGGTAGAGGTGTATGTGTGTTTTAAATACTCATTAAAAATATCTCACTTATTATTCTGACTGAGTCAGATCTGGTAGTTTCATGTGACTCATGAGAATTCCAATACATATGGGTCACTTTTTACCTATTGGTAACAAATGCATTATTACATACCAGCCAAGCATGTGCTTTAAGAATGTCTAGTCTAGAAAATCTGAACCTTTATTCACACAGGAATTATAAATCATTTACACTTGTTTCTATGGCATTTTAACTTACATGTATAATCTAGGGACTCAACTAAGTGTATTTATGGATAGTTAGGGATTAGTCGGTGTGCAGTGTTTCAGCTCTGTAATGTGGTTGAAGTAACTTTTACTCCACTTCTGATAGCAGAGGAGTGATTGTTTGATTTCAGGGCCCTGCTCTGTGAGAAACTCCACTCCATGGGTGCACAACGATGGTTTATTTATGGCCCTTTAGTTACTGTGTGATAAATATTCCACTTATTTCTTTCTTACCACATTTGTCTTGTGGCAATTAATCATAGCTACCGATGTGTTAATCATTCTGAATGACTCCTATTGGCTTCAGTGGACCCTGGATCAGGCCCAGAGTCCAAAACTGAGAAAGGAAGAAAGTCCAATGGAGGTGGGTCTTCGACAGACCTTTCATTTGATATGGTTCTTATTTCCTCCTTTGTAAATAAGAAAAAAAGTAGTCTTTCAAAGTACTCCTGCTTCTAATTCTAAATTTTCTTGGGAGTTTTGTTACAGATCAATACTGCTAAGGGCTATGTTAAGCTATTAATAGGTGATGATGTGACACAAATTCAGCACTGAACAGCTCAACAGTGCTTAGAGGGGAAAAGGGTTAGTTTCCTATGTCCATGTTTCTTCCCCCCTCAACACTTTTTCCTCTTGCCGTGCACAAGCATCCCTTGGCTTGATCTAAATAGCCTTTGGAAGCTCTTTTTTCTCAAACCAAGTGCTTCAACAATTCACTTACCTTAGTCAATTGGTGCTCCAACATGCAGTGAGACTCTGAGAGAAACTGCAAGCTTCATCCTATTAAAAAAGACGAATGAAAAGTTTCAAACTGTTTCCTCCCTTCTCCCAAACATTAGATTTTCTTTAAATGCTTCTCAGGAAACACCTAATTCTTGTCACTACAACTGCTGCAAGATCTGCACTCAGAAATCTCTCATATTACACAATAAATTGGCATGTTGCAATGCAAATTCTGGACACAGTTTTCAGCTGGTGTATGTTGATGGGGCTGTGCCAGTTTAGGACCAGTCTTTATTTGTTAAAATTCTGGTATTATGACCTTAAAAATTAATTCATAATATCTTCATCTTATGGATAAGGCTTCAGCTCTCCTCCAGTGATGTTCGAACAAATGAACCAGCTTAAACAAAACAGAACATATATGTGATATATAAGCCTAATACAAGGCAAGATGGATGGCAAGCAACACTATAGGACCAAAATAATGGATCCTCTTCAATACTTGCTGTTTCAGCACTGACATTATACCATCTCCTAGAGCATAAATAGGTAACATTCAAAGGAAAACATAACAGCAACAAAACATTTCCCCTACAGAGGAGAGAATATGGAGTCCACACTTTCTGTTGGCAAACAAACAAAGCTCAGTTTGGTAGGTTTTCAGAATTGTTGTCTTGGGTTTTCCTATTCCCAGTAAAATGGGTGGTATCTTTATACACAGATGAAAAATGAACATGTTGAGAGTCATAGGTTACTACGTTATTTATGTGCTCTTTAATCTCTTGCAACTATATTCAAATAGTAAAAAGATATTGAGTGAGAAAAATGACATCTAAATCTGATAGTTTTATTTGTCTGCACTTGTACAACTTATGGTTAGCCAAAAGGACTACTTTTTAATGTCCTAAGAATTTACTCCTAGAAACATGCCAATCTTCAGACTGGAGCAAATGTTAACAGTCAAGTGAAAAGCCACTGAAACTGTATTTATAATACGAATGTTGGTGGTAGCTAAACTATAGTGGATTCCCATACAACTTATGAAATTGCGGTTGATTTTTAAAATATTGAATTAATGTTTTGTTAGCCAAAAATTGGCTCCAATAGAAACTGAACAGTTATATTGAAGGAAGTTGTGTTCTAAAGTTCAGCACTCTTAATGTTATGATATCTACATATTGCAGCTGAATATGTGTATATGTTTTTCAATTATTTGAAAATATACTTTAGGAATATAGGCTATAAAATCTTAAGTAACAGAATTTAATAGGAAGACACTGAAGGGGCCACATTTCTATAGACACCTTAATCCATCCCATATTTGTGTATATAAAACTTCACACATGAAGTTACATAAGCAGTCCCAGTTTTTTGCATGCTACCATTTTCAAGCCCATAACACAACTGCATGTGGATGGTCAAATGTCTATATATCTGGCTATTTTATCAGGTGTTGTCCTTTAGATGAAGTGATAGACTTGTGCTTTTAATGCTGTTAGTCTTAAATTTGATTCTTCACTGACAAGGCTGTTGTTTCTTACGAACAAGATGCCATAATTTAGTTACATGGGGTCACCGTGGATCACAACTGAGAATACCTAATTCAGGACAAGCTGCTGGGAAAAAGAGCAAACAGCGCAAAAGAGGTGGTTATGCTTCCATGAGATATATCAATCCAGCAACAAAAGTAAACTTCTGTCTCACCACACTGGCTCACTAGAAGTCAGAAATGCAGCCTCCTTAGGTATTTCATTCCTGGATTCCACACTCAGGCAGTAGACTTAATGATGAGTGGTTATTTAAAACCAATTTCACCAGACAAAAGGATCAGCCACATGCCCAGGCCAAATATACAATTGAGATCTTACCTGATAATCATGCTGTTGCCAATCCTTTAGTATCTAAAATCTAAAGATTTATATTTATAAAAAAAAAAAAAAAAGTGAGAGTGGAAATTGGTTAAGGAATCAAATACATATAACAGTTGTGAAGTTCTTGGATCAGGCTTGTAGCAGTCATGGAATAAACTGGGACTTGTGAACTCTCTGGTTGCTTCCAAATCATTGGAAGGTCCTCAGTGCCTTGGTTGGAATGCTCCTATTAGTACAAGTCCAGAGGTCTGAGGAAGAAAGAGGCAAAATGGAAATATTTCCAGGGCCTTTTATAGCTTCTACCAAGTGAAGGGAAACACATTATTCCAGTTTATGGGAAATTACAGGTAACACGATGGTCTTTGGAGTCACATGGACAAGTCACATGTCCATGCATGCTTTGCTTAGTCACAGTAGAGGCCATTATCCATACTCTAGTTAGAACATTAACATATAAGTCCCTCAGGTGTGGATGGACTTCTTCCATGGTCCATTGTGAGTGAAGTGTACCTTGATGGGCCATTCAGCTTGAACAGTCCCTTCATGATGCACCTTGTGGCTGTTACCACATGAGCAAACACATTTGAAATATAGGTACATAGTTAATATTCATAACTTCAGATACCAAAATGATAAATGCATACAAATGGGGTACTCATGTTATGCAAATTGTAACTTTTCCATTGACACCTTACTTGATGCACTTTGTACAAGATTTCTTGTGATTATATAACAGTGGTAGCAACAATGATCTACACTGTCATATTTTAATCAGATAACATCACACATGGAAAAAAAATCACGTGCCAGTAATTACACCAACAAACAATGGCCATACTTTGCTGTTCCACCTAGTGTTGCATAAATAACTCAACAAAATTTATTGAGAATTTTACCAATAGTTAAGTTGATTTTAGAAAAGTAATATTAAGTAAATGTGAGACTGAGGATTGTTTTTCTTGTTATTCACTGGCAAAGTGATCAATACCAAGTATTAAATACTATTTCAGTGTCTATTTAAACCTTTAAGCATTGCATTAAGCATAATCTTTCTGAGATCTCAAACCCATGGAAAGGAAAAATAAAACTTCATTCATTGCTAGAGGCTAAACTAGCAGGAACCACCAATCTGCTAGTGAAACACTGGAGTTAAAGAAAGTATTGATGGCTTGTGCTACTTTGCTCTGGTGAATGAGAAACATGTATACATATTCATTACAAATAATGATTCACTAATTAGAATGACCAAGAGAATATGTTCTAATTGGAAAGCCATGTAGTCGTAAGTAGAAAAAATGGTAAGTGAAGCAATAGTGATGCTGCAAGGTGCTGAGGATTCATAAAAAATACTAGGCACCCGTTGACTCGGTTGCTTTACAACTTCATGGGATCTGGCCCTGAGAAAACACTGTAGCTGACTCTAGAGAGATGAAAATTGCATATACAGAGAACTATAAATCCAGTGTTAGAGACAGTGAATAGAAGGGAAAGGGTCATAGTGATGGAGATGCTACACAGACAGCCCTGATGTATACTGGGTCATAGATTTCTGTGCCCTCAAGCAACACAGAATTACACCTCAGACCTGCTATGAAGCAAGTGTGTGGGCTTGCTTAAATGTATCAACAGCCACAGAGGATCAACATGTCCTAGAGAGAATGTCTATATTTGTCAGAACATTGTGTTATTGCTGTATATTTCACTGTGGCAAACACAAGGTAGGAGAAACTAACATTTCTAAACAAGTTTTTAAATTCACTTTGAAACTGTCAGAATCACACTGGCTGTCAGTCACAGAGATTCACTTGGCATCATCACAGGCTTTCTAACTGGGGTAAAGTAATAAAACCTCAGCAGAAGTAGGTGGTATTATGAAAAAAGGGCTTTTTATTAGCATTTGCACAAATCTAAATAAAATACATAAAATAAAAATAAACCGGCCCTTGTGAAATCAAGAGGAATTACAATTTAGCATGCAAGTCTATATTCTAGTGAATATTTCTGCTTCTGATCTTAATAATCATATATAGTATATGAGAAAAATGGATGAATACACAGAAGCTGGTTTTAAATACTTGCTACTCAGCCATTCTAAATGAGGACTATTTAAACAGGCTTTTAAAATACTACAGAAAATCTATTATGATTATAAGTTAATTGTTTACCATTTGGGGGATATATTCATAGATTCAAAAGCCACAAGGTATCATTAGCACATCTAGTATGACCTTCTGTATATCTCTGGCCATTAAATTTCACCCAGGTACTCCACAGTGAGCTCATTCATATGGTATGAATGAAAACAAATCAAACCTAAACTTGCAATGGAATTGTCAATGGACAATCCAGGTGTTCTGGTGAAATTATATTTTTTAATGATATAATATAATACAAGGATTTTGCTCTGGGTTAAATTTTATCAGCGTGCAAAGTTAGCTGGATATAATATAGTTGTTTCCATAGTTTGGTTAGGGGGGTTTGTTTTGTTTTAATTTTTATTTCTTTACATTTGCATACGAAAATGAAGACTCACCTACCTTTGCTCAAAGTGATCCTGACAGACGTTACAAACACAGATTAAACAGTCAGCAGAGTAGAAAACATCTTTGCCTCAAGGAAACCATTGTGACCCTGACCACCATGCTAGCAGGGCCACAATCTGTCCCTAGGCTTGTAAGGTTAGGACTTCTTTGGTGGCCTTTAAAGCAGGGTTACCTGTCCCCTGAATAAGTCATCCCACTGTTCAGCCAGCAATTGCAGTTTTTCAAGGCTTGTGTATAAAGTTGTGGGCTAACATTTCTCTCTTCATATATATATATAATTGTACATGTACACCCAGGCTCTTATGGGAGCACTTACAGGAACCAGTGGGCTGGATGTAAGCACTGTACTTATGGGAATAGGGAAGATTTGGGTAGTCTTGTGATGCCTAAACCACCATTTTACGATAGTAATTTAAGTACTCGTAGAGTATGGTCTTGGGCTTTATGCCTCATGAAGCCTGTGTATCTCTAATGTGCCAAGCACCAGAGAGATGAATTTAAGATGTGTCAAGCCCTAATTGTCTGTCTAACTCACATGTTGTGTGACAGACTCAGACCAGTGGGGTACAGGAGTCTGGTCGAGGGCAAATATACTGGTCACTGGATGAGTAGTTTTCTGTTCCCTGAGAGACCAGAGCAGGGGCTGCACTAGAGGAATCAGGAACCTGCTAGAACAAGTTAAGGCAGACAGGCTGATTAGAACACCGGCAGCCAATCAAGGCAGGCTAATCAGGGCATCTGGGTTAAAAAGGAGCTCACTCCAGTCAGGCGGGTGTGCAGGGGGAGCCAGAGGAGAGGAAGTGTGTGTGAGGAGCTGGGAGCAAGAGGCACAAGGAGCTGAGTGAGAGGGTGTGCTGCTGGAGGACTAAGGAGTACAAGCGTTATCAGACACCAGGAGGAAGGTCCTGTGGTGAAGATAAAGATGATGTTTGGAGGAGGCCATGGGGAAGTAGCCCAGGAAGTTGTAACTGTCATGCAGCTGTTACAGGAGGCACTATAGACAGCTGCAATCCACAGGACCCTGGGCTGGACCCTGGAATAGAGGGCAGGCCTGGGTTCCCCCTAAACCTCCCAACTCCTGATCAGACATAGGAGGAGTTGACCCAGACTGTGGGGGAGACCACTGAGGTGAGCAAATCTGCCAATAAGCGCAGGACCCACCAAGGTAGAGGAGGAACTTTGTCACAGTTGATATGTGTGTAACATACAAATGCCAGTAATATGACCTTAGTACAGTTTTCACTATAAGTGAGCACTCAAGGAACAACAAAACCGACTTAGAGATCATATAGTTATGGTAGATCAGAAATATACCCAATATATTTTGAAGATGTTTTGGAGAAGTCTCAAGACAGGCTGTTTACTAAAGATGGTCTCTTCTACAGGTTTCACGGTATTTAGAATGACTGATTTAACATTTATATTCCATTGCTGTGGTTACATATTCCTCCAGCCTGGTCCTCCTCTCACTTGTACTAGTGTAAAACAGAAGTAACTCCTTTGGAACCAAATGAGTGACATTAGTCTGTGTATGAATCAGAGGGGGAATCTGACACACTATTCATAAATATGACACTATTTAAAATCCTTTTGTGGTTATGCATACTGTATACTCCTGATTATCTGAATAGTATGAGGCACATCAATTTTGTTCAAATAATCAAGAGAGCAGGAGTCATTCAGCAGTGGGGTGGCCTCTCCTGTGGCCCAGGTCTCATACTTCTCTTGCTTCTAGGGGTCCTGTCTGAGGTCTCTGCTCTGCCCTGCTGATTCACTCCTATGATAGAGGGGCTGCAGAAAGCTCTGCACTGCCACAGGGTCAGTGACACTTGATCCTTGCAGGTGCAAGGGGTGGAGCAAAGCACAGCCTCCTGGCCAGGACTGCAAAGAGTTGGATGAGCCCTAGGGGAGGCCACCCCACTGCTGAATGACTTGGTCACACACTCCCATGACAGTAAGGCTCAGAGGGCTTCCTGTGCTGTCACACAAGCCATTTGATAGGAGCGTGGCTTTTCCATGGCCTGATCCTCATCTTCCGATTCTGCCATGCAATCTTGGCTGGGAACCCCTGCTCTAGTATCTGAATCCTTTCCTTGTCCCCCAGCATGAGATAGATGAGGGACAAGGATGAGATTCAGATAATATAGTGGTTCAGATAATAGGGTTTTAGATAAAACAGGATTATAGTGTGTTTGGAAAACAAGGACTACAAATCAGTCTTCTGTACAAATGTGATAAACAACCAAAATACCTGTAGTATGGTGCCCTTCAATCTTCATCATTATGGTACTGTCAGTCAGATCCTTGCCCAAATATTTCTTGGGCTGAAGACTTAGAGAAAAATTCAGCTCATACATCTGCTTCATACTGGTACCTTCCTGACCAGAATGTATGTTTGTATGGAAACCTAGTCTTCACATCATGCAATGTTCTAACTGCACTGTCTCAAAACAAGGGCATATGGAAGTGTATGCAACTTTCCTACATTATTATCAGTAATATACTTCAAGTTATTAATCCAACTGTATGTTAAACATGCTGGATTACAATGGAACTCGTGGAAATACCTATGGCATTCACATGAAAACCACATTAATTCATAATGATCTGCACAGTTACTGGGAATACTAAATGAATTATTAAAATTAATGGTAACTATATTTTGAGTGGTGAGGGCAGCTATGTGAGCAGAAAAATAAGCATGTCCTTGCTGAAAATTGTAAGAGAATTCATAAACTCACAATGCAATATATATGCCAAAGAGGAAGAAATAGATAAGTGTATTCATCCAGGCATTGAAAAAATGAAAACATGCAGACATACTGATTTTTCTCATGTGATGTGGAATGTGATTAGGTGCCACTTATCATAGAATAAATGTATCTAACAAAGTGTCAAGAAAAATATATAGTGATAACTTCTTGTACAGCACCAAGCACACTGTCATAAGTTAACAAAGTGAAAGTTGAGCTACACGAAAACAGAACTAAGAATATGAATGCGCAAATGCCTCTTACCTTTTGAGTAAGAGCAGTCATTAGTGATTTAGTTCAAGGCAGTCTCAGAGGGGACTGAGGGTAGAAGCCAGACTGAATGGGATCACGGTGATAGTTGTATAAATAGAGAGCACAGTAACCTTTTGGGTAAAATCCTGGGAGACTTGCCACTGACTTCAATGGAGCCAGGATTCTACCCTTTGTATTTAGGGCTTACTTTGAATCTCATTGAAGTAAATAGCCTCCCATTGCAATGAGATTTGGATCGGGTACTTAGGGCTGATCCTGCTCCTATGCTGGTCAATGGAAAAACTCCTATAAAATCCAATGGTGCGGGATCAAGCCCTTAGAGGCTGGTGGGATTGAGGGAAGTTACACAATATTATATTTGTAGTGGCACTATTGTGGTGTTGGTCCCAGGGAATAGGAGGCACAAGGTGTTTGAGACACCTTATCTTTCTGAATATTTTACTGAAAGAAGACAACTTTAGAATTATTTTCTTGGCTATTGGTATATATCCTTTGTCCCACTTGAAACTTTTTTTTTTTAAATTCAGGTAATAAAGTCGCCAATCTTTACCCTATAATAAATAAAGGAAGAAACCACTTTTAAAGATTTTTTTTCAAAGATTTTAGTTTCCATATACTGTTTGGTGTTGCTGAATGTTTAGAACTGTCTATTAAGGAAAATACTAAGAGGATGTTTTGCTTTGAAATTTGCTTTTATGAAGGCTTTTGTGTTTTTTCCAGTTCATCAAAAGAATTTCTGATTAGCATATACTGTACCTGAACCTTTGAGGATACAGTGCTTATTAAATCACAGTTGTGTACACATTTCATTGAAGTCATTTTATCAACTTTGTTATATAAAAAGCTGCTCATCAAAGTGCTGTGGTGTTCTCTGAAATTTGTGGGCTGTTCTTAAGGAAAACTTTAGAACTTTATATTTAACTCTCTTTTTTAAAAAATACCTTTTTATTTTTTGTTTTGTGATCTGGTTCAAAGCTACAGCTGAAACACCTATTACTCAAATATGCCTATAAAATCTTCCTGAATAACCCAGTAACCTGGCTTTCTTTGTATATGAAAATCACATGCTCAGCATCCCTTCCTACAACAAAAGACCATCTATCAGTATTCATTGAATAAATCATTTGAAGGTTGCAATGCTCTTTTAAATAAATTATAACAATTAGAAAAATATTGTAATCTTACTAGCAGTAAAGTATTGCTTTACATGTTAATCTAATATATAGATCTGAATGAATAATTACTATATTTTGTGACATTTTTCAAATAACCTATTTTACAATTAATAGTGAACCAGATCCTTGTCTACTATAAATGGATATAGCTCAGTTGAGTTCACTGTTTTACAGCACCATAAGGATCAAGCCATTTTATATTTGCCAAGCCATAGCTAATATATATGCAAGCAATCCTTCATATTAATGTCAATGTAACAGTTTCTGTCACAGAGACCCCCTTGAGAGCGTCATTTGATGTGCTGAAGTTACCTCTGAGCCTGTTTTCCCTGCGAGCTTGGGCCTCCAGAACCCTGGCTTGTTGAGCCAGACATGCTAGCCTGATGCAACACAGACCCAGGTCTGGTCTATGCCCCCAAAGCTGCAGATTTAACTGAAAACCAATCAGCAGGTTACTTGTCTCCAGCACCCAGACACCCAGTTCCCAATGGGATCCAATCTCCTAATAAATCAGTTTTACTCTGTATAAAGCTTATACAGAGTAAACTCATAAATTGTACACCCTCTCTAACAATGATAGAGAGAGATGCACAGCTGTTTGCTCCCCCAGGTAATAATCCCTTACTCTGGGTTAATTAATAAACAAAAGTGATTTTATTAAGTATAAAAATAGGATTTAAGTGGTTTCAAGTAATAACAGACAGAACAGAGTAAGTCACCAAACAAAATAAGGCAAAAACATGCAAGTCTAAACTTAATACATTAAGAAACTGATTACAGATAAAAATTTACCGTCAGAGATATTCCAATAAGCTTCTTTCACAGACTAGACTCCTTCCTAGTCTGGGCCCATTTCTTTTCCCAGGTACAGTCCTTGTTTGTTCCAGCAGACATCTTAGATGGAAAGCAGGGGCATTCTCATGATTGGCAGCCTCTTTTGTTTTCTTCTAACCCCTTCTATAATTTTGTCACAAGGTGGGAATTTTTTGTTTCTCTGGGTCCCCACCCCTCCTTCTAAATGGAAAAGTACCAGATTTAAGATGGATTTCATTACCAGGTGACATGGTCACATGTCACTGTAAGAACTCATTCTTCATTACCCATGGGTTGGCCCACACACATTCAGTAAGGCTTGCAGGTAAATAAACCATCCACAACCAATTCTCTAGTCAGTGGGAGCCATCAAGATTCTAAACCACCATTAATGGCCCACACTTTGCATAATTACAATAGGAACTCAGAGTTATGCTTTATATTTCTAGCTTCAGATACAAGAATGATACATGCATACAAATAGGATGAACGCACTTAGTAGATTATAAGCTTTGTACTGATACTTTATAGGAGACCTTTTGCATGAAGAATATTCCAGTTACATTATATTCACATTCATAAGCGTGTTTCCATAAAACATTATGGAATGCAACACCACAATGTATGTTCATTTTTAAATACAGTTTGTGGGAAAGAGTCTTTGAAAGTGTTAACACGAATTTTAGAAACAGATCCTCATATGGCGCAAATTGCTATAACTCCATAGAAATCAATTGAACTTCAGCAATTTATATCAGGTGTGGCTGTAGTCCTTAACCTCTGTATGTTCCACCATATGCACTTTTGTGAAGTTTTGTCAATGATTTCACTGAGTTGAGGATTTCACTGCTAGTGTTGAATGTGCAATGTTTAATCCCTAAAGTATATGTTCATCTGTTAACCTACATAGCATAAAATCTTAAACCTCTGACATTAAATTTTCATGGTAGCTGCATCTCCCCTCTTGATGGACTACAAACAATCCCAGGAGGGCACATTTTACTTGAAATATTAACTACAAAAAGGGAAATGCAGTTACTTGATACCATTTACACTGATCTGACGTATTTAATTTTCTGTGTTGTTGTGTAGGGGCAGATCTATTGCACCCATGCTGATATTACAGCAGCTGAGGATCTGGTCCATAATGTAATAGGCTAAGTTTCCACTTCAACAAAGTTTTTCATCTTTGTTGCTACAGACTAAATTGCTGTAAGTGGAAATTAGTGTAAAAGGAATATTAGAGTTACCTAATCTAATGAGTCGGAACTTTGGGTCCAAGCTAATGTTTCAGCAAATTAATTCCTTCTTGGGACTGAGGCAGAAGATTTTTTTTGGGCTTGATGAACTAGGTAAAGTTATTTTCCCTCCTTAGAAGTAAAAAAAAAAAAAAAAAGAGAGAGAGAGAGGGGAAGAAAGCACTACTTAACTGCCTCACAAAGCAGTTCGGGGAAGGGGAGCTTACCTAATTAATATTTAAAAGCACTTTGAGGTCCTCAGCACAGTATGAAGGCAATGCAATACTATTACCACCTTCCAGGCAGAGCACAGGTCTGGAAATTTCTCTCTGCTTCTTGAACATCTTTGTTTTGGTCAGCTTGGGGTTGACACTGACTTTTGAGGATGCTGCAGCCAGTCATGCATGTGTGGAATGGAAGTTGACAAAGAACAAAACTCCCAACAATGTTCAAGGACTCGAGAGGCACTGTTCATTTCTCCTTCATACTGGGTCTCTGCTTCATTGCACCCTCAGCCTTTATTGCTGATTGTATTCCACCTCTCAATGCTGATTGTATTCTCACCTCTCCACCTCACCTGTTTTAACAGCTGTCCACTTCTTTGCCCTCAATTATATTTTATATTCTGGTAGTGTAAATTGTCAGGCCTACCATATGAAGAAATATGTTTTTGAAACATGATCAGATTGCTGCCTTCTCTGACATCAGTTGCTGGTTCAAAAAAGTTACACTGCCAGAAAATGATCAAGAGGATGCTTGTCTTGCCTTGTAGCTTATCCCCTTCTGGTTCCTTACATGGAATCCTGTCAGCCTATGATGTAGCACAGTGAAAATAAACATTCTGCTATACAGTGTATGTTCTATATACACTACATGTACAGATAATACTTGAGAGTTGTAATATCCTAAATGAACACTTTTTTGTGCAGTCCTCCAAAAGGCCTAGTTTAAACCCACACATTTTTATAAGCAAAGGTAATCCAAAAGTGAACCTCAGCTCATCACTACACAATGACCTGTTATGCCACTCATAATTTAGCAGGTCGTGGTATCAGTTACTTCTGCTATTGTGAGTCCACATGCATACATGAATACACACAAATTATGTCAACGTTTTTCTTTTGTTCAGGCTAATATTGCGTGCTAACTTTCTAGAACCACTGTAAATGGTGTATGAAATGAACCATACATTTCTGCATGGTGTTGAGTGAGAATATAGTCAGTGCTGCAAAATCACTAATATGCTGCCTCATCTTCTCTAATTATCAGATAAGATACAGTCACAAAAATACACTAAGAACAGAAATCTCAGAGGAAATGGGGATCATGAACATAATTTTCAATTTTATTTTTTGTTTTCCCCCACTCAGCAACTTATCTAGAGCATTTAGAAGAAAGATTTATTCCACCCTCATCCCTTATATTGCATTTGGCACTAATATCCAATCTACAAAGAACATTATAAAAAGTTATTTAATTTATAACAGTTTTTAAAAAGAGTGTTTTGCCCTCTTTAGCCATTCGGAAGAATGGATACACTGTTGCTTTTCTCACATACAGACAAATTGAATTTGCTCCAAGCATGCTGGAGTTTCATAAGAGATAATATAGAAAACAGCTCGGCTTCAGAAATAGGAACCTCTTTACAAGCTGCCTTCCCCATACTTCAACATACTTCCCTTCTGAGTGCAATTGCAGCATTACTATAGATGCTATATGGGGAAAACCAAGTTCATTACTACAGCATGTTAGAAGAAACCTAAACTTTACTTTTAAACCTAAATTTAAACCTTTAGAATCATTTTTCATTTTTGTTGTTACAAGACTTATTTGAGGATCTCACGCTTTCTTGCTTCTGTAGGCAGAGCTGTTTGCACAGCAAGATATACAACAAAGAAATGCCTCAGAAATGCCGAGTTGAGAGGGCAGGGACTCTCTTTACTCAGCTAATTATTGTATGTGTGGTCTATGGGGCCATCATTCATAGAAAGCCAGTCAGAAATTATACACCTTTTTAACAGGATATATAATAGTTTGCTGTGTGGCCTTAGGAATATGGCACTAGGCTGGGACTTTGGAGATTTGCATTTTATTCCTGGCTCTGCCATGGAGTTGGTGCTATGCCCACACTCCCTGCTCTGCCTCCAGCCAGCCTGGCACCCCCTGTCACCAGCCATCCCCTGTCTCCAGCCCCTGTCGCATCCCTGCCCTGTCTCCAGCCAGCCCCTCATCCCCCTCTCTCCAGTTAACCCCTGCTGCACCCCCGCCCATCCTGCAGCCAGCCCTGCACCCTCTGCCCTGCCATCAGCCAGCCCCGACACCCCCCGCCTCCAGCCTACCTCACACCCCATCTCCAGCCAGTTCTGCACCCCCTGCCCTGCCCGCAGCCAGCCCTGCATCCCCTGCCTCCAGCTAGGCCTGCCCCATGCCCCTGTCTGCAGCCATCCCCATGTCCACTGGTGCTTGCAGTTCTCAGGGCAGTAACCCTGCACACCTGCTTCAATGAGGCGGGCAGGGAGCAGCTGGGACCTACACATGTGAAACGGAGCTCATTTTTAGTTCATGCTCATCTTTTTGAAAAAGAACTTTAGGTAGGGTTACCATACATCCGTATTTTCCTGGACATATCAGGTTTTTTAGTTCTTAAATTGCTGTCTGGGAAAATATGGATGTATGGTAACCCTATTTAAATATCTAAAAACATCCAGGAGGACTGCTGCAACAGCGAAGGTTCTCCCTCCTCCCCCTCCCCCTGTGAAGTGTCCTCTTTTCTGAATGTTCAGATATGGTAACCTTATCTCACTATGCTAGTCTGAGGCCTTGTTCTTAGGCTAAGGCCTTTGGCTAAGCAGCAGGGGCAGCCATAAGCTGTAAAGTGCACGGTTGCATCCTTACGTTCCAAACCAGTCACACTGAAATAAGGTGGCATTGGGCTATTAGAATCTGTCTTGATAGTGCCCATCACCACCAGATAAAGAAACAGATCTTAAGATGGTTTAAAGAAAACTTAGTTTGACAGCATCCTGGCTGGCAAGAAATCACTTATCAATGGTTGTGGTTGTGAAGCTCTCATTTCTGTATTGTTTTATCTCTACGGCCCCCCAATTTTCTGTTGTTAATCTGTATGGTTCTCTAATTCAGTGTTCCCAAAATTGGGAGGCCACTTGTGTAGGGAAAGCCCCTGGTGGGCCGGGCCAGTTTGTGTACCTGCTGCATCCTCAGGTCTGGTCGATTGCGGCTCCCACTGGCCGCAGTTCACTGTTCCAGGCCAATGGGAGCTGCTGGAAGCGGCGCGGGCCAAGGGATGTACTGGCTGCCGCTTCCCGCAGTTCCAGTTGGCCTGGAGCAGTGAACCACGGCCAGTGGGAGCCGCAGTTGGCTGGACCTGCGGATGCGGCAGGTAAACAAACTGGCCCTGCCTGCCAGGGGCTTTCCCTACGCAAGAGGCATCTCAAGTTTGGGAAACACTGCTCTAATTGTTCATCTGCTGTATAATTAATTTTGCTAGGTATAACTTAATTAGGGTAGTGGTATATAATTGGTTAGAGAATTATGTTACAATATGTTAGGATTGGTTAGTTAAATTTCAGTAAAATGATTGAGCTGAGAATATTACTATGTAAACTGAGGTCAAACAGGAAGTGGGTGGGAAAAATTGGAATCATGCTTGCTGGAAATTAACCCCCATAAACATTGCATTGTCTGCACTTCGGACATCTGGTCTTTTGCTGCTCGCTGTCTGCATGACAAGAATCAGGGAAGTGGGAGGATAGAGGGAAAGCCTTCTAACAGTTGTCTGTGAATGAAAAGTACCTTTATAAAAGCTAGGTATTATTGTTATATGATTCTCAAAGAAAAATGAAACAAGCATTGTTAGTTATCAATTTAAAAATAATTGTAAGTTTTTTGAATATGTCCGATGTATAATAATGTATAATGGTCTAAGGTACAATTTCTGATTTCTGCTCATTCCAGTCCTTTGAATTGACATTCCATAAAAACAGCCACTAAGAAACATGCATAGTCCAATAGTAAATTGAGTGATGTGAAGATTAAAAGAAAATGGCATACTCTAAAGTATTTGAGACTTCAAAAGGAAAGACTAATCAATGAAGGAAATCAATATTCCTCATTAAGTGTGGAATATGATGATGAAATTAGCCAAAGTGTCCAGGTTCAAGTCAGGAAATGAAACATTAATTGCACTGTAAGGATATTCTGAATGAGAGCTTTGGGGTTTGTGTGTTTCTTTGTTATAGGATAGATTTTTAAAGAATGTGTAACACAATGGTCAGGAATAGGGAAGACCCACTAGAACACAGAACAGGATCATTCTTTGTGACAGGAAATAGATCAAGCTTGGTATAGAGACTGCTTTCATAGAGTTCACAGCATGAATAAAAGCCATGAGCAACAGTTAAGAGAAACAATGAGTGTTATTAATCTGTTACTAGTAAAGTTTGTGACACCCTCCCCCCACCTAATGGATCAGAAATTCTGGCTAGCGTAAAGCCAATGGAGCTGCTTCCTCCATCTAATCCTTTGTATATATTCTACGACATCTTGTGGTCCAAGGAAGCTATTCAAATTTCTTCAAACCAATGCACAAACCGATCATTTCCATAGTGCTGTGTGTGTGTGTTTGCACTTCTTCTGGAAGAGTGGGAGGGATAGGAAGTTAGCATAAACAAGCTACTCCTCTCCTCTGAGTTTAGTTTCAATTCAATCTAAAAGTCTCTTTTAATTTAATAAATTATAGTGTGGGTTGCTCGGCACAGCAGAAGTCTCTTATGGGGGGAAGTTAAAGTGGAGACAGTCTAGCTAGAAAAAATATGGTAGAGTGTTATGACTGCATTGTATTAATCTACTGTCAAATCTATTCCACTGCCATCTGTCTTTATTTTGTTAACTCACTCGATCAGACATTGAAGTATCTGCAGATTATTAGTAATTTTTCCAAGAAATTATTCCTTTAAAAAAATGAATTGTCATAAAAATAAGGTAAAACTTTTTTTTGTGGTTTGCAACTGTCAATGAACAATGTTTCTAAAGAATGAACTTTTGTGAACTCTATGCAATCAGTATCCAAACCCAACATTAACTATATAATCTGGAAATCTCATTATATGCAACTCATGAGTATAATTAACAAATTAATTTACATGCTGTTAGCCTTCTAAATGCCAAAACCTTTTATTCAATAAATTCCTCTGACTTCCAAATCAGAACAGACATATGGCTCTGAGAAAGTAAATGTATATTGAAACGCCATAAAGCTAAAATGAGACATTTAAATCCTCTAGGATACCATTTTAACTATTTTTCTAAGCATACGTTCACTCAGCTGTCCATGCTTTCAGGATAAATTCCATATAGAGGAAAATCCTATGACTGGGTCCTTGGGGTGCAACCTAGACAGGGGGAGACAACATAGTGACAGATGATGTGGGAAAAGCTGAAATACTCAATGCTTTTTTTACCTCGGTCTTCACAGACAAGATCAGCCCCAGACTGCTGCACTGGACAACACAGTATGGGGAGGAGGTGAGCAGCCCTCAGTGGTGACAGAAGAGATATATGGTTAAGGACTATTTAGAAAAGCTGGACATGCACAAGTACATGGGGCCAGATTTAATGCATCCAAGGCTGCTGAGGGAATTGGCTGATGTGATTGTAAAGCCATTAGCCATTATCTTTGAAAACTCATCCTGGACAATTGGAAAAAGGCAAATATAGTGCCCGTATTTAAAAAAGGAAAGAAAGAGAACCTGGGGAACTACAGACCTCAGATTGAAGTCAGCCTCACTTCAATCCCCGGCAAAATCATGGAGCAGGTCCACAAAGAATTGAGGCACTTGAAGAAGAGGAAGGTGATCAGGTACAGTCAACATGGATTCACCAAGGGCAAGTCATGCCTGACCAACCTGATTGCCTTCTATGATTAGATAATTGGCTCTGTGGATATGGGGAAAGCAGTGGGCATGATACATCTTGACTTTAGCAAAGCTTTTAATACAGTCCTCCCACAGTATTCTTGCCAGCAAATGAAAGAACGTATGGATTGGTATGAATATGGACTATAAGTGGGTAGAAGCTGCTGAGATTAGTTGGTCAATGGTAGTGATCAACAACTTGATGTCTTAGGTTGGCAGCTCGATTATCAAAGTGGAGTGCCCCAGGAGTTGGTCTGGGGGGTTTTGTTCAACAATTTTATTTAATTGATCTAGATGATGGATGAATTGCACCCTCAGCAAGTTCGCAGATGATCCCTTAAGCTGGGGGGAGAGGTAGCATATCCTGGAGCGATAGGAGATGAGATGCAGAGTTACCTAGACAAATTTGAAGGTTGGACAAAAGAGATCTGATTGAGGTTCAGACAAGAACATAGTGCAGAGTCCGCACTTATGAAAAAAGAATTCCGATGGCATCCGCTGTACAAGCTGGGAGCCTGACTGGCTGCAGTGAGGCAGTTCTGGCAAAAAGGACCTGGGGATTACAGTGGATGAGAAGCTGGATATGAGTCAGCAGTGTGCCCTTGTTGCCAAGAAGGCCAATGGCATACTGGGCTGTATTAGTAGGAGCATTGCCAGGAGATTGAGGGAAGTGATTGTTCCCCTCTATTTGGCACTGGTGGAGTATTGTGTCCAGTTTTGGTCCCCCCACTACAGAAGGGACATGGACAAATTGAAGAGAGTCCAGTAGAGGGCAATGGAAATGATTAGGGGGCTGGGGCACATGACTTAGGAGGAGAGGCAGAGGGAACTGGGGTTATTTAGTCTGGAGAAGAAAAGAGTGAGGGGGGATTTGATAGCAGCCTTCAACTACCTGAAGGGGGGTTCCAAAGAGGATGGAGCAAGGCTGTTCTCAGTGGTGGCAGATAACAGAACAAGAAGCAATGGTCTCAAGTTGCAGCTGGGGAGGTCTAGGTTGGATATTAGGAAACACTATTTTATTAGGAGGGTCGTGAAACACTGGAATGGGTTACTTAGGGAGGTGATGGAATCTCCTTCCTTAGAGGTTTTTAAGGCCTTGCTTGACAAAGCCTTGGCTGGCATGATTTAATTGGTGTTGGTCCTGCTTTAGCAGGGGATTGGACTAGATGACCTCCTGAGGTCTCTTCCAACTCTAATAGTCTATGATTCTATGACCACTGAGCTCTCTCCCACCAACCTGTGATATCCCTTTCACACTGGGATGATGCACTTACGCAGACATCCACAGGCAGGGACACCCCAACTGTGTCACAGGAATGCTTCTCCCGGTCACTCATGAACCAACAATAGGGAGGCTCCAGCCAGTTCCCTCCAGCTCCGCAGCCTTGCACTACAGACCTGTACTGTCTTGCACTGTTCACAAGCCTGACCAGTGCAAGTTTATTACCCTGTCCGACTCTCCCTCGGTATGGAGAGAACATATGCTAACCTTCATAATTTGAGCTGAGATTTCCCAAGCACTTCAACCAAAACACACTGTTTTAAGTAAAATATAAACCAGGTTTATTAACTTTTGAAAAAGAGAGAAAGAGAGAGAGAGATTTTAAGCAGGAAACATAGAGATCAAAGTTGGTTACTTAAGAAATAAAAAAACTTGTAATTTGAGTTATACAAACTAAACAGGATTTGAATCAATGTCTCACCTTGACAGATGGTACAAACAGGTCACAGATCCTCAATACACAGGCTGGGACTTTTTCCTGGCATGGGAACTCCCTCCCCCAGTTCAAAGTCTTTGTCTGCCAGATGTGTTTACAGGTATGGGGTGGGAGAGTGAGGCCAAGTCACTTCCCTTCTTTTCTTCCAGCTTGCTGGAAAGATCTATGTTGTGACATGTGAATCCACTCCTTCTGGTCTAGCAGTCTCCATTGTCTCCGTGTTATCTCTGAGAAGTCTTCTAGGGTGGCCATTGACAGCGTAGATTCCCTTTAATGTACCATCAGCTGGTTGTGTGTTTAAAGTGTGGTTATATGTGTTCCCAATTTCACAACATATTTCAGTAACATATACAGTAATATCTCATAACCTCACACACAATGATAGAACATACAAACCAACAAGATATTAATGTTCAACAGATCAGTACTTTTAAAATGATACCTCACAAGCCATATTTTGTACAAAATATATCAAAATTATATGACAGTGGTGAATAAGGGGGTTCCAGGGTGCTGCTTTAGGTACAGAGTGTCACAAATCCACAATACATTCTTTTTTTATTTCTCTTTATTTAGAACTTAGGTGATTTGAGTAGTCGTTTAAAACATGAGATGCCATCAACACCAGCACAAATATATATGAATTCTGGATTTTGATGTCATTTGCAATAGAGAATAAGCACCAGTAAAAGAGATTTGGCCCAGTTGTCTCACTCATACATCATAAGAGACTCAATCCTGTGCTGAAGCAAAAAGATATTGAATGGGTGTCCTGGAGCCAACACAGGAAAGTACATAATTCAGCTAACTTTAAACATGAGTATATGAAGTAAATCAAGAGTGACTGAACTGAAAGAAGTGATGTTAGGTGGAGTGATGTGCATCAATGAGCAGAACTCATATCATGAGACAATACATAGTTTAAAGCACTCTGCTTTTATAAGGCCATGTTAACTATTTATCAGCAATGCAGGTTATAAATGAAATGCAAACATTTTTCAAATTTCAAAGTTTTTTCTGTCTCAAGGTTTCAAATACCAAATTTTCAGTTTTGAAATGTTTTAATTAAGATATTTCTCAAAAACATTATTGAAATGATTATAGAAATGTATTATTGATTAAAAAAAAAGTGGGTTTGGGGTTTCCAGAAAAAAAAGTTTCAGCAAAACAATGATTTTGCTTACAATTTAAAATAAAAGTAAACCCTCCAACTTATTATGAAACTTGATTTTTTTTTAAATAAAAGCCATTTTTTCCATTAATAGGTGTTTTAGGTTGAAAAATGTTGGCCGCCAACATTGCAAAATCATGTTTATTTCCATTGGATTGCTCTAACTAGTTTGAAGTAGTACAAAATCCATCTTGCAGTATGACACACACAGAAATATCAGGCTTTACACAGTAATTTTCCTAATTGTAGCATAGTTAAGTATTTTCATACTATAGGTGAACTTAATTGAAATGGAGAGTAGAACAGTCAGGACTAACAAAGAAATGATTTGTATCTAAAAAATTTTATTTTAAGTAATCAGACCTTTGACTGCTGACTTACCCTATATAGTAAGTCAGCAGTCAAGGGTCTGATTACGTAAAATAAAAAGGTGTTGATACTAATCGTTGCTTTGTGAGTCCTGACTGTTCTACTCTCTATTTCAATTAAGTTCATCTATAGTGTGAAAATACTTAACTACGCTACAGTTATTAGGAAAATTACTGTGTAAAGCCTGATATTTCTGCATGTGTGTGTGTGTGTATATATATATGTGTGTGTATATATATATGTGGAGAATAGCAGGGCTAAGATTCTGTGGGACTTCCAGATCCAGACGGACAGGCAGGTACTGGCCAATCAACCAGACATCGTGGTAATAGACAAGGAGCAGAAGACAGCGGTGGTGATAGATATAGCAGTGCCAAGTGACAGCAACATCAGGAAGAAGGAATATGAGAAGCTGGAGAAGTACCAGGGCCTGAAAGAGGAACTAGAGAGGATGTGGAAAGTGAAGGCCAAAGTGGTCCCAGTGGTGGTAGGAGCCCTCGGGGCTGTGACTCCTAAGCTGGGTGAGTGGCTCCAACAGATCCCAGGAACAACATCAGAGCTCTCTGTCCAGAAGAGTGCAGTGCTAGGAACAGCTAAGATACTGCGCAGAACCCTCAAACTCCCAGGCCTCTGGTAGAGGACCCGAGGTTGAGGAAGACACATACCACCCATAGGGGTGAGAGGGGAATTTTATGTGTATATATATGAAACCCCTGAAATTCCTATTATCTTCTTAGTCCCTCAAATATATAAAGGATACTACATGATCTCTCAGTCACTGGTAGATTAATTTGTGTACTTGCAAATGGCTTGGCTGTGTGATGTATTGCTTACCACTCTTCACTTACAGGCTGTTTCCTGATTAATTCCTATTCATTAATTCATATGCAGTAGTGATCACTTAAGTGCCTTTTAAGAAAGTAATGTAACTAAATTTATTTTAACTCTATCACCACAACATAAAGAGATGGACAACAGGATTTTCTGGGGTGAGAAGAAAGGAAAAACAAAACAACTGGTATATAAACATGCTGTCTTTATTTTAAGTTTAATGCTTTAGTGGTAAACGAGACTCTTGCGAAAAAATGGACTTCCTAATACTCCTGGTTGTTGTTTTTGCCCCCCTGCATGGTTTCCTCTTCCATTGACATGACTGAGGGTATGTTTACACTGCTATTAGACATCCGTGGCTGGCCCATACCAACTGACTCAGGCTCTCGGAGCTCAGGCTAAGGGGCTGTTTAACCACAGTACAGACATTTGGGCTCAGGCTCAGCCCAGGCTCTGGGACTCTGCGAGGTGGAAGGATCCCAGAGCTCAGGCTAAAAGATCAGGAGTACTTGTGGCACCTTAGAAACTAACAAATTTGTTTCAGCATGAGCTTTCGTGAGCTACAGCTCACTTCTTTGGATGCATAGAATGGAATACAGAGACAGGAGATATTTATACATACAGAGAACAAGAAAAGGTGGAAATATGCATACCAACAGGAAGAGTCTAATCGAGATGAGCTATCATTAGCAGGAGAAAAAAAAAACTTCTGAAGTGATAATTAAGATGACTCATAGAAGGCTGCAGTCGAAACCCAAACATGTTGTGACGGGGCAGAGCGGCCCCACACTGATACTACGGGGGTTAACCCTTCCTTCCTAGCAGAAGAAGCCATGCCCCTGGGGCTCTACTGGGTATGCTCCAACTGGAGAACAGATATAAAAGCCTACAGAGCTGCTCAGTCTGGGCAGACTGCTGGAGGGGAAGGAGGCATGCCACCAGCACTCCAGATCTCGAGACCAGCCAAGCCGGGACATGCTCTGATGCCCAGGCAGAGTACGTCACAGAAGGTGAACTGGCCAGAGGACTCCCCAAAATGGAGGACCCAGAAGTTATGGTAGGAAGTGACCCAGGAGAATTTTAGAAGAAAACGGCATTAAAGCTGCACAAAGGCTTGGCATGTTTCAGGCGGATCCCTGCTGAGCCGGTGGCAAGAGGAACTTGGCACTACCAGGGCCCTGGATCGGCACCTGGTTGAGAGGGCGGGCCCGGGTCCCCCTACCCCCGACTCAGGAATCACATGGACCCTGGCCATTGGGCCACATTGCCTGGGTGTTTGGGGTGAGTTACCTGGACTCTGACTGCTAGGCTGCACTACCTCACTTGCGATTGAACTCCACTCCTCTGATGCTGGTAGTGATTTATATGATCTCTGGCCGTTAGGGCACACTACCCTGACCAAGGGGTGATTGCGAGGACGGAGGCTATTAGCCCACATCGGGCTGCCCAGAGAGGTGAGCATGTGAACTTGGGAGTGGCAAGGTTCCGACACCCCATCCCCTCCTGCCCCAAAGGGGAGATGTAGCGTCACGCCCGCCACACATGTACACTGCAATTCAAGAGCCCTATAAGCTTGAGTCAGCTGCCTTGGGCCAGGTATGGATGTCTAATTGCCATGTAGACATAGCCTGAGAGTTCTTAGCACCTGGGCTATAACTGTGTCTCTGCCCTTGATTTGTTGCGTGACCTTGAGCAAGCCACTTCAATGTCTACACTGTGAAGTTATCAACAAAATTTTGTTTCTCACGAGTACTTTAGAAAGCTCCCCCATGAAAGGTAAAAGTTTTGCCGATGCAGGTGGCAGTCTGAACGTGGTTTTGTCAGCAGGAGCGCTCTGCTGCCGACAAAGCTATTGCCGCTCGTGGGGCTGGAAGTATTTTGTCGGCAAAAGTGCTGACAAAGTACTGACAACGAGCGTTTACATATGCTGACTTTTAGCGACGAGGCTGTGTCACAGCCTTGTCGCTAAAAGTCAGCATATGTAAACGCTCGTTGTGACACAGCCTCGTCGCTAAAAGCTGTGTGGTGTAGACAAATTTGATTTCTTCTCCTGCCCTTTGTTTGTTTTTAACTGTTTAGGAATCAGCCCTTCCATTACCAAAAAATTTTAACTTGGAATAGAAGTACTTTTCTGTATAATGTGCAATCCTGCTGTGAGACATCAAATAAAATTCCTACGAGCTCCTATCTTTAACTGTGGTGCTTCTGAAAAAAATAAGTTTTGGATGATATGAGCTCCTTATATAATTTTTAAAAGAAAAAAAAGGCAATACTTTATAATGCAATTTCCCCATTGGCACCTCCTGGCTTGCCCTCTGGCTCGCCCTCTGATTATATGCATATACATCCTCATCTCTCAAAAGGAGTATAACAGCATCTTACCAATTTCAGAGTTTTTCCTTCATTTCCACAATCATCCAGAATCCTTCAAATAAATAAATCCCCTGTATCCTACCCTTCAAATTAGCCAAATCACAATATTCCTGTTCTACTGTTTTCATCTCAACAAAATATCAGTCATTGCCAGGTTGATGGCTTGCTTAGAATTAGCATATGCAAATAAATATGTAAGCTAGTATTGTAATCTGCTAGTGGAGCTGTAAAAGCAGCAAAGGGGCAGTACAAACAATATAACTACAGATAAAATTACCATCTAATATGAATTTGGAATATAAGCAAGTACATAGTTTTAACTTGCATTGAAATAAACACACTTGTGCTTTGACTCATAGACTTTAAGGTCAGAAGGGACCTTAATGATCATCTAGTCTGACCTCCTGCACAATGCAGGCCATTCAATCTCACCCATCCACTTCTATAACAAACCCCTAACCTATGTCTGAGTTATTGAAGTCCTCAAATTGTGGCTTGAAGACCTCAAGCTGCAGAGAATCCTCCAGCAAGTGACCTGTGCCCCACGCTGCAGAGGAAGGCAAAAAACCTCCAGGGCCTCTGCCAATCTGCCCTGTAGTAAAATTCCTTCCCGACCCCAAATGTGGTGATCAGTTAAAACCCTGAGCATGTGGGCAAGACTCACCAGCCAGCACCCAGGAAAGAGTTCTCTGTAGTAACTCAGATTCCATCCCATCTAACATCCCATCCCAGACCACTGGGCATACTTACCTGCTGATAATTTGGCAACTGATCTTTGAATGTTAAAGAATAATGGCACCAAGGCTATGACTACACTAGACAGCTTGCAGTGGCGCAGCTGCACCGAGGCTGTAAGCTCTCTAGTGTAGCTGCCGGAAGCTGATGGGAGAGCTCTCCCGTTGCTTTAATTAATCCACCCCTGACAAGTGGCAGTAGCAATGTCAGCAGAAGCTCTCCCGCTGACACAGCACTGTCCACACTGGACAACGTAAATTATACTGACATTGGCTATGTCTACACTACCATTTATGTGCAGTGCTTTTTCTTTCAATTGCAAACTTTCCCCCTTGTTTTGTTTGCTGCCTAATCATGAGTGATTTATGGTAAGAGAAAGGGAACATTTCACTCTCTTAATGTTGTGATATAATGCTATTTAGTTATTTATCTCAATTATCCACTGTTGTCCTAATTAAGTGTTTTGTGATGGTGATTAGCATATGTATAGCTTTGATCAGCAACTTTAAATCCTTTTCTCTTGCAAGAGGTTATTTTGATATCCAATCAAGAACAGATGGATATCAGATTTCTATTATTTGTCAGCCTATACTCTTCCTGTGTGCAGTGTAATTGTTGTTCATTTATGCTAAACAATCTGCTCCACCTTGAATTTTGCTGTGATGCTGGAGGTACCCAAAGAAGAGTTTTGTGTGGCTGGAAGAGTTTGTCTCTCTCATCCCAGAAGCTAGTCCAATAAAAAGTATTACTTCACTCACCTATGCTCTTCATGGAATTTCTTCTTTTTGGATTAGTCTAGCAACTGGGGAGTCTAGCAACTGGTAAACGATAAGCCTATCCACCAGAGCAGACAACATGGTAGAGAACAGACCAGGGTTTGATTGTAACAGTAATACGTAGCCTTATATAATGCTTTCATCAGGAGCTCTCGAAGTGCTTCACAGCCTTTAATGTATAAGTAGAGAATGGGCAATATAGGGATTTGTGGGCTGCTATGCCACCCAAATATAGAGTTTGTTAATACTTTCATTGCATTGGGGCTCCCTGACCTGCTGTAAGAACGGAGAGGATTGGTCGATGGGCTGGAATCCTCCTGATCATCTCCTGGCACTTGGTCCCAGGAGCCCATAGGTTCCCCTGGATAACTGCCTTCTGCTGCTGCTTCCCAGTGTGGTTAGTCCATTATCTCAACTGCTAGAAGTCATCTGTGCTACAATGCCAGGCCACTGGAAAATTGCATACAAAAAGCCTATATTTAAAGAACATGATTTAGTTTGCAGAATCAAGCACTCTAAAGTCACAAAAATCATAGATTAGTGGTTGCCCATGCAACATTAATTCTGCCCCCTTTTGTGTTATCATGTAATTAAGGTGTGTATCATAACTCCCCCCACCCCTCAGAATCCCTGATTAATTCAGTATACAGAATGGATGCACACAGGGGCAGAATCAATTCTTCACTGGCTACTTTAAATCTGGAACTTGCTAACTTTCAGCTTTGGAACTGAAAATGATCTTTAACAGTTTTTTTTTTTTAAATGTACCATATGTAAGTGTAGCCCTGAATATATAGATCTGTCACATCTTACACGCATTTAACATGCATGGTCAGCAAAAACAAACAAAAAAAAATCTCAAAAAAGAGAAAAATAATTTTAATACTGTACCTATAGTGCGGTCGATTCTGCCTGCCATTCAACTCAATGTAATTTTGACTATATGCGGTTTTTGCTTTGCGCGCTAACCGCGGAATGGAACCCCCGCGTAAGATGAGACTCTCCTGTACATTCTATTTCACTCTAGAGATCTTCCAGAACTAAACTGAAGCATATTGAGCAGGGATAGAGTAAAGTTTTCAATATTGCCACCCATGCTAAACCTTTAATCTAGATAAATAGACCACCACTGACTGTACTTGAGTACTTCTCATGAGTACTAAAAACTTGTTTTTAAAAAAAGTATGATTTGAAATCAAGAAGTGATTTTCAAATTATGTAACTGACCTACTTAAGGGATCTAGATTCCTAGATTTTCAGAACTCAAAAGTAACAATGTGAAATAAGTTAGGGCCAGATCTTACAAATCATTACTTGTATGAATAAGTTTTTAGGACTGGGCCCCTAGTTTTCAGGAACTCTGTCCTATTAAGTGTAGTCAAACTACATGGACCCACATCAGAACACTAGATCTGAGTCCCCTTGAATTTGACGAAGTTTGGATCTGGATCTAGAATGGAATTTCTCAGTTTGTGGCCTTATCTCTAAATATATAAGTATTAGTTTTGCCCTGAACAGCCAGTCAAATTTGGGGCCTTGTGGGTTTTCCTATTGGGGGTAGATATTGGCAATATTTCTTTGATGCAGTTTTGTTTATTTTATTTTCTTCTGAATGCAGAAGGAATCAAATAACAGGAAACGGCTTCTTTTGTTCACAGCACTAGGAGTACTCGTTTCAGCCTTCATCCCAACCCAAAAACCTCTCCCCAGCTTTCTTCCATGGTCAGCCACTGTGCTTTCAGCTGCTCCTTTGGGCTCACTCATGCTTTCTGTCTGTCTTGTCATCAATTTCTATGTTTTGTATGTCTCCCTCCCCTCCCCCCTCAAAATGCACAGCCAAAGCTTCTGGGCAGATTCACACACACCTTTTTGTTTTAGGTGTGAACTCACCCTACAATTAACATAACTGTAAGCATAAACCCCAACATCAATCCCATAACAAGGTTTTACCCAGCTCATAACAAGGTTTTATACACTGTACCAATTTCAGATTTATCTGTTAACAAGTGACTGATAAATTTCTACAAAAATTTACATTTTGAAAGCCATTTCTTTACCATTGTCTATTATAGACGATACATAAAAATAAAATTAGGGGAGAGTATGCTGCTGGTTTGAGAATCTGAATCTCCCAGCTACCAGCGCTTTGCCATTCAGCCAATGGGGCAGCATCATATTGTAATCCTGTGCAGGGCTGGATCTAGCAATTTTGCTGCCACAAGCACGGCGGCACGCCACGAGGGGTGCTCTGCCACTCGCCGGTCCCGCGGCTCAGGTGTACCTCCCGCAGGCTTCCCTGCGGGGGGTCCGGTGGTCCCGCGGCTCTGGTGGACCTCCCAGAGGCATGCCTGCGGATGCTCCACTGGAGCTGCGGGACCAGCGGACCCTCTGCAGGCACGCCTGCGGGAGGTCCACTGGAGCCGCCTGCCATCCTCCCAGCAACTGGCAGAGCGCCTCCTGCAGCGTGCTGCCCCAAGCACGCGCTTGGCACGCTGTGGCCTGGAACCGGCCCTGATCCTATGATATGTGGCGCCTCAGGCCTTCAAAAACTTCCTAATAGACGGAGATCACAGTTCAGCAAAATGCATGTTCAAGTCTGTTCCCGTTCAGCAAAACACTTATCATAGTCTTAAATCCTGTTGAAGATAAAAAAAAAAAAATCCAATTTCCAGTCTTCCTGTCTGACAATTACATCTGTCTTTTTGCAACTGTCTGCTATTCTGTATAATTTCAGCATATTTTACACTGCTTAATCACCAGAATAAGTATTCAGTCATTTCAATAACTGATTTTTTTTTAAACTCATTTTTAACTGTTAAATGGTTTTGTAATACATGGCTGATGCTGACTATAAAAATCTCCTTCCATAACAATGTCATTCATGGTAAAATTGCAAACATAGAAATACCTAGCAGCTACTGATTTAATGCCAGTTCCAACAGATTTCTAAAGTGCCATGTAAGCTAAAAGCTAGAACCTGAAAATTAACTTATTTAAGCATTGTGAGAATTCAGCTATTAATAAATTTTATCTAGCCATGCCTATGCCTAATTCAAATACCATATCTAAAATTTCTGCTTCAGTTCTCCACTGTATCTTCAGGGCTGACACAGGGTCTCTGGGTATAATCCATTAGGTGTTCTTTTAAATAGACCCCTAGAGAAATTTATTCCCTGTTTTCTTAGGTCAAAACTAGTAAACTAGTTTTAGGTACGTTTGCATTGCTTCCATAAACACCCCCCATCATTTTTATTAAATCAGTTAAAGAATATCGAAACAAAACAATACATATATGAATATAAATAAATACTTACAACAATCTTTTGCATTTGGGTCATCTATAAGACTAAAAACACCTTCTGTAAATCCATATTTTAAACATTAAAAAAAGTTTCCGGTTTTGAATAAATAGCATGTAAAAAGCTGGTTTTACTAGCAATTCCATGGGGCATTGGAATTACAGTATGTGATTTAAAATCCAAAGTCTGTTTTGTTTCCCCGATCTATCACTTAATAGAAAATAACAGAACATACAGATTTTTTTATTTTGCAAGGTATTAGGGAAGAGATGAATACATGAGAGCTAGATTTGTACTATGATCCATCTGCAATACTTCTGCATAACAGTTAGTTTAACACAGGGTAGGCACCATTATTTTCAAGTCAAGCACACACAGCAAACCCTTTTTTCCTGGCCTGCTCATCTGCCTATTTCTTTTTCTTGTCCAGCAATAGTCATATAGATTTTAAACGGGTGATTGCATCTAGAGTTCTTGAAATGATCATACACTATAAGCTGCTCCTATTAATGTTTTCTATCATACTGCCTGTGTCCCTTCTTACTGCTTTGCCAAAATAATATATTCTAGCAGAAAACGTGGAAAGCAAACATTCACTACAATATTTTCTTCAGATAAGTAGTAGCTCAAATAGCTCTACAAGGAGTTGATGAATATAGCCAGATATTTCTTGGGGAAGGGGGTTGAAGGAGAAGAATTGATTGTGAATAAAACGCGTTAATTCATTTTGCTTGTATTTACAACCCTTTTTATTTACTGACTTGCAAACATTGGGGCAAGTGAGATTTTGATACTTGCAAAAATGTTCTCAGAAAGCAAAACCATCATTGTATTAGATTATTCACATCAGCGGAACCCAATCGGGAGTGTGCTTGACTGGGACACAATAACCTGTTTTCTCTTTGGGGGTCTGCTCTTCTGTGCCTAACTTTTTTGTTTGTTTGTTTGTCTTGTCCACTTGGATAGTAGACTGTTTGGGACAGGGTTTGTACTATGTCTAGCATAGTGGGTCAGTGATCCCTCTGGGCGATCTAGAAGCTACTGCACTACAAAGGAGCTCTCAGGGCCATTTTTAAGCATGTCTTCTTTTAATTCACACACAAGATTTTATGAAACAAATCTGCTTACAAATCTGTTTTATAATATAAAATATGTATCTGGCTTTCCTAGCTGGCTTTACTGTGAAGCTGTTACAGAGAGATTTAGGATAACTTTAGGAAACAGCACTCCTCAAGGGTTAATTTAAAATTATCAACAAAGATGAACATCTAGCATTAGAAAAGTACATTTCCCAATACTTTAGTAATACTCATGGAGCACAATGATTAAAAGAACCTTAGGCCATGTCTATACGTAGAGCACATCTGTACTGGTACAGCTGCACTGCTGTAGCACATCTGCTGAAGATGTTCTTTGCTCTCCTATAGGCATTAAAATAAAATAAAATAAAAAGTAAAATAAAAAAACCCCTCTGCAAGCAGCAGAAGCTCTCCCGCCAACATAGCACTGTGTGTATACATGAACACTTATGTTGATGTAACTGATATCACTTGGGGGTGGAATAGTCACACCTCTGAATGACATAAGTTTTGTCAACATAAGCTGTAGATATAGCCTTAGTCTTGAGTTACAATTTTTAAACTTGCCCATCATATTTTATAAGGTCGAATAAGTCTAATTTTTTCCTGGTTCAATGCATGTTGTGGTCATTTTGCATAAGACAGCCATTTAAGCAGATAATTGACTGTTACTGCTAGTTTATATTTGATTCTTAGAAATGACTAACTATTCTTCCTGAAACTGCTTGTATACTGCATAGTTCAGGGCTTGATAGAGCTTATTAGCAAGACCTGGGAATGCATGGATGGCCTTCTGGGGACCTTCATGTGACGTTTTGGTGCAAGAATCTAACAGGATATTTTTTTTACACGAAATTCATGGGTGAAATACATCCCAGTGCAGAGGTCCTGAATATTTAAATTATGATTTTAGGAGCAAATCCTAGCCCTCTTCTGTTGGTGAAGAGGGATACCATTAGCAGAATGGGATGCAAGCAGAAGGAATGGAAGTTGTCATAAAGAAGATGCACCAACTTTGCACCGCTTCTGATGGAGGCTCTTTGCCTTCTGTTCTGTAGCGCTGGGAATTGTGTTGCAGGAATAGAGCTAGTTTAAAAATGTGAACACTTGTGAAAATGTTGTCAATTTTTTTTTCTGTTTTTCAGTCGAAACAGATTGTCAATGACAGCTGAGAGTGTGGCCCAGTGAGAGTATACTATCTGAGGTAATTTAGAAGAGAAAGCAGTGAGGGTATGAGAATTAGCATCTTCTCCTGTTCTACAAAGTCTAAGCTGGGGCTGGTGGAGCCATGCAAAATAGCTTACACGAGTAGAGAACCTAAGAAAAAATCCGAGTTATTGTTTGTTTATGTTTTTGTCCACTTTTTACCATAAAAAAAAAAAACAGGTGAAAAAAGCACATTAACCTTTAAGGTCTGTCTAAGTTTCAGCAGTTTCCCCAGGCTGCCGTATGGATGGCAGGATTATGCCAAATCTCTACCATGCTGTCGGCTACCATAATGTCCCTAACCTGACCCTCTCATTCCAGCATACCCTATCTGCCAAACCTTGAAAGATAGCTTTATGACTGTCTTTTGCAGTACCTGCGAGGTGGGAATTCTTCTAAAGCATGAACCAGGTGTTTAGAGCCTCTGTATGCTGCTCTGGTTCTTTCACCTGCATAAACTGGCCAGAACGGGGGTAAGGATCATACACTAGGTCTTTAACTGAGACTGTATTCTGGTTTAGTGCAGTGGTTCCAAAAGTGGGGGTCCCTGGACTCGGGGGGGTCTGTGGTGGGTTATGCAGGTGTCCATCCCTTGAGGACTACTGCATTGGGACCCGAATGTGCTAGAATGGCTAGAATTACAACACTTTTACCACATGCAGGACACTATTTTGTTCTGAAAATGTCTATAATGATCTTGGGGTTCATTAAATAAGCCAGTGAATGAGAAAGGAATAAAACTTTAACAAACAAACTGAAAAATGTCTCTGGTGAACTGCAGCACACTGCCATGTGGTGTTCCCAATCTCTATCTCCAAGGCAAATGTCCAAATTGCCACACTCACACAACACTGCCCCTTATGAGAGAGCGTCTGTAAATGATAATCTGCAAACTACAGTGTTCTCCGCACAGTGTGTCCTCTCATGCACCATGTATGAGAAGTCACTGGTGGTGGGAGTTCTGGACTGGTAGTACTGGCACTTGCCCATTCAGAACTACACCACTATGTTAAAGTGAATATGAGGGTCATATGATAACTTGTTGTAACTGCATACTGTTTACTTTTGGTACCTTCGTGAGACTTCTTTGAATTACAAAAATATATTTTTAAATAATAAACTAACCTAACTACTAGAATAATAACAACATGAAATTTGTATATAAAACATAAAAGCAGTCAGATGCCAAAGGGGTCCTTGATGGGGAAGAGAGGGAAAGTTTGGGAACCACTGGTTTAGTGGCTGAGACATTGAGTTGGGAATCAGGAGACGTGGGTTTTAATGTTAGCTCTACCACAAACCTGCTGTGTGACCTTGGGCAAACATTTCACACTCTGTGCCTCTGTTCTCCCTCTCTCCCCTTTCTATCCTGTTTTGACTACTTAGATCAGAAGCTTCTTCATGTCAAGAGCTGTTTCTCACTAACTGTATGAATAATGACTGGTACATTAAGGCCCCAGTCATGGCTGGGCCTCTGGACACTATTGTAATGCAAATTGTGGTAATTTTCACTGAAAACCCATGGGCTTTACTATGTTTTTCCCATCCTTACTGAGAAATAAAATATCATTTCTTGATGTTTTGATGTACTTTCTGCCTAAGCAATTAGTCTCTGTCAACAAGATACAAATATTAAAAAGAAGGGTCATCCTTGAATATGTAAACAGCATTAGATTTCATGAGTCTGCCCTAACCAAAGGGACAACTATAACTGTGCTTATGTAAACCTGTTAGTTAGGTGTCAGTTTATTCTTGGACTTAAAGTTTCTGTCAAAAGAAAATACTGCAGCCAAGATGTAACTTAATTATCCTAATTTTTGCCAGCATGGGGTTTACATCTGAGCCGTCAATAACAGAAGGTAACAGACATGCTTGTGTATTAGACCAACAATGTACCATTTCAATTAGGGATAAGGTGGCTTTGCCATTAAAATAGTCCTTCAGATATAGGGCTTTAATAGCCTGAACATTTGAAATTAAATTATATGGAAGCCTATCTTCCACTCAATTAATCCCATTGCAAATATCCTGAAAATGTAGTAATAAGTAACAAGAATTTTACTGAATTACTTAATACAATTAACTTGATTAGTTTATGCAAAGAAAACATGACTAAAGGTCAGATTATTATATTTTTTAGGGTGTGCTTCTGAAAGGTGATAGGTATATAATGTGATAATTGAAAGTATAAAATGGCATGGAATTTGGTTAATGTCCACTAGATTATATACCAATGTCTTGATATTAGATGAAAATCATCACTTTATCACTGAGAAATAAAGCATGATCTAATTTGCTAGAAGGAAATGGAAAGCAAAATCTCTATCCAGATGCTCTGCAGAGACAGCTTCAGTAAATAACCATCACTGAAGCAAATGCATCCCTGCTGTAAATCTCTGAGTTCATGAAAATTGTAACTATTTCCAGAAGTAAACACTCTCCCTCTAACATCACTGACTAGCACTGAGAGACAGAACAATAAGCACAGGAGAGCTATTTTTGCTGGAAATGTTTTAGGGTCAGAAAAGTAGCATTTGTCTCTTGAAGAGAGAGAGAGAGAGTCAATAGGAAAGTTTTCATTTCTCAACATCTAAGATAATAGAGTTTGAGCTAGATTCACTAATTTATTCTAGCTGCAATGTGTTGCTCTAGTGAGGCAAAGCAGCTATACACCTAACATAGCTGGACACTTAAGTCATCAACCTTTTATGTTGTGGCACAAAGTAGCCAGAAGATCATAGTAAATTGGCTTTATTTTTCTGAGTTTTCCTTAAACTATAAAATTAAGGTTTGTACTTAAATTTTGGACATCCACTTTGAGGTTGTAATTACTTTATAGAGTGAGTTGGACTAGAAAACTAAAATTATTCTTACGATAGAATTCTAGAGCACATAATTCAAAGAGATATCTAAATGTAGGTGTACAAATTTGTTCCATTCTTGGGTGGAAAGTGTTATATACATGCAAAAGACAGAAAACCAAGTTCTCTTCTGTCTTACTGGCTTCTGTTAACTAAGTGTTAAAATGAAAAGTGAAAACTGCTATAACGACCTGCAGCATTCATGCGGAAAATGTTTCCTCTTGTTCTTTTATTATTTTTTATTTAATCACTAAATTCACTGTGTCAACTAACTGTTGATATAATCCATTGAAATTGCAGCGTCTGTATACTGCATAATGTTACTGAAAATCATCAGTAAATTTCTGCATGTTAAGCAGAATGCTAATGATGTATTAGGGGCAATGCTTTACATCCTCCCCAGTAAGAGAAATCATGTACTAAAAACAAAGATCTCCGTACTTTGTAATTATGCTATGGTTCTTCTATGTACTGGATATACAAACAAAAAACATTTCTCTTCCCCTACCCATTTTACCCCCTCTCTTCATGTCTCTTTGTCTTTCTCCATAAGGCCATAGTGCTGAATACTGATTTGAGAATTACAAATGAGGAACTCAGTCAAAGGAAAGAACAAAAGGGCTGACCTCAATTTCATCTTCATCCAACATTGAGGAAAATTAAACCAAAGCTTTTTGGAGAATGTATATAGATGAGTGAGCTCCATCCTCATCCCAAAGTCCCATTTTTATCCTTCAGCGGGCTGCTTTATCGGCATCTGCCAAGTTTAACTGCAATAACTCATCAGATTTTGTAAGCTGGTGTGCTAGATTCTGTTTTCAAAGTTCTCAGGTATATCTGAGATAGTAAGCACACAATACATTTAGAACAAAGATCTTAATATCATAGTGATGGTTAAATTTAAAAATATAAATTCCTATTACATGGGAGGATTCAACCCATACACTACCAAAGAGTGCATGGTGGTTCCCTATACAATTTCATTTGCACTTAATGAGTTAGATATGCCCATAGCACACATAACTTTAGTATTCCTGATGCTTTCCAGGCCTATCCTTCCTTATTCTGAAATTTCCCTTTGGCAACTTAAACTTTTCCATGCCCAGAATGCCTAAATTTCAGGCACAACTATCTCTGGCATCCTAAAGATCTGACTTATATGTATCCCTATGAAAATTACTGCAGTGCCTACATAAATACTAGTTTAAATACCTAAAGTGCAGTTTATGGCTCAATAATTCAGATATTCCTATCCTGTAAGGTTCTTACTATGCTATTTGCCTCAATATTCTGTGGCAGGGAGTTCCACATTCATTTACATCACAGAAAAAACTGTTATGTTTAGCTTACTTGTGTGTCTTACAAGAATAACGAGGATCACCCTATAATGATCTTCACTGTCATTATAGATGTCTGTTAAATTTCCTCTTAACTTCTTTTTCAGACTGATGAGTCTCTTTAGACTGTCTTACTAAGAAAGCTCATCTCCCCTCATGTCTGTTAGTTTTGCTTGTCCTTTTTAGACTGATTGTGTATTTCACTTTCTTTAATATGTTTATTACATTTCTGTCCTCTTGACATGAGGTGACCATATCTGAGTATAACATGCAAAGTAAGAATGCACTGTCAAATTTCAGGGGCCTTAATGTAGGTGCAAACTTATTTTACTTCCACTTTAAGGCCCCTTTATCCTGCAAGAGTGGTATAAATGATGATCTAGAGCATTTAGTGACTTGAAGGCAAGCTTAAGTGTTTTGCTGGATCTGGGTTGGAGTGCTCAGCACCTTGCAGGATCATGCCCTATTTTGCTAAGACATCAAAGAGTTATTTGTTATCCCATTACCTAAGGAGAGTCACACTGCATAATTTGAAAGCCCCAGCTGTAAAACATACCATACTCTAAACTGTTTCCATACGAAATCTTTGTAGAATATCAAACATAGAAGTCTGTATCTTTCCACTGCCCGCTAGCCGGGGATAGACAGGCACATTATTACCAAATGAATTCATTGTGATCAGCAGTTATTAGAGCGAGTACCAAAGATATTAATGGTGGGAGCTTTAAATAAAGTGCTGGAGAAGTTATGACAGCCTTATTGTATTTGCAATTATACATTACTGTAATATATCTTATTAGTATTCATTTTCAGTAGTATAACAAATTGTATTGTTGCTAATAGGATGATACTTGTGCCCTATTAGCATCAGTGAGATCTGGAGCAGTGTAACAGTGCTGGTTCTGGCAGGACCCAACTGAGAGTGCCAGTTCAGGACAAATTGCTTAAAGCAGGGTAGTTACAGCCCAAGGCTGGAGTTTTTCCACCTCTAAGGCAAACCAAACCAGCCAGAGACAAAGAGGACTTTGGTCTCACCCCACTGGCTAACCACAAGTCACACAAGCTATTCCCTTAGACACTCCAGTTTCCCAGTATCACCACCAGTGCCACTCATTATGGGGACGAATGGTTATGAAAACTAATGCCTCAGTAAAAGAAAAAAGGTTCTCCCGATCCCAAAGGACCAAGTCCCAGACCCAGGTCAATATACAAATCAGATCTTACCCACAAATTACACTGTTGCCAATCCTTTATAATCTAAAATCGAAAAGTTTATTCATAAAAGGAAAAAGATAGAGATGAGAGCAAGGATTGGTTAAATGGAATCAATTACATACTATAATGGTAAAGTTCTTGGTTCAGGCTTGTAGCAGTAACAGAATAAACTTCAGGTTCAAATCAAGTCTCTGGAGTACATCCACAACTGGAATGGATCATCAGTCCTTTGCGTAAAACTTCCATTTGTAGCAAAGTCCCTCCAGAGGTAAGAAACTGGATTGAAGACCAGATGGAGATGAGGCATCAGCCTTTTACAGTATTTTCCAGGTGTAAGAACATCTTTGTTCTTACTGTGGAAAATTACAGCAAAATGGAGTCTGGAGTCACATGGGCAAGTTCCTGCATACTTTGCTGATTTACAGGATGTATCTGCCTTCTCTCAATGGGTCAGTTGAGACTGATGGTCCTTAAAAGGCAGAGTTGAGAACAACTTGTCTGGGGTGTCACTCAGAAGCACAGCATAATTTTGAAATACAGACAGTATAGAGCCAATCTTACAATTTTAAATACAAAAATGTTTTATGCATACAGATAGTATAATCATAACAAGCAAACCATAACCTTGTCTTAGACACCCTATTCGACCCCCTTTATACAGGATTTGGTGCCTCTACAGGACTTTAGTTGAAACAATGATCTATATGGTCCCAGTTCATGTCAATAACATCACAAGCAGTAAAGTCATTAACATGATCTTAGTGACCTCTTCTTCCTCTTTCTATCAAACTTTGTTTTGCTCCTGGAGGAGGGCTGTGTGTTTTTGCGGTTGTTCCTCCTTCAAAAAATATGTGCGTGTGTGTGTGTGTGTGTATATATATATATATAAGGAAATTTTAGTTAATTAAAAGTGTAAGAAGTATTCAAACAGAGGGGCAGTGTGCTCTAATGGCTCTCTAGAATGGAGTCAGGAGACCTGTGTTCTATTCCTCATTCTGCATGGGAACTCTATTCCCAGCTCTCCCCATTTGCCTCTGTGCCTCTTTTCCCTCCCTACTTTTTGTGTGTCTCGTTTATTCAGACTGCAAGCTCTTTAGGGCAGGGGCTGTCTTGAAATATGTATTTGTACAGCATCTCACCAGGAGACACTAGTAGAATACAAATAATTATTAATTTTAATGCAAATAGTCCTAAAATATAATCCAGTGTCTTCCCCTGTAGAGCAATGAAAATCAGATAAGTCATTGTAGCGGCTATTCCTTCCAACTATTCACAGGAGAAAGGGCTCCTTAAAAGGCACAAGATCTAGTCAATGTGTTGTAGGTGGGGTGAGAGCAAAAATAGAAAATGTGAGTATGCCTAATATGCCTTTTAAAGTATTTTACCCTTTAAGAATGTCTTGGCCTTCTTCAGGTAATGGAGGAATATTTCTAATACTTTAATGGTGAAGGGACATCAGCAACACCCTAACCAGTTATCCTATATGGTTTTGGTGACTTGCTGATTAGCAAACTGTATAATTGACTTTGGCTACACCAGTATAGTCTGACTGTCTGTCAGTTCAAGCCTTATTGAGATGATGGTCTCTGAAAGGTATGATTGGATTTAAACTAGACAGAGAAACAGCTATACAATATTTCCCTACCACCACCACCATCATCCCCTCTAACCCTTCAGGGTGTTGCAGGAAAGCTAGTCTGGAGAAAAGATGTCCAAAAATGGGAAATACATTAAGCAATTTCATTATTCATAATGATTTACATAGTATAGATAGCAGCTTGCAGAACAAGGAGAAATGACCCCTGTCCTAAACATCTTATCAAACCCAGTCAAACACACACACAAAATATCCACAGGACAATAGTCCAGGCATGGAAAGCTGAAGAAAAAATATTGGTGAGGAAATCCATTTAGGAATAATTAATAGAAGAAGTGGCTTTTAAGGACAAAGGTTCTTTTTTTTCTTCTTCTTGTCATTGGGGCAGTATGAAAAAGCAGCAGGACTATGAAACAAAGAGGAGGGAGGGAATATAATAGGATACTAAGGAGTGGCAGATAAAGGAATAGAACGTGGACTACAGAAAAGGAAGAGGAAACACAGAGTTGTGATTAGTATTGTCTAGTGGACTGAAAATGGAATGGAATCCAGGGCCTCTTGAACTGTAGTTCCAACCTTGCCAGTAGCTCACTGTTTAACCTACAGCAAGTCACTTTAACTTTTGCATCTTTTCCCCTTTTTGTAAAATAAGGATATTACAACTTCCTGTCTCCAAAAGGAGCTGAGAATTAATCACTCTTCTTACAGGGATTTAAATGTATCAAATTCCATATAAATTTAAAATAATAGTCACATTACAAAGATGCTGTTACTTGACAATATTGGCAATATAAGACATTCCTTTACTTAGAATAGGAGATAACAGTGGTGCTTCACATACAATTGAATAACTATTGATAAATATTGACTATTTAATGGTCAACAGAGTAAGTTCTTATGAGTTACTATTAATATTAGTATCCAAAGATTGTGTAAGGCCTAGAAGACTTTCACTTTTGATAAAACACAAACCTACCAAGAGGATTGAAAGGGGATAAAATGAGTTCAGAATGATGAGAGTGAAAGATAACTTAAGCAACAGGAAGTTTTTGTTTGATTGATTCTTTTTTCGAACAGACCAAGCTACAGAGATGCTCTGTGTAAAGAGACCAGATTGAAAGTATTAATCAAGCCAAGAAATGAGCAAGGTGTGAGCAAGCATTTAAGGCTGGGGATTGAAGCTGCAAGAATGGATTTTGGTGATAAAGGGGGAATAAACAGGACTCAAATATTAATTTGGACGAGAGATGGGTGAAAGATTGTACTGAAGTTAAAGCACAATATATTTTATGCACAACGACGTTTCTTGCTTTTTTCTAAGTAAATAATTCAAGATTTTATCTTAAATTTAAATTGACAGATTAATATTTAATGAGTGGAAGACTCAATCATAGGAGCTTAAAAAAAGAGTTGACCCGGAAAAGAAAATTCTATGTTTGTATCTTTGTAAAGGTGATATGAACCATTTACTTTTTTCAAATATATTTCATAACATTTACAACACCAATTCAAGTAAACAATCAATAAAAAAAACAAAACAAAGATACAGCTCACAATATTTTAGAATAAAAGTACCAGAGTAATTGCAATTGAAACCTTTCAGAATATTGAGAAGTTATTTATTTTATGCCTAAATTGTCTAGAGAAACCTTTGCATTTAGATGAAATATTTACATTTAAAGGTCCATGTCCTGACGTTGTTTTCAAAAGGGAATTGTGTACAGAGGTTAACAGCAGGTTTTTGCTCTAAAACAGGCCTGCACAACTTGTGTAGAGGACCACATTACTCTAAAGAAAACAGCTGAGGGCCAACCCCCCCCGGCCCCACGGAAACACGCCCCCCCAGTACCTCCTGGCCCCGCGAAAACACCTCTCCCCAGCGCCGCCCAGCCCTGCGAAAACAAACCCTCCTTCCCCAGAGCCGCCCCACCGAAACAGCTGTGGGCCAAAAAGGAAGGTTGGAGGTGGGGAGATGATACTTTATTTTAAATCAACCAGGGGCTCCCAGCTGAAGAGGTGGCTAGGAGCCCTCAGGGGCAAATTAGAGGGCCCAGGGCTCATGTGGCCGGGGGAACCTGGAGCTTTGCGGGGCTGGGGCAGAATTTAAAGGGCCCAGACCACCTGCCGCTGAGGGGAGCCCGAGCCCTTTAAATCCCAGCCCGTAGCCGCGGGGAGCCCTGAGCTCTTTAAATCCCAGCTGCAGCCGGGATTCAAAGGCCTCTGGGCTGCCTGCAGAGCGTCCTGTGCGTGGGATTTAGAATCCCTCTGCAGGCCACACAGTGAGCCTCCGTATGTTGTTCAGGCCTGCTCTGAAATATACAGTTAATTTTATTCATAACAATGTATTTTCACGCATGTTTACAATCAGGGCCGGTGGAACCATTTAGGCAAACTAGGCGGCCGTCTAGGGTGCCTAGTGGTTGGGGGCGCTTAAAAGTCCCCTCAGGTGAGGAGGTGGAGTGGAGGTGAGCTGGGTGGGAGGACGCACAGGGAGGGCTGCCTGCAGTAACGGAGGGGAGCGCACAGGGGAACAGCTCCCTGCCCCAGCTCACCTCTGCTCTGTCTCCTCCACTGAGCACACAGCCCAGCTCTAAGTCTCCTCCAATCAGCACTGCAAGCCTGGGTGAGGAGGAGAATTAGAGCAGCGCTAGCATGCTCAGTGGAGGAGACGGAGCCAAGGTAAGCTGGGGCAGGCTACTGGGGCAGGCTACTCAGGCAGGGTTAGCTTCCACGGGGGAAGGTCTCCCCAGGCAGGGTTAGCTGCTGTGGTGGGGGGGGAAGTGTCCCTGGGCGGGGTTAGTTGCCATGTGGGGACGGGAGGCAGAGGGGTTAGCTGTCGCGATGTGGGGAGTAGATGCTGAGGAGGGGGCTCCCCAAGTTGGGGCCTGAGTTAGCTGCCGTGTGGGAAGGCGGGGTTAGCTGGGTGGGGGGTGAAAGGTGGAAGTTTTGCCTAGAGCGTGAAACTTCCTTGCGCCAGCCCTGTTTACAATACATCCAAAACTAAGACAGCCCGAGATACGTATCACTTCAGCTCCTAATATTTGAAAGACACACTGTTGGTCTAACAATTAGAATTGAGGAAAGCTTCTGCTTTCTTTATTATGCTGGGAAGATCTAAACATCAGAGGAAAGATGAAATAAATGTTCTGATAATCCATAGAATAAAAAGCTTGTCTTTCAAATATGCTTAAGGATACAATATTTCTTAAAGAACACATTCACTAGAGAGGCTTGTCACACAAACATGGTCTAGTTAGGACATCTGTATCTGTAGTAAAGAAAATAGAAGCAATCATTGTGAGGTGGTCTTGGTAAATTGGAGAACCATGGGATAAGTGTGTTTATCATGCATTTTGGCTGTGGGAATAGAATGATTCATGTAAATTGTTTGGCACAGTCTATCTATTTTACATTGCTGTGTTTACTTACAACACTCATAATTGTAACAATATTAATAAAAAGATTATTAAAGAAGGGGAAATATTTCTAAGGTCTTTTAAGATATCAGAAATAGAATCCAACATGAAAACAAGAGGCTTCTAGAAAAAGTAATCTGAAAATCTGCAGAATTTAATAGAGATAAATAATCTTGTGGGTTAGTATAATCATTCAACAGATAGGTTATTCCCTAAATTCTATAGGGATGTGTGTGTGTTATTTTTTTTCCATTAAGGATGAAAACAACTTTTGTTGTCTAGTCCTAGAGATTTTAGCCATTTTCTTTTACCCTAATGAGACTTTCATTGTACAAAAACAGTTATTCTCTAACCAAACTAAAATAACATCTATGATTCATTATGATAATGTGAGTTCACACAATCCACAGTCTTAACTAGTGCTCACATGGTTGAGAGCAATAAATATTTATGCAAAGAAATTTGTGGGTTTTTTTGTTAGCCTAAGATATGTTCTGATAAATAAATTTAAAACACCATCTTCAGTAGACAGCCTTAGTGAATTGGACTCTGCTGGTTGCATCTTGCTTTCTCATCTCCTCTACATTAAGCAATATAACAATTAACTTATTACCCATCCTCCCATTCTGTGATCCATTCCCATTCACTATCTCCTCAACTGTCAGAGGCATTAAACCTGTTCTTAGATTTAAGCTATGTCTACACTACAAAGTTAAATCAACTTTAGTTATGTCAATGATCATACCAAAGGCCCATTCAGCAGTCATTCTACACGTAGTGCCTGTTGTTGAAGTGTTCCTTGCTGCAGTCAAGGTTTCTGTAGTAAGGATTCATGAGCTACAGGAATAAGGGGTAGTCTCCAAGGATCACAATTGGCATTTCCACATCCCCAGTTGCAATCTTCTGGTCTGGAAACAAGTCCTTGCTTCAGCTTCCTATACAGGCCAGTGTTCTTGAAGATGCGTGCATTATGCACCTTCTCTGATCACCCTGTATTGATGTCAGTGAAATGAACCTAGCGATCCACCAGATCTTCCAATATCATAGAATAGTAGTATGTACTCTGTTGCAAGTGGTCTGGGGCCAAAATGGGGATATGCATGCCATCTATCGCCTCGCTGTTGTTAGGGAACCCTATTGCTGCAAAGCCATCCACTTAATCTTTGCATGACATTGGTGCTTGGCCCTAGCATGCCCTTTCTTCTCCTTGCCACAAGCAATCTGCCCATAGGTATCAAAGTTCCTGAGGCTGAAGAGGAGTTGTGATTGCACAACCTCCTCTCCGCACAGACCCAGGAAATCAACAACTCAAGTGTACTCAAGGCAGGAGCGCATTAGCTGCAGGGAGCTGGCATAGTGCTCTGGGCAGATGCTATGTGAGCTCTCCATGACGAGCAAACAGGAAGAGAAATTTCAATTCTGGGGCTTTAAAGGGGTAGGGGGCATACGTGTGTACCTGGCAGCAAAGTTCAAATTGATGACCAAAGCGGTTACCATGGGCATTGTGGGATACCTCCTGGAGGCCACATAGGGTGACATAAGCAATGCAGTATCTCTAAGCACACTTAATAGCTCTAACTATAACCCTATGCCTCTAGTTGAGATGGTTTTATTATGTCAGCATAGCAGAAGAATTAAATCTATGGGAGGAGCTTTCCAGGATGCATATCTCCACAGCTAGGTTGATATAAGCTGACTTATGTCGACTTAACTATGCAGTGTAGACATGACCTTAGATGTGACCTTTCCACCCTAAGATTCCAGTAAAAATGTTTCAGGCCATTTATCCTTCTCTCATTATCATTCCAGTCATCTTTATAGAGGCCTCCTGAATTCTTCTGGGGAAAACATGCTGAGAAAGTGCGAGAAAGAAAAGTAAATTGTGTTTTTCACACCATGTAAATTAAAACACTTTAATTGTGTTGCAAATTGTAACCTATTTCAGTAAGAAACATTTGTTTTGCTTAAAAGTTCATGCCGTGACATTGACAGTAATATACTCTAAAGTCTCAAAGTAATGGCTGAGGCATATGTTCCAAATGCGTGTTGCAACTTGACAGGCTGACAGATGCGGGGAGGATGGGAAATACAGACACAAACACACAAAAATCTTTTAAATGAGAAACAGCTAGTTATTTTTAACCTGGTATTTTAAAATCTTTCATATCAGAGTGTGCTACTACAGACATATCCAATAGATTTTTATGCTCCTGGGTACCTCATCATGAGCTAGGTTTATATCTACACTATGGCTTATGTCAGGATAATTGATATCGCTTAGGTTGTGTGTGAATAAATCACACTCCTGAGTCACATAAGTTACACTGACATAAGCACCGGTGTGGACATAGATACAGCTGCTCGCGAGGGGCTGGAATAGTTAATCTCTCTCCCATTGTCTTAGAGTGGCTACATTAGAGAGCTTACGGAGACACAGATGCATCGGTCCAGCTGCAACACTATAAACTTTCTAGTGCAACCGTGCCTCAGATATTCCAATATCCTGTCAAAATGGTACTTCAAGAGGAAAATGTTTTATGATATACTCTGTCAAACATACCTACTTTATGAATATCTGTGCTGTGAATGGAAAACTCACGTTGCACATCAAATTGTGCAATAGCTGGACCACTTTACATTTTACATTCAGGTTTCACTCTGTCAAACTCATACTTTTTCTATATTCTTAATTACTCTGTTAATAAGCACGGTATTAAATTGTTTGTGAAGGTAATAATGGTGGTGGTCAAAAAAACAAACTGGAAAGAAAATTTAGAGGCCTAGGATGGGAACTTATACAACCCTTTCTGCTTGTTACTATTCATATTTGTGTATGAATGGGCCTTAAAGACCCAAGCTCTGAATGTCTTGTCTTTTTAAGAGTGGACTTTTTTTTATATGTGAAGAGCATTATATTCATTAACAGTGATAACTGTTGCTAAAGCAGGAAAATATTAGGAGAACTATTAAAAACAGATATATTAGGCAATGGAGCAATCTATGTAGAGAGAATTAAGACAAGATGCCCATTTATTAGGGACACTTTAGGAAGACTCTAATCTGTGATGGTGCCAGAGGATAACTTTGATGGATTTGGAGGTACCTCTGGTGTAAATTCCCAATAACGTATCCCTTCTCATACAGGCAAACAGTTACTTACAGAAGTAGTGCCATTGACTGTGGTGAGCAATTGGTCAGATCTGAGGAATTCACATGCTGGATCTACACGAGTGTAGGATTCCATGACTATTAGACACATTCTTTCCTTTGTGTTGGAACTTAGCATCTTTGGCCAGTTACTAAGAAGCCAGATGCATTGTGAGGAATGTGGTTGAGCAGGGATCGGCAACTTTGGCAGGCAGCCCGCCACTGGCCACAGTTCGCCATCCCAGGCCAATGGGGGTTGTGGGAAGTGGCGCTGGCCAAGGGATGGCTGCTGCTTCCCACCACTCCCATTGGCCTAAGCGGCAAACCGCTGCCAGAGAGAGCTGTGATTGGCCGAACCTGCAGATGCGGCAGGTAAAGAAACTGACCTGACCTCCCAGGGTGCTTACCCTGGCGGGCCGCGTGCCAAAGGTTGCTGATCCCAGTGGCAGAGGAACCTGAAGAGAATAGGACAGCATGAAAACTGGTGGACCAAAATAATGTCTAGTGTCACTCTGCTGGAGTAAGTGGAATAAAACCAAAAGGCTGGTCAAAGTTGGAATATGTTGGTGTAGCAGGATATCTGCCTTTATAGTTATAAAGTAAGTGTAACAGACCTGTAATGTTTTGCATATATACTACCTAACATCCTTTGTATTGTATAGATTGTGTACTTTCTGTCATCAGATGTCCTTTGCTTCATAATATACACTAACTGATTTGTTCTTCCACCTATCTGAGTTCCAACAACTGCGGTATGGTGCCTTGTGCATCCATCTCTGGATATATGAAAGCAAAAACAGATTAGCCAATATAACTGAGCTGAATCTTGCAACTTTGGCTCACTCTCTCCCTCTTTATTGGGGAAGGGCGATGTCTGGGAAGATGGAGGGCAAAGGGAACAATTCATGAAGGGAAACAAAGTTGCTTGACTATGATATACTTTGCATCTATATCAGTGGTAGACAGGCTCACAAAGCTGAGAAGAATACTGTTGTTGTGGTCAGGTGGCACGTGCTTTGCTAAAAGTGAAATCCTACTTTTCAAAACATTTGTATACTTCCAAGGCTTCAGGCTGGCCGGTTCCCCCATACACCCTTCCTGCAGGTCTACTTGCTCTGGGATCTGTTGTCTAGGATTCTCTTCTTTATTATTTATGGGACTTTACTCATCTTCCTCACTTGGGATCCTCAGTTTAGGGATATCTGCCCCCTTCTTCGGGCACCCCTCCATTTCTTTCTAGGTAGTGGGCCCCAGTCCCTACCTAACACCACCGGATATAGTAGCCCCTCTAGCACCCCAACCTGCTTCCATTTAAAGTGACCCCTCACTTCGAGGAGCACCTGGGACACCAGACAGGACCTCTTGTCCTCATGGATACAGTTAAGGACTATCCTTGCCCCTGAAATCAACCAGTGCAGCTTCACCAGCCCCCTCTGTACAAGTGAACAGGCTAATGCAGTATCTATCAGTCCTGTTTGAGGGTTCCTCCCAATCCTCACTGGGATGGTGGATAGTTTCTGCCCCTTTTTTGCCCCCCAACTTGAATCCAGTCACAAAACTCAGCCCACCCACACTTCATATTGGGGCTGTCATGTTTTGTGTGTCCAGGTCTCCCACACTGGCAGCAAACAAGCTTGGCGAGCCCCGTGGGTGCTCATTGGGGTTCCCTCTTTCTCTCCAGGCCTTTCCCAGAAAAACATTCTGCCAGTTTCTTCCCCACCTCCTTGTCTTTCCTGGGTCAGTCCTTCCTCTGGGTACCCTCTGCCTCAATATATTCCTCGGTCAACCTGACTGCTGCCTTGACAGTGACCAGCTGGTGATGCCTTACCCAGACATGTATGTTCTCAGGGAGGCTCTGCAGCAATTTTTCTAGGACCAACGTATCCATTATTTCTCCCACTGTGCCTGTCTCTGGCCTCAGCCAGTGTGTGGCCGCGTCCATTAGTCTCTGTGCATGTGCCTGGTGCTGGACCATCAGGCCACCCAGAACTTTTGGAGGTACCGCTCCGTTGACAGGCCCACCTGGTCTAGAATGGCCGCCCTCACCGCCTCATAGTTCTGGGCTTGCTTGTCGCTCAAGTCCATATAGGCCGCTTGAGCCTCTCCCATCAGGTATGGAACCAGTTGGAGGGCCCAGGTTGCCCTCTCCCCCCCGGTGCCCATGGCTACCCACTCAAAGGTCCCAAGAAAGACATCGGGATCATCCGCTGGGCTCATTTTACAAAGTCTCCAGCCTGGCAGCCATATGTCATTTCCTCCCACAGGACTCACCACCCATTGCAGGAGCTGTTGTTGCATGCCAGTCTGCTACCGTATGAAGTCTCACAGACTGTGCTGTTGCTTTGCTTGCCAGGTCAGTAAAGCCTTTCTCTTGGCCTGGTGGGACTGCTGAAAACTTTGCAGGGCCTGCTGCATCTGCTCCTGCTGTTTGACCAGCCATTGCAGAGTCTCCTCCATATCCAGGCCACGAATCACGTTAGCTGGCTCTTGGATCCCAGAGAAGACTCCACATGTAATGAGGGCCTTCGCTTGTCCTCACAAGAAATCAGCGAAAGACCCCTTCTGAGTGCTATTACCAGGGCTTTTTATTTTCAGTGCCAGCTCCCACCACCTTCTATTTACACTCTGCTACAAACCAGCAACCTCTCTCCTTCCTGCCAGCCTTATTTAGCCCCCGGCTACTAAGGCCCGCAAGGTGCTTGTCTTTTAGCAATTAGGCATGGCATTCTCAGCCAGCCCAATTAATGCTTCTGAATTGGAGCTGGGCTAATAGGGGCCTGGCTCAGGACCTCCTGGCCAGCACCCTGTTACACAAACTTTTTGAGGAAATATTAATTTGAATCTATTCTTTACATCCATTGTAAGGTACAGCTCTTAAATATTATGTTTAATTACTCATGCATTAGGGAGAAATCATTGAATACCCCTTCTCCCCCCAGAAAATAATAAAATAAAACAAGTACAACAGTTGTGTTAATAACTGTCACATATTATTAAGCTGGACTTCATCATAGATAGCAAGCAGGCATTATAACTGGATTTCGACAGGAGTACGCAAAACAGAATTGCTGCTTCTCATCTAGTTCTCATCTAGCTCCCTACATCTCCAAATATGCTTTGCTGGGGAAAGGGGGATATCAAGGTCCATGGAGTGGCATTAAAATGGATGTCTTCTTCCTTGCACCCAGCTCTCTATGCGTGTGAGTAATGTGCTTTAGTGCCTCTCATTACTATGGTAGGGAAGGGATGATCTATGCAATATAATCAAATGGATATGATGTAAATATGTTTCCCAGAACAATGAAAGGGTGAAAAGGAGTTTTTAATAGGTGACAGGTGGGATGAGTTCTTATTTGAAATTCACATTTTTGCTGTGGGATTTTTTTATTTTATTATGCGTTAGGGTGCCTAGAATCTTGTGTAGGGCTATTTTTTTTTAATATTTGAATAAAAAATGCATTGGGCCAGATTCTCTGCTGTAAATCCTATAGACAGACTGGATAAAAGCATAGTTGACACTCAATGGTGGTCATGGGGAAAAATCCACAGACTTCTTTCTGATTGGTTAAACAAGACTTACACTGAGATTTCAAGTTTGTCCTAATCTTTGCTAATCTTTAACCTTTAAAAAGTAACAGGCATACATTAGATTGCATTAGTTTGACTTTAAGATGCAATGTATTTGCTCCTGGGCAGTTACATGTTGCACTAGGAATGTCTGAACAGGGATAGATATTAGGCTACATCTATACTTGGAACTAGGGCTATCGTTCCAGGCTCTCACAGACATACTCATGGTACCTCTTATTAAGCTAGTTCACTAAAACTAGTAGTGTAGCCAAGGTAGCGTGGGCAGTGGTAAGTGATGGCACAGGCTAGCTATGGGACCCAGGAGGGTTTGTACTTGAGGCAGCAATCCTATGATACTGCTCACAGCTGACGTACTATGGGGTAGCTACACTACTATTTCTAGCATGCCAGCTCAATGAGAGCTAGCGTGAGTATGTCTACATGAGAAGGGAATCACCCTTAGTTCCAGGTGTAGATGAAGCCTTAAAGTGTTGTTTAGTAAAACACAACTAAAAAGAAAGTGATCCTGTTCACACACTACTGATAAAGCACAGTCCTTAAACAGACCCAAGTCATAACATATTCTTGTGATATCAACATTACCTAGAATCATAGGTTATTAGGGTTGGAAGGGACCTCAAGAGATCACCTAGTCCAACTCCCTGCTCAAAGCAGGACCAATCCTCAAATCCCTAAATGGCCCCCTCAAGGACTGAACTCACAACCCTGGGTTTAGCAGGCCAATGCTCAAACCACTGAGCATTTTAAGGTTTGGTGAAACAAATTCATGCCACTTTTACAACTCATCAAAAAAAAAATCTAAGCAGTGTTAGTAAAAGGCTGAGTATCTGTACATTTATGGATAAGAGCTCCATGGTATGACACGATTCTTTTACTGATCTCAAGTCACACCTTGCTAAAAAGAAGTAACTGTGCTGCCAACGTTATGCACTGTATATACCAGGGGTCGGCAACCTTTCAGAAGTGGTGTGCCGAGTCTTCATTTATTCACTCTAATGTAAAGTTCCACGTGCCAGTAATACATTTTAACCATTTTAAAAGGTCTCTTTCTATAAGTCTATAATATATAACTAAACTGTTGTATGTAAAGTAAATAAGGTTTCAAAATGTTTAAGAAACTTCATTTAAATTTTTAAATAAAATGCAGAGCCCAGCAGAGCAGTGGCCAGGACCTGGGCAGTGTGAGTGCCACTGAAAATCAGCTCGTGTGCCATCTTCGGCACATGTGCCATAGGTTGCCTACCCCTGGTATGTACTGTATATATGCAATACATGTACAATATACATTAGTTATTGGAGGCCTGATTGAAAGACAATCAGTCTTTCCACTGTTTTTTTTTTCAGTAGACTTTGATGACACTTTCAATAATTATTCATTTAGAAACCATTTACAGAGCACTTGTTTCAGAAAGATAGATAACATCCTTCAAGTTACATGCATATTTGCAATAACTGCCTAGTTTGAGGCATTTGTTACTTGGGAAGTCACAGCATTTTTTTGTTTGGTTGTTTGTTTTTTAGTGTCAGAATTAAAAACAAATTTCATATCACTTCAAGTATTAATTGCATAGTTAACGTCTCTTTACATCTGTTTACAATAAACACTTTAAGAGCATGCTATGCTAAACCATTGAAGCCACTGCCCAGTGGAAATTTGGCTATAATAATTAAACTAACAAAAGAAGAGATGCTTGTCAAGCTCTCAGAGAAATTTAGTGTAAAACCTACTGCCTCATTTCAGTGGTCTCCTATAATCCACTCCAGTGGATATATACATCTAGTTTGACGTGCATTTGGTATATCCTGGTTTCAGTTGGATCAGGATAACTAAACCAAGAAATATATATTAAAATAAAAATAAATAAGTTAACCAAATTCAGAAAAGCTTAGTTTTAGATTTGAGTCAGTTCCTATTTTTTTTTAACAGATTCTCCTCTTCCATTCTGACCTTGTCTAAAGCTCCGAAGAATGAATCTGTTTCCTTGAAGAAACAATGGTGTTCATGGGATCATACTAGCTAGAGATTGAAACAGCCTTATTAGACCACTGACTCCATCCCATACATAGTCATTTAAGTGGGACAGATGGGGTAGCTAGATCAGATATTTAGTTAATGTTATACTTGCTTTTAATGGGACAATCCTGGTCCTGCTGAAGCCAATGGAAATATTGCATAATGATCTAGCACATGATTCCTATGCATGCACTGGGGCATATATTCTGTGTCTTCTACCATTTCTTAAAAAAGTCTAGAGATAATTCACAGTGGTGTTTTCTACACATAAGGTTTGACATATTCCAAGCTCTGTAAAAGTCAAATTATGTTTTATTGTCAATGTTTGAAGAGACCAGTGATAGAACATTTTATCAGATTATTATTCTTAATAAAGACATTATTGTTGAATACAAATACCAGTAGGACCAAATTTTGAAAAGGGCTGAACACCTACCTTCTCTCATTGATAACTGTGGAGCTACTGAATGAGTAAGTCCTTTTCAAGAATATTGTCATTAGTTTATTATATTGCCATTATTCATCATCAGCAAATTGTACTGGAGTTTGCACTTTGCATTGGTTTGATGGGATCTGAGTATTGACAACTGAGCTTCAAAAGGGTGTAGATTTAGTTTGGTTGCTTATACAAAGTGTATCCAAAGGCTGGTGTCTGAACTGCTTGGGCTTATAGAGCTACATGTTCTAGCAAGCTGCCTTCATCTCCTCACTACTTGGGCAGTAAATACATCAGGAATACTCTACCTTTTTTTCTTTGCTACTTCTGCTATATCTGCTTTAATCCTGTCTGGGAATTGTCTTGGGTTTTAAAAAGCAGTCTTGATTGATTGTTGGCTGCTGTTGGCACTTACATTCTTTGGTTGTGTTTTATTTGTATTCCAGTCCCCCACTGCTAAGTTCCACTGTGCTGAGCGGGAGGGAAGCCAGTGGCCGATTGCTCCCTCTGCTGCTACATTCTCACTAAATGGCTAAATCCTGATGTCCTTATTTAGGCAGACTCATGCTGAAGTCAGGACCTCTGGGCATGGTCTGAATGCAGAACAGAAAGAAATGCACAAAATACAGAGAGCAGAAAGCTGTCTACCTATCCAGGAATACCACAGTATCAGAATCAGTATTTTGCCTCTTATGGTTTAATGCTGCAGTGGGAGAGAGGACCACTATTAGGGCCAGTGGCACAGAGACACTATTTGGTAGGGACAGAAGAAATACAGATACAACTTGCAGGATGAGTGATAAGGAATAAGGGGTCTTTGTGAAGAGAGAGAAATGAAGGATTGAAGAGAGCAGAGAGAATCACAGAAAGAAAATAGAAATAGGGGAAAGGCTGAAAAAATTAAAAATGGACCCCCTCAACAAGGAAAGAGGTCAATGATGAACCATCAAGTTTTGGTGAGGTGCAACGGGCCTGCTATCCCTTCCCAAAGATGCCTTAGAAGATAAGGGAATTGGTCTTCTAGACCCACTTTGAACACAGATGAGTGGATAGCAGGCTATGCTCCAAAACAAACAAACAAACAAAAGCCAGTACATCTAGGAGGAACTTATTACAGAAGAGATTTATATAGGGGGGTTGAGCTGGTCAGATTTTTTTTCCTTTCAAGAAATTGCTTGTTTTGATGGAAAATCAAAAACTGAAAACTTTTGGCTGAAACAAAACAAAACAAAAACTTCTGCTGAATTTTTTTATTCAGAAATGCTTCTGCAGTGCCTCCTTGCAATTCTAGTTTGGGTGTATTATACCCATATTCTTATCTATGGGCCAGGCTCCATAACTTGACTATTTCCCTTGATGCCCCTTTGTTCTCACCGCTTGCAAAACTGCTGTGGTGCATCATGGGATATGAAGTCTGGCCTACTGAAGAGAATGGCAGCATGAGGCACTTGAGCTATAACTTCAGTGAAGTACCATAGTGGCAGGTTGAAATGAAAAATGTTGGGATTTCAGTTAAATGTTTCATTTCTTGAATGTTTGTTTCAGGGATGAAAGTAATTTAAAGGACTTACGGGTATGCTGGAGTCCTGAGTGGGGGCATGACCTCAACCAGAAGAGACATGGCCTCAACTAGAAGAGGCGGGGTCTTTCAAGATTTAAAAGCCTTTACATCACCCCAGAGCTACCAGCTTAAAGCTCCAGGCCCTTTAAATCATCCTAGGAGCCCTGCCACCTCTGCCCCAAAGGTAGTCATGGCAGGGCTCCAGAGATGATTTAAAAGGCCCGATGCTCCTGCCACTGCAGGGACCCCCGGGCCCTTTAAAGTGCCGTTGGAGCCCTGCCGCTGCTGGGGCAGCGGCAGCAGGGGTCTGGCGGCAATTTAAAGGGCCCGAGTCTCCGGCCACTGTGGGGACCCCCAAGCTTTTTAATGCACCGCCGTAGCTCTGGGAGTGGGGCTCGGGTGGCACTTTAAAGGGCCCGGGGCTCCCCACAGGGGCTGGAGCTCCGGGACCTTTAAATCCCCACCTGAGCCCGGCTGCCGGCGCTCTGGTGGTGATTTAAAGGGCCCAGGGCTCCCCGCAGTGGCTGGAGCCCTGGGCCCTTTAAATCACTGCTGGAGAAGCTGGTCCAGAATGGACCGGCTTACTTTTGCCTCTGGTTTGTTTGAGGAAAGTGCCAGTTTTTTGCCCTCTCCCCTCCCCACAAAAGTTTCAGTGGAAAACTTTAGACTAGGGAAAAACAGGATTTCACAAGTTGAGGGACTGAAATTAATTCAGATTGTCTGTTTAATAGCACACTTTACTTTATGCTTTCCTGGTCTGAAGAAGTTATAACATTTCTGAGCTATTAGCTGTCCATGAGGACAGCTGTGCGACTAATGCATAAAAAACAAATATTATTAAACTCATGTGCTTTGATTGGCTTCGTGTCTCTTTTAGATTTAATTTCCACAAATATTCTGCCAAATGAAGTTACTATCGGGAGTGTTTTCTGAAAGAGCACGTTAAGTTCATATTGGAGAAAAGTGGTAATTATAAATAAATTCTGAAAATTTAATTGTGAGTATTCACATCAGAAACCTTCACTATCAGGTACCCTCTTCCAGTTAGAGAACAGACCCAATATATCATGACTCTTGCATCCAATCAGCAGTGTACAGACTTTGAATTTTTAATATCCTAAAGGCAATGCTCAAACACAATATAAAGACCAAGAATTATTTGCCAAAAATGTTCAGTGAGTAACATAAAAAAAAATAAAAAAGTGAGGCAATCAGTACCTTCTCAGACAATTCCAAAATGGAAAAGATGCTTATGTTAGAAAACATGGATCAAATCATAAACATTATGTAATTAAATTTTAAATATTTTATGAATTTTGAGTTCAGGGCTTTCTGCCTTATTTACTAACGAGCCTAATTAAGAACATCCCTGAAGACATAAAGCAGGGATGACAACTGCTACAATGATGTACAGGAGCCAAAAAGCTGCTTAGGTGGAATCAAATGGTCAGGCTGTTTCAAGTCTCCAACTCTGGAATCTGTCCTGGTTTCGGGAACTTAACATTTTAGAGTTGAACAGATTAAATAGTTGCACATTCTTTCTGCATTCTCTAATTACTTGGAGTTATGATGACTCAAATGCTAGATACAAATGATAGTCATTTTCTACCTCACTGATCTCAATAAATCAAACAGGTGACTTTGTAACCTTCAATTCCCTATTTCTGTAACACTTTGTGCTCAATATGTTTTCCTCACCAACATATGAACCTAATTCAGGATCTTGGCAACACCTCTGGATGATAAACCTATGACTTTGCCCTGTGAGTTTGGAGTACTTGAGGTGGGATACCTATTAAATCCTTTGGGTGTGATTCTCTTTTTACTTTTATCAGTTAGATGGTGGTATAAAGCTAGAACTGATTTACATTAATGTACATGAGAGGCAAATCAGACTACTTGTGACTAGAAAGCAGAAATTGTTTCCTTATCTCTAGAAGAAACCCTAGGACCAGAGAGAAAAGCAAAACAGTATTAATCTGTTTCTCCAGCACTTAAACATTACAGTGGTAGATGCTACAAAAAAAAGTCAACGGAGACAAGAAAGCCTGAGACCAAAGTATCTTAAAGAAAAGAGGTTTGGAAAAAGTGAGAAATATAACAAGTGAAAAATAGCAGAAAATCATATCTAGCATCCATCTGGGCACTGAGGTAGAGAAGTGTACCAGCTTCCAAATTCAACTGAGCCAGTTTAAAAAATCCTAATTCGGTGTGTCTCTCAGACTGTCGAAAATCCTTGTCTGATCCTTAGCATTGCAGCTCCCAAGAGATTTAGCCCATGTAATCATAATCACCTTTAGCGTCACTTTTAACTCCCCTTTATCTACTTGGAGTGTCTTCCCCTTCAATTACACTTCCGAGTGTCTTTTAACTGGAGGTGAGAGCTCTCTTGCAGTCATCTCTTCTTTAGTAGCATAACAATGAAATTGCTTAAATTCCACAACCTGGTCATGAAACAGACCTGCTTGTAACAACCATTGCACATACTAGTTTTTTTCAATATGGTATTTGCTCTTTTGGCCAAACAGGCTTGGTTTTCTTCTGTCATTCACCATCTTCCTTCATGAGTTCCTTTGAACTGGCATGTACAGTTCCCACCTTCTTCATCTCCAATGGTTTTCTCTCTTTCTGACATGAGTTTATGAATATATAAATACCTCTTCATGTCCCAGATTGACTTGTGAATATATCAAGCCAGGTTAATATTTTCTCCCACCAACAAGACAGTCTCTTTAATTCCTGGATTAATTGATAGATCCATCCAAATTTTGTGTCTCTACAAATTTGTATATTATCTTACTATGGGCTAGTATGCTATATTGTATAATATGTTGATAGGCAATATCTAATCAATCAAACTAAAAAAAAAGTTGTAGGAAAGAAATTTGAGCTTCATCTAAAAAATCGATGTAAAAGTATAGTGCAAGGTTACTTAAAAATATTTACAGTAGAACACCTGTGCAGAAAATCCCCACATTGCCACTGTGCCTTTTGTTAGCTGTACCAGTGTGATTTCACTGTGAAACGGAGGAAGACTGCATGCAAGCCAAATCCTTACCAACGTATCCCAAAGGGAAAGAGAGAGATCCTAGAGAACGTCCTTTTGTCTGGATCTTCACATCGTCTACCTTCGGGTAGTGCTTGTGGATGCTACTTCAGCTTGTGGGCTGAAGTCATTACCACTGAATAGCCTAATGTGGGTGAAAAGAAATCTTTCCTTCATCATTGCTCCCCTCCACTGCACTACCCAATCTTATGTCTGCTTATATCCTGATCCAGCTACTCAGACTGTGCAGAGGATTTTTCCCCATGTAAGCTTGTATATGTGTGATAAAGAGTATTACAGACTTTCATTTTTACTTGATAATAGACACATCACTCACTCTTTACATCTCTTAAGAAAAATGTATCATTAGACAACATGATATCTTTTCTTTTGTAAAATCTGCAATGTCTTTGAGATCATTTTACTTGAAGATGGCTGTGTGGCTTTAGGTATTCAGATAAAACACATGTTTTTCATTCTCTTTGACCTGCCATTCAACTGCACTTCGAGGTTTCTCATAGTGGAGCTTAGTTGGTGTCATCATTATTATTCAGTTAATAGTCATTCACATCACTAAACAATGTCACTAACTTGTTTCAGTTCCAATTTTCTTCTCCAGAGAGGGTCACAACTGAGCAGACAGAGCTACTGAATAGTCTGCCATTCTGTTTGTGTGGAGGGGGGAGGGGTAGAGAGAGATCATTATTTGGAATATAACTGAGTAATTTACACTCCGTCTGCTTTCACATGTGATCTTAACAAAAATTATAAAATGGCTTAGTGCATGGAATGCAATTTCATTTTAAATGTTAGGTAGATAGAAGGAAAAAAGTACATAGTTTGAAAATTGCCTAAGGCAAAAAGGAACATAGCTTTGGGCAAAGAAAAAAAATAGATTTACTGTAAAGACTTTACGAAACCATTGAAGTAGAAAAGTAATATTGGATTTTTCCTCTAGCTTTTCTTGCTTTTTTCACTCCTTTTGTTGTACCTGAACAAGCCATGATGACATTAATACGCTCACATAAAGCAGAAACAGCAGTGGTCTATATTTTTGTTCCTGTTATCATTAAATCAAGTCATGCTTAATCAGTATGTCAGGTTCTGTGATAAAGTTAGAATTGTGATACTGTATTCAAAGTCCACTTGGAAATTAAATGAATGAGTCAGAGTACCACTGACTGTATATCTCTATCATTATCAAGATACTTTTAAAATTTCAGATGTATATATTGATCAGCTCCTGCAATACTCTTCTGTCATTTGGACATGTGATTTTAGTTCTCCATTCAATGAGCTGTCCCTTCTGGTGGAATTGGGCTCAATCCTGCAAACCCTCACTCACACAAGTAAAGGTTTGAGAGATCCATCTATGAGCAGTGCCTCTCTGGTGTAATGTCTCTGATGAAAAAAATACCAAAACACCACTGTTCATGTTTGTTCATCTCATGTGTGATTGTTCCAGTTTGCAACCAATACTACTATGAATAAAAAGTTATGGCACTGAGAAAGGATTTTTATTTTATTTTACAGAATTCTATCATTTTACATGAACATAGATTTCATTTAGGTTATCATAAAATCTAAAAATAGTCACACAGACTTACCGATTTGATGGGCTGGTTGTGACATTGCACTCTATATGATTTTATGAAAATATGCTAACGAGTTTGAATACAATGTAACTGAAATATGCTTCAGGCAAAAGCTCCATTGTAAGGTATCATTACAAAGCTTATAATCTACTGAGTGTGTGATTATCCTATTTGTATAAATGTATCACTCTTTTATCAGAAACTAGAAATATGAAATATAACTCTGAGGGCCTATTGTAGTTATGCAAAGTGTGGGCCATTAATGGTGGTTTGGAATCTTGATGTCTCCCATCAACCAGGACAATTGACTGTAGATGGGTCTATTTTACTTGTAAGTCTTCCTGTGCTGGCAAGTGAGTAATGTGTGTGCTGGCAAGTGAGTAATGAAGTCTTACAGTGACATGTGATCAAGTCACCTGAACTGGAATCCATCTTTAACCAGGTGCTTTTCCCTTGAGAAGAAGGGGTGGGAACCCAGAAGGGACAAAGGATTCCCACTTTATGCAAGAGATATATAAGTGGGTGGAACAGAACAAACAGGGCAGCCATCATGAGAAATCTCCTAGTTACCACCTGAGCTGGAACAAGGTCTGTACCAGGGGAAAGAATTGTCCCCAGACTAGGAAGGCATCCAGTCTGTAAAAAAAACTTATTGAAACATCTCTGAGGGTGAGATTTTATCTGTATTCGGTTTTATTATTGTATTAGGCTTAGATTTGCATGTTTTGTTTTATTTTACTTGGTAATTCACTTTGTTCTGTCTGTTACTATGGAACCACTTAAATCCTACTTTCTGTATTTAATAAAAATCACTTTTTACTTATTAATTAACCCAGCATATGCATTCATACCTGAAGGGGGGGAGCAAACAGCTGTGTATATCTCTCTATCAGTGTTATAGAGGGTGAACAATTTATGAGTAAAATGGTAAAATGGATTTTTGGGGGGTTGGACCCCATTGGGAGTTGGGCATCTGAGTGTTAAAGACAAGAACACTTCTTAAGTTGCTTTCAGTTAAGTCTGCAGCTTTGGGGCACATGGTTCAGACCCTGGGTCTGTGTTGGTGCAGACTGGTGTGCCTGGCTCAACAAGACAGGGTGCTGAAATCCCATGTTGGCCAGTAAAGCAAGGGCAAAAGTAGTCTTGGCATATCAGTTGGCAGTTCCCAAGGAGGTTTCTGTGATCCAACCTGTCACACTGGTGAATTCTTGAAGAAACCTATTTCAGTCTATCTGAATTCATATTTTAGAAGGTGTATGTTTATTTTGAACACCTTTTAAGTGTAGCTGACTGCAGTCCTGTGCCAGCATTCACACTTGGAAGAAGATCAAAATAACTTGCAATAGTGTGTGTGTGGGGGGAGGTAAGTGTGAGAGAAAGAAAAATCTTGTGCAATAGGGTGGGTTGGTGTGTTGTGACTGGATTTCATCTCCCCCTTGAAATAAACAGCAAACTGATTTCATCAGGTTGAAATGTGGATATCTGTAACAAGACAACAAATGCATCAAACGGAAGTATATCAAAAAGTCTGTAGCCGAAGTGCAGATTAACTAAGTAGAAATGCTGTACTCTAATTGCTGAGTCATTTATTTAGGAAGTGCAGGAAGAAGGCAAAAATAGTTAGCTCCTGATGAACCCCAATCCTCCTAAATAAATAAACCTCATAATGATGTCCTTACAGTGCAATTACTATATTACAATACATAACATTTAGTTAAAATATGTCTATGTTGTGTACAGAAAATAGTTTTGCTGTTGCTTGCATTGAGGCAAAACTAAATAGCTTCTACTAGATACAGGGAAGGATAGCTCAGTGGTTTGAACATTGGCCTATTAAACCCAGGATTGTGAGTTCAATCCTTGAGGGGGTGGTTATCTGGGGATAAAAAACAAAACTGTTACAGACAGTAGTTGGTCCTGCTAGTGAAGGCAGGAGACTAGACTCAATGACCATTCAAGGTCCCTTCCAGCTCTATGAGATAGGTATATCCCCATGTTGTTTTTTTTAAACCTTTGGCATGTGGCTCGCCAGGGTAAGCATCCTGGCAGGCCAGGCCAGTTTGTTTAAATCCACAGGTTCAGCCGATCGCGTCTCCCACTAGGCGCAATTCACCACTCCAGGACAATGGGGGCTGCAGGAAGCAAGGGATGTGCTGGCTGCCGCTTCCTGCCACTGCCATTGGCCTGGAGCGGTGAACCATGCCCAGTGGGAGCCATGATCGGCTGAAACTGTGGATGTGGCAGGTAAACAAACCGGCCTGGCCTGCCAGTGTACTTACCCTGGCGAGTCATGTGCCAAAGGTTGCTGATCTCTGAGTTATGACAAACCTGCCAATGTTGTGAGTATGCGGATACTTCTGTACATTAATATGGGGACAATTGCCATGCCTGTAGGGAATTAAATTAATAGTCTCACCTATCAGCAAAACATTAACCTACCATTATTACTGCACTATATGTAGAAATAATATATTCAAACATAAGACTTTACATATTATAATGTGAACAAAAGGAAGGCAGCTGATTTACTTGACTCAAGTCCACAGAGTTTCTGCAAATGTCAGTATCCAATTTGTCCTCTCTTATGACACTTAGGACTTCACCTGGGGATTATAATGTGTCTCACAAACACCAAGTAAAGGACCTTCCCAAAATCTCTTTGAGACCGGTATGTATTAGTATAGATGAACAATAGCCTCTTATTAAACTAAGAAAAACAAAGGTATGTGAGTTGAGCAAGACCATAGAGTGAATCATTGATAGAGTGGATATAGTAATCAGAAGCCCAAACTACCACCTCCCATTTGTTTACACCATGCTTAGCACAATGGGTTTCTGATCTTGGCTGAGACTTCTAGGCACTACTGGAATACAAATGATGATAATGTACAATAATAAGCAGGGATTGGGTCCTTTCCCTGGTATCACAATCAGTCTCTAAGTATTGATTATTTTTATTGTTGACAATAAAGTACTCCTGGGGCTTTGCATTAAGAAGTTAGACTTTCTGAGGTTTTTTGTTTTTGTTTTTAACCTGGGCAGAGTCAGTTCGACATAGCAGTACATACATACCATACTTGGTCTGCTAGAGAGCATATGACTTCATCTTATTGACTTTGCATAGTAATGGCACTTTCCGTATCTGACATGAAATAAGAATATTTATGATTAGATAAAGTGTGTCTCATCCAGTGCACTAAATGCTCCAACATCAACTATGTGGGTGAAATAAACTCACACAGAAGAATAATAAAAGAGCATATCACAAAGCGATCACTCTATATCTGATCTCTCAGTCCTCATCCTCAAAGAAAACCTACACTTTGAAAAGAGAATCCTGGGAGCTTAAATTCATAGTGTTGCAAGATACTAAAAGTCATAGACTGAATAGAGACACTGTGTTTATGGCTGATTCCAACAATCTATAACCCATTAACCCCCCCCCCCCAGCTTTTTAGTTTTATTTCCCTTTCCCCTCAATGACTGGAGAAGTGTTAAAAAGTCACTTCACATTGAATAGTCCCTTGAAATATGTAAACTACTTATGGTAAACAATCTGTTCCAACTTGTATTTAGCTGTGACACTCTGAGTACATTTCCAAGCCTGATGAAGAGCTAGCTCTGTGTAAGCTCTTAAATTAATCTTTCTCACCCACAGAAGTTGACACAATAAAAGATACCATCTCACTTACCTTGCTTCTATGATTAGATAAGATACAAGTCTCTCATCTTTGTTTGTGGTATGACCTAAAGCAAAATTGCATATCTTTTGTTTGTTTAAAATTAACAGGAAGAAGAGTGACATTAAAATCAGATGTAAAGATATAATTAAGGGCGTGTGCCAGAGATTATGCAATTTTGAGATACAGGATGTAAATCTCTTCATTTGATACAATTTAATTCACAACATAAAATAAAAAAATCATATTAATAATTGACCAAATTAATGTATTATCCTGTATTTTTTTCTACCATTTACCTATTAAAAATATATGTGATATGGATGGATGACAGTTTACAGTTGTGACTTGACTTTGCTTTCTTAGCATTAAATCAAACCTTTTGAATTAGCATCTGTCATATTTAAAGGACTTTTGTACTATGTTCTTCATCCCAAAATATAGACCCTTTGGGATGCTCATTGTTATCCTCTTTTTAGTCCTTTTAATTTTCTGATCTTGTCAAATAGCAGGGATGAAATGGAGGACTCAAAGCGTGATCCCTTTGAAAACCTTCTTCTGCTAAAGCTAGCAATAATATATTTTTGATATGTAGCTAATTGCAAAACATGAACAGAATTGATTCAGTAGATGGCACTTCAAAGTTCATTTTCCCATAAAATATTAAGTTTGTATCTTTGAAGTGTAAAAAATGTGCAGAAAGTTTCTATTTTGAGATTCTCAGAAGCCTTCTGAACTAAAACCCCAAGTTCTTCAGTTAAAATATTGAAGAATACTGCAATATGAATTATAATATATGAGTATACAATGGAAAAGCAAATGTGGTTTTTCATCAGAATAAGGGCTCAGTAAGAGTTAAGGTAACTTTTGGAAAATTATAGTGACTACAAGTGGCATTTGTGCTGGCTCATGAAATTAGACTTTTAAGATTGCTGCAAGGATAGGTTATACTTGCACCTTTTGTCCCCTATTCTTATCTGACTAGTGCAATGAACAAATGAAAGGTCAAATTCAGATACCTGTCTGCTTGGACTGATTCCTGCTCCTGTGCCAAGCATCTGGTTTCCCCCAAAAGGCAAAAAGAGACAGAAAGGGGAAAGGCAGAAGAGAACTGCAGGGATTTCAGAAACCAAGGACTAACAATGATCAGTGAAGTGGTGGATCTACTTTTCTCCTCTCATGGAAGCTTTCCCCTCTCTGAAGTGAACTGAAGGTCCTAGCCTAGATCTGCAAGGCACTTGTTAATGAGCTGGGACCAATGTGTCTTGAAGACACCTAATCCCTTTGTGACCCTCAAAGATAATATGTTCCCCCAAAATGCTTAATCTACATTGGCCTGTGCAGGGAACCTCAGGAGTAAGGTTCTTTCAATGTCAGGCCATTAGCTGTGGAATCTTAGAGGGACTAACCTGATTTTGTTTACATGTTAACTCAAAACCCTCATTGTTAAGGTCTCTCTCAGTAATGTTATCTTTCCATAATTAGTGAGACTGAGAAAGGAAAATAAAAGCCAAAAACCTGTGGCAAGCTGAGATGCTTCTTCCATTTAAGGCATACAGAGCCATCTTGGGCTATTACATAAATATCATAGTGATAAAATACATAGACCAAAAAAAATGGGGCATCCGAGTGGGATGCAACCACGGTGTCTCAAAATCAAAAAATCCTGTGGCACCTTATAGAGTAACAGACTTTTTGGAGCATGAGCTTTCGTGGATGAATACCCACTTCGTCAGATGCATGTAGTGGAAATTTCCAGGGGCAGGTATATATATTCAGCAAGCTAGAGATAATGATATAGTCAACCGGAGAAAGTCCCTCTAGCAGTTGAGGTGTGAAACCAAAGGAGGAGAAAACCAAGCCATTCACAGTCTTTGTTTAATCCTGATGACTGTGTCAAATTTGCAGATGAACTGAATCAGCAGTTTCTCTTGAGTACTGTGTCCGTAGATTTTTGCTGCATGAGCACCTTAACGTCTGCTATAGTGTGGCCAGGAGGTTTGAAGTGTTCCCTGCCAGGTTTTGTATATGCACCTATACTGATCATTGTGTCCATTTATCCTTTTCATAGAGACTGTCACAGTTTGGCAATGTACATGCCGAGGGCAATTTTGGGCATATGATGGAAAATATGGTGGACGTGCAGTGACATGAACGGTGGTGTGGTTTGATTCTGGTTAGGTCCTGTGATGGTGTCGCTGTGCTAGATATTGCGGCGAGTTGGATCGAGGTCTTGTTGCATGATTGGTTCCTGACTAGAAGTTAAATATGGTGTGGAACATTACTGTGGAGAAGATGCTTCGGTTGGCAGTTCTACTCTGTTGGGTGAGATCGGTGCTACCCAAGGCCCATGAAAGTGTGGTGATCATTCCAGGATGGGTGTAGATCCTGATGAATGCGTTGGAGGGTTTGCTGGGCCCTGATGGTGATGGCCAGTGGAGTCCTGTTGGTTTTCTGGTTTGTCTTGCAGTGGCGCTTTGGGTAGCTCTGGCTGGTTGATCTGGTTCTTTATTTCCTATGCGGTATTGAGCTTGGAAGCTTGTGATGATTTGTAGGTGTTGGCTCTGTCTGAGGATTAGAGCGATGCGTCGTTAGTACTCCATGCTTGCTGTCAGCAATGATCGTGTGATGTGCCCAGGATGTTAAGCTGGTAGGCATGAGGTAGCTAGCGGTCGGTAGCTTTTTTGTGAGGGTGGTGTAATGTACCATCACTTATTGCAACCATGGGCTAGAAAATGGACCGTTTGTTAGATTGGACCAGGCTGCAAGTGATGGTGGGGTGGAGTGTTGAATATCATGGTTGGATATTTTTTAGAGTCTTCTTCCCATGGGTCCAGATGGATGAAGATGTCATCAATGTAGCGTAGGTAGAGAAGGGGCGTGAGTGGACGAGAGCTGAGGAAGCGTTGTTCCAGGTCGACCATAAAAATATTGGCATATTGTGGGGCCATGCGGGTGCCCATAGCGATGCCACTGATCTAGAGATGTATATTGTCATCAAATTTGAAATAGTTGTGTGTGAGGATAAAGGCACAGAGCTCAGCAGCCAGTTGTGCTATGGCATCATCAGGGATACTGTTCCTGACTGCTTGTATTCCACTACATGCATCTGACGAAGTGGGTATTCACCCACGAAAGCTCATGCACCAAAACGTCTGTTAGTCTGTAAGATGCCACAGGATTCTTTGCTGCTTTTAGAGATCCAGACTAACACGGCTACCCCTCTGATACTCAAAATCAAAGTTTACACTCTGCACATCCACAGCCAGAATCAGAAAGGTAACTTTTGGTTTCAGCAAGGACCCTCTCTTGATCATTGCCCTAAAGATCTGATGACTTCATAGGGGTGTTGTTGTGATGCCCCATTCATTATTAATATTTATAAAGCACTATGAAATCAAATTGCTATAGAAGTTCAAGGTGTTGTAATTATTGTCTTTTTTTTTTAAGGACCGAACTTTAGATTCAGCTTAGCTTAGTTTGGCTTTCACTCATTCTTAATTATACTTTAGTATGGATAGTCTATTGTTCTCTCTCTCAACTGTGTTCCTCTTTTTTTTGTCGTTTTTTTGTTTTAGTCCGCTTATTCTACACTCTGTATCTTCCATCCTCTTTCTTTTGATTTTTTTTTCATTTCCACTTCTCTTTTAATTACAGCTTCTCTCCTTACAAGAACAAGATAAATATTTGAACCCACAGAATTAAAATTTGTTCAATATTTAGCAAAAGAGTTTCACCCAGCCTTAAATTCTCTTGAGAAAGCTACCACGTGGCTCTCCCAAAATATCATGCAGGATCTGTTTTTACTTGCTCTCTAGATTATTTAAGCCAAGCAAGAATCTAAAGTGTGTGTGTGTGTAAGTAATAAATATTTGTATTCACCAGAAACACATTCAATCTAGGAAGAATTATTCTGTTTCTGCATGAAAAAAAAATACACAGAAGGTCCAGGAAACATCTTATGTTTTAACTTGCAGAGATAACTTTGAAACATAATTTTGGAGGCAAGGTTTCACCACATGTGGGATATGCAGGTAATGTAGAGCCCAGGAATGAATCCTCCAAGTATGGCTGAAACATTCATGTGCGAACCTAATGATTCTGCATTAAACTTTGGGGCAAATGGAATCGGAGGCAGCACTTCTCCTTGCCAGCAGTTGATCCGAAGTTTCTCCCTCTACCATAGGTGGGTTTCAGTAGATTGAGGTGGAACTTATGTAAGGTAAGGCCAGAGAAGGCCAGCTTGATCTTACATAGGGAAATCCCTTGAGGTGTTAGGGAATAATGCTGCAGAATAGTCACTCTCTGGTTCCAAGTGTTCCCCTCACAGCCATCCACCCAACGTTTTGTGGAGGCCCAGGCACATGCATGTTGCACAGATGGCCTTCCATAGATCCAGAGGGAAGGGAGTATACCACTTAGGCTCAGTCCTTTCCCTCTTTTGAAAAAAATGTTGGCCAGTTTTCACTATTTTTCAGCTGCAGGAGGTTTTATAAAAGTGAAACCGGAAGGGGTGATTTGGTTGTATTGGCTTGTTTAAGCCTTCTGAATATCTAGACAACTGAAAAGCAGAAGGGTTAAGGACAGTAACACAGAGCTGGTATGCAATGCCCTTTATTTAAAAAAAAGGCAAGCCCAATTGTATTAAACACATTGTCAAAGCTTCAGAGTTCAAGAGAAATAAAACATGTTTTAAAAAGACATTTTGGAAACAGTCTTATGTGGATTGGTGTCACTTTATATTTAGAAAATAGACAGACTAGATTGAAGTGTCTCTTCAGCCACAGCCTGCCATTAGCATGTGAAATTATGATGCTCTTATGTGAGATTACTACTCTGAAACTGCTTCAAGATGACACCATGGTGCATCTATTACAGAGCCATTACACAATGTGAGATTATAGGAAGCTATTTCAGTACAAGTCAATGGTGACTCTGATGATGACATAAAGATGCCATTGCAAGGGAAGATTTAATTGGGAAGAAAAGGTTGTTTTTTCCTACAAAAATCTCTCTACATTTGAAAAAACCACACATTCATTGTATACTGTCACAAGATGATTCATAAAGAGAGGAATTAAAGAGACAAGGTAGGGTTTTCATCTTAACAAGTGACATGACCCAGTAATTCATGTTAAAGAGATAGAGCATCATAAGTGAAAGAGAAACTCAAACCTGTGAGGAGTCTAGTGGAGGCTATATGACAGAGTGCTGTAGGTAGCCAGTCAAGAAGTAGATATGCTGTGAGAAAGAATGTACATAGAGAGTTTAAAAAGCCAGGAAAGTAACTGTTTATGTGGCTCAAACAAAACATGACTAAAAATCTGAAGATAACTATGTCCAGGCCTCCTGTATTCAAAGGAAATTGATCATGCATCCACCTGACCCAAAAAGAACAATCTCAGTGTTCTGGAATGCCAAGATAACGAGATGGGGCTGTTTTATAGCTGAGGCCCCAAAATACGCTTGACACTTCAAAGTAACCAAATCAAAAGAGCCAATGAATTCAAAATCTAAATGTGCTGTGACAACAATAGAGGGGGACATAGAAACAAGTATAATGTAAAATAATATCACCTGGTTATGAGTTAGCAAAGAACCCTTCTTGCTGGTCCTGTTAAGTTTTGTTCTGCTTTCCTTCCCCTCACTTTGAGAATGAATCAAACAGAAATTACTTTTGGAGGGGAAGTATTGGAATGAGATGAGAGATCAACATCTCCTAGAATAAGTGCAGGAAAAAGAAGCCTGGAATAGCTGAGCTAGGAAAAGAAATTTTATGCTGTGTAAATGGAATATCATGGTAGGAAAACAAACCTACAGGGAGCATGTGGTGATGCTTATATGAGGCTATTATAGTATGAAGTGTGTGTGTGTGTGGCTATAAATGCTGTGACTTTGGTATCTGTGTTTTATCTTTAAATTACTAGAGGTCTGCTGTGTTCCAGAGGCTGACACCATCTTCAGTTCAGCTCAGATGTAGCCTGTTACAGGGAACATAGACTCTGTGCTCTCTTTTAAAGACTTGACTTTCATTCTTCCTTGTTCAATTGTTTCCCCTTAAGTGAAAACTCATTTGGATTGCAACTATGCTTGATCTTTGTAAAAAAATCATAATGCAACTCTAAAGAAAATTTTATGAAGACAAAATGTTACATATTAAACAGTTGGGAAAATATTACAAACATTATTATACATGAGTCAAGAGGTGAAAGCACTCATAAAGCATATCTTGCACTAGTCTTGCAAAATGCACCCATTAATCTGGAAGATATAGATAAGCAAGTAAAATATTAGTTTTTGCAAAACTGCATTAATTTGCCTAGGAAATGATCCTTTGGATGCCAGGGATGGTACACTTGAAAGGAAAAAAAAAAATTCCAGTGCAAATCTGGAACGTAGTAGGTATGATCTAATTGTAATGTGGCAAAGTTCCTGTTGGTATGGAAACGATGTGCAAATGAAATAATGCTGATATAGCCAATAGTCTGGTGTTGGGATTAACGAAATTCCTCGCTGGGGAAGAACAAGTAGCTCTAACTCTGCCACTCCCTGCTGAGGAAAGACTCTAATCTCTGTAGCAGCCCCTGCAGCACAAACTACTCAGGAGACTCACCTCCTCCCTAGCTATCCCTGGCCACTTTCTGGCCCATGCAAACCAGATCCAGAGCCCCACAGCAAGCAGGAGATGTGAGTCGTTTGTTTTGCTGTAGCCTGACTCTGGGTGGACACTGGACATTTGACCTCTGGGATCCCATAGCTTGGGTTCTGTTAGCTGAACCTGAGGGACAAACCAGACCCATAGAGTCCTGCTCTGGTTTAAGATGTGAACGTGCAATCCCCTCATGTCCTTTAGAGCCATGCACATAAGCAAAGTCAGAATATGGCCTACAAGCTCTTTTAAAATAAACCTACCTGTTCTAACATAATTCTAAAGCAGTCGAGAAAATCACAGCTGTTGCCAGGATTTATGACTGGAAAATAGCTGGCACTAAAAATAAATAAATTCCTAACTAGAATGGAAAAAAAATCACTAGAATCAGTGCAGTACAATTTAAATAGAGATTAATGATATTTAGTGATGCTCTTTATTCATTGGAATAATACAGACTATCTTCTGTGTCATAAATCCAGCACATCTAAGTGAAGAACACATTGGAAAGCCTCAATATATACCTTATTTTCAGATGCTATTTAACTTTACATGCCTGAACTTTCATTTCATGTTAACACTATTAGCATATGTGTTAATTAAGCAACTTAGAATTTAAGCATCAACCAATTACTTAGTCAAAACTGAAACAATTTAACATAGCTATAACAAATAATGTATGAGAGAGAGATTCACTGGAAAACTCATTAAATATTTGCAGGTTTATTACCTTAATTGTTCACTGGCATAGTGTAAGGGCATTCATAATGAAAATGAGCAATCTAAAGGAAGTTATATAAAAAAATAAACTAATCAGTTATTAAATTATAAATGCAAGGAGACAGAATATTACTTTGAATTATGCTTCACAATGCAGACTCCTGGTTTATTCTTTAATAACTTTGATGGATACTGTAGGAGTTATAATTGTGAACCTTCTATTGCCAAAGGATACAGCCAGTCAAAGCTACTGAAATAAAGCAGAAGATTTTAAAACTGGAATAGTGTGGCAGCATGTAATGAGCCTGCTAGGCACTTAAACAGTATAAAGTATCACAGCCAAATGCATCTTGCAGGCATTATAAATCAATTTGTGTAACAGAAAACAAACTACAGGCAGCCCCTCTTTGAAATTCACTCTATTTTTTTTTCTTTCATTGCTAGCTTTAAAAACATAAAGTTGAAATGCAAGAGGAGACATCACATGAGAATCACGTATTAAGGGTCAGAGGGCAATTATAAAAAGTATTTCGATGACCCATTCAAATACGTACAAATAGTGAGAACATGTGGGAAACAGTTTATTTCATAAATGTGGTGTATCCAAAAAAAAAACAACCCAAAATCTCTTCTCAGCCACCAGTTTGTCCTTTGTCTGCTGGTGCTTACATCATGAATGTCAGTAAATTGACAAAGAACACACGCACACAACACAACATCCTTTATTTGTGGCGCTACCTTGTCACCAGTGCATTCCATCTAGCTGTTATCCTTACTCTGTTATGGCTGACTTGTAACTTGATTAGGGTATTGTAATATCTCAAATATCATTCAGGAGTCTAACATTGATGTTGCTTCAGTGTCTGGTATTATATGAAAGAGATGCTTCATGTATCAGAGTTAAAGACAATAAAACGGAGGTTTTTTGTTTTGTTTTTTGTTTGTTTGTTTGTTTTTAAATATATTAGGAACAAAAAGAATCCTGAAAATGGTATTGGTCCATTACTAGATGGAAGTGGTAGAATTAATAATAAGGAAGAACTGTTCATTAAATAGTTCTCTTCTGTATTTTGTATCTGTGACTAGGTGTACTCAATACTAGTGGCATCTCCTCCTGGCCAGCCTGGGATAAACTCCAGCCAGGGGTTGCACCCTCTTCCAGCAGTTTCTTTCCAGTCCTCCTCTCATCCCGCACAACTCCCTCATTCCAGGAACTGCAGCCTTCTCTTTATGGATCAGCCCATAGGCTGGATCACCATACATGTTTCCCTTCCAGGGGTAGTGTAACAAAATCTTTTCAGGACCAACTGTCCCAGTCAGTTCACTGTCCTCTGCCAGGCCTGTGCCACTTCCCCAGTGACTGGCAGAGGAACTTGGGCTTGCCCTCTACTCCAGGTTCCAACTCAAAGGCCCTCCAGTCAGCAGTCAAGATGTGCACTGTTCTACCATGCTGCTTTCTCCTGAACCTTCCACTACCTTCTTGGATTCATCCCTTTCTGGGTTCACTCGCCTCCTAATTTCCTCCTCTCAGGGAATAACTGCAGCCTGCCTTAATAACATAAGAAGGCTATACTGGCTCAGACCAAAGGTCCATCAAGCCCAGTATCCTGTCCTCTGACAGTGGCCAATGGCAAGTGCCCCAAACAGACAGGTTATCATCAAGTGATCCATGCCCTGTCACCAAATCCCAGCAAGGGCCGCCCAGGGCTGGGGGGCAAGTGGGGCAATTTGACCCAGGCTCTGGACCCCTCAGGGGCCCCGACGAGAGTTTTTTGGGGCCCCTGGAGCGTGGCCCTTCACTTGCTGTAGGAGCCCCAGAAAACTCTTGCGCGGCCTGGGCCCCCGGAGCTTCCTCCACTCCGGGTCTTCAACAGCAACTCGGTGTCGGAGAGTCTTTCCACTCTGGAACCTGCTGCCGAAGTACCCTGAAGACCCACGTTGGGGGGTCCTTCCGCCCTGGGACCCGCTGCCGAAGTGCCGGGTCTTTGGCAGCAATTCGGCGGTGGGGGGTCCTTCTGCTCCAGGACCCCCCCCCCCCGAAGTGCTCCCTGGCTTTTCCTATAGGTTCAAACTGGCCAGTTAATAGCCATACTTGCCCACCTTTCAGTCCTGTGTGGAATGGACACCCCATGACAGTATCATATAGTGCTGATAAACTCTGTCCATTCCACTGGTATCTCTGGAGAAAGTAATATAGAAGCTCTAAAAGCTAGAACTTTTAAAATCAGTAAGTCCAGATAACTTGCATCCAAGAGTTTTAAAAGAGATGGGAGAGGATATTGCTGGACCATTAATATTGATTTTTTTTCAATAAGTTGTGGAGCACTGGAAAAGTTCCAGAAGACTGGAGGAAAGCTAATGTTGTGCTGTCATAAACAGATAGCTAAGGGTTAATGTTTCTTTTACCTGTAAAGGGTTAACAAAGGGAACCACACACCTGACCAGAGGACCAATCAGAAAACCGGATTTTTTCAAAGTCAGGGAGGGAATTTTGGGGGGTCGGAGTCTTTTGTCTGTCTCTCGGCTATGAGAGGCTTCTTTCTATCTTCAAGCTTCTAATCTTCAGTTTCAAAGTTGTGAGTACAAAGGTAGCAAAACAATAGGCTTTTATATGTTTTGTTTTGTATTTACATGTGTGAGTTGCTGGAATGTTTAAATTGTATCTCTTTTTGAATAAGGCTGTTTATTCATATTTTTTCTTTTTAGTAATAGCCTGTGTATTGTCAACGTAATGCAGAGATCATATGTTCATGTGTTTTTTTTCTTTCTTTTTATATAAAAAGCTTTCTTTTTAAGACTTGTTTGAGTTTTTCTCTCTGGGTAGGCTAAGGAACGAAGGGGAGGGAATTTCTCTTGTGTTTAGATCTACGGAGGGGTGAAGCTCTGCAGCACCAGGGAATTGGTGGGAGGGGGAAGAGAGATAGAATCATTTCTGTTTACTTGTATTTGGGTTGTCTCTTTGTGAAATAGAGGAGACATGCTTCTTGGTATTGTGATGTAAAGAGATTGCATCAGTAACTCTCAGGTTAGCCCAGAGAGGAAAAAGTCTGGGTGGGAGAGAGGGGAAGGGAAGTGGTTATTTCCCTTGTGGTGAGACTCAGAGTCTCTGAGTCTTGGGTTCCTCCAGAAAGTTTGGGGAGACCAGAGGGAGCCAAAACCCTGGAATTTTTGGATGGTGGCAACGAGATCAAATCTGAGCTGGTAATTAAGCTTAGAGGGGTTCATGCTAGCGTCTCAGGTTATGAACGCTAAGGTTCAAATCGGAGTAGGAAAGCTACGACATGTGCCAATTTTTAAAAATAATAAATGATCTGACATAGATCCTGGGCAAAATAATGGAGCGACTGATACAGGACTTGATTAATAAAAAATTAAAAGAGGATAATATAACTAATGCAAATCAACATGGATTTATAGAAAGTAGATCCTATCAAAATAATTTGATATATTTCTTCTGAGATTACAAATTTGTTTGATAAAGGTAATAGTGTTAACGTAATGTACTTAGACTTCTGTGAGGCATTTGACTTAGTACCACACAACATTTTGATTAAAAGAAACTACGTAAAATGTAACATGGCACAAATTAAATGGATTAAAAACTGGGTAACTGATAGGTCTCAATGTAATTATAAATAGAGTATTGTCGTCAAGCGAGTGTGCTTCCAGTGGAGTCTCACAGGAATCGGTTCTTGACCTTACACTATTTAATGTTTTTATCACTACCTTGAAGCAAACATAGTAATTAATGACAAAGTTTGCAGATAAGACAAAATTTGAGAGGGGTGGGTAAATAATGAAGAGGACTGGTAACTGATTCAGAGCGATCTGGTAAACCTGGCACAAGCAAATAATATGTGTTATAATATGGCTAAACATATACATCTAAGAGCAAAGAATGTAGGCCATACTTACAGGATGGGGGAACTGTATCCTTGGAAGCAGCAACCTTGAAAAAGATTTGGGGGTGATGGTGGATAGTCATCAGGACACAAGCTCCCTGAGTGAGCTGTGGCCAGAAGGGCTAATGCAATCCTGGGATGCATAAACAGGAGAATCTCAGGTAGGAGTAGAGAGGTTATTTTATCTCACTATATTTGGCACTGGTGTGACCGCTGCTAGAATACTGGGTCCAGTTCTGGCATCCTTAATTCAAGAAGAATGTTGATAAAGTGGAGAGGGTTCAGAGAAGAGCCACAAGAAAGATTAAAGGATCAAACAAAACCCCATGCCTTATGTGAAAGACCAAGCTCCTTGAGTCTATTTATCCTAACAAAGAGAAGGTTAGGGGGTAACTTGATTACTATGTATAAGTATCAAAATGGGGAACAAATATCTAATAACGGGTTCTTCAATCTAGCAAAGAAAAGTGTAATATGATCACTGGAAGCTGAAGCTAAACAAATTCAGACTGGAAATAAGGCTGACCTAAATTTTGACAATGAGGGTAATTAACCATTGAAACAACTTACCAAGTGTCATGGTGGATTCTCTATCACTAGCCATTTTTAAATCAAGACTGGACATTTTTTCTTAAAGTTATGCTCTGGGAATTTTGCAGGGGACATTCTGTGGCCTGTGTTACACAGAAGGTCAGATGAGATGATAACAGTGGTCCCTTCTGGCCTTGAAATCTGTGAATCAGTACAGCAGATATCAACTCAGTCTTCTCCCCAAAATACTGTATCTGTATGATATATAATGTATTTGGCTATATAGGTGGGAATTCAAACCACTGTTGTTCTTAGTTATACAAGCAATAGTGCAACAGTAAGTAAGTACTCCAAAGAAATTTAAAAAATTAAAATGTTTCAGAAGTACTATGTATAATTAACCTTTGGAAATCAATGCCTTTGTATATTGTTGAAATTATTGGACGTTGATATGAATTAGACTAGAATCTGCATTTGGAATAAAGTTACAAGGACTATCTTGCTTTAGGATATAAACTGATCGTCAAGTCAAGTTCTCCTGTGATGTCTCATTGCATAATTAGGTACACAATATAGTAATTTTACTATCTATGCTGAGGGCATCAGGATTGTTCACTTTCTACAGAATAAAGCATTGAATTCTAGACACAAAGGGATGTTCATGTATAGATTTTCTTAATAGGAGGATTTCCTTTTATATGCTCTATAGTTAGTGAGGATCTAATCTCAAATAGTTTGGTACCTCAATTCAAAGAGAAAACCAGCAACTCACATGCTTATTTAAAATTCTCTGAACTTCTTGGGTCTGCAAAACTGTTATGGAACATCTATGAATTAGAACAGTCTTTTCTCTGAGGTATTTTGGCTTTTTTCCCTCATCTTTTGCCAGAATCAGATGCAGAGAAATGAAAATTAATGGAGAGGGTGGGAAGGAAATAAACAGTGTTTGAGCCTTAGAATTGTTTTGGTTTAGGGTTAGTTCAATATCCAAGCAATTTTGTCCATCCCTAGTTGTATCACTTAGTAAAAAATCAGTGAGTAAAGACTGAAATGTACACATAATTCAGAATTATTTAGTAGCCATTGCTTTATTGCAGCATGTTGTAGTTTCTATTAAATCTATTTGTTATTTTGTTCTGGAGCTGATATCAGAAATATTTTATCTCCAAGGCCTACTTTGGATTGGGTTACACACTAGTAAGGAAGCATACACCAATGTAAGCATTCCATAACTGAGACCCATTGTCCTAAATAGATGGTTAAGGGTTAATGTCTCTTTTACCTATAAAGGGTTACAAACAGTGAACCTGGAACACCTGACCAGAGGACCAATCAGGAGACAAGATACTTTAAAATCTCAGTGGAGGGAAGTCTTTGTTTGTGTGTGTGTTTTCTTTGGGTGTTCTCTCTGGAATCTGAGAGTGACCAGGTGTACCTACAGGCTCTCTTATATGTTCAGAATAGTGAGTGTTAAGTAGAAAGGCGGTTTTAGTCTTTTGATTGTTTTCTGTATTTGCAAATGTGTATTTTGCTGAAGGATTCTCATTTGCATTTGTATACTTAGGCTGGGAGGGTATTCCCAGTGTTTATAAGCTAAAAGACCCGGTATATTTCCATCTTGAATTTACAGAGGTAATTTTTTACTTTTTTCTTTCTTTTATTAAAAGCTTTTCTTTTTTAAAGACCTGATTGATTTTTTCCCCTTGGTAAGGCAAAGGAACTGAGTCTTGTACTCACCAGGGAATTTGTGGGAGAAGGGAAAAAGAAAAAGGAGGGGGGAAGGGACATTCTTCTCTGTGTTGTGATTCAAGGAGTTTGAATCACGGTGATCTCCTAGTGTACCCAGGGCGGGAAAGATCTGGGAGGAAGAAAGGAGGGAGAAGGGGAATGGTTTATTCCCCTTTGTTGTGAGACTCAAGGAGTTTGGGTCTTGGAGTCCCCAGGGAAGGTTTTGGGGGGATCAGAGTGTACCAGGCACTGAAAGTCCTGGTTAGTGGCAGCCTATCAGATCTAAGCTGGTAATTAAGCTTAGGGGAATTCATGCTGGTACCCCATCTTTGGACACTAAGGTTCAAAGTGGGGCTAGAATACCATCACACCCATAAACACAGATTTGTGCCCATTCACAAATTTCACCCACTAGCTAAAAATAAACCCTGTCACGTATAAGTCACATTACACATATTTCTCTGCTAGTGTTTCTCTTACCTGCCCAAAGTTTGTTTAGCTAGGAGTCATTGACTATTTGCTTGCAACATGCTTCCTCATTCCATTAGATGAACAGCTTAGTAGTACAGGGAAGTATTTCTGCGGCATCTGGCCTCATTTAGACATGGGAAATGTAAGAGAAAAACAATGCAGTAAGAGCAAAGTAAATTCAGAACTCTGCTTAAAGAAAAAAGTATGAAGTAGTGAAATCCATCAGGGAGACAAAAAAGGCCCCAGCATTAGCCCAAGGTTTATATATTTCCATATGAAATATTTTTGGAGCTCTGATTTTGAAGTTTGAAGCTAAAACATGTATATAATATTAGTAGGTTCTGCATCTGCTGGGGATAGAGTAAAACACACTTATTATATCTAGGTATAAAATGTTCACACTTGGTTTCCTAAAATTAAGTGTGTTGATATGAATTTAAGCTTGAAAATACTGACCTTAGTGTGGATAACACTTACTTATATGGCCCCTTATGTTGATTTCATATTTAAAATACCTGATATAAATAAATCTTTTGCAATCTTTTGAGTACGGTACATGGAAATCTTTGTTGTATTTTATACCAAGTTTATTGTTCTCTGTAGTTACTCTGGAGATGCCCATAGTGGTAAAACAGCAAACTGCCGTATTTTGTCACAGATAATTGGTCTTACGGTAATGAGAAGTGCTTTATTCACTCACAGTAGAATATTGTGAGTGCTGCATGAAGTGAGTCAGGGTTTTTTAAAAAAAAATTGTATTCACTTATGCATAAGTCCAACAACACCAATTGCAGCTATCAAAGTAGAAAGGATATGATTATTATCACCATGCCCAAAGTATGATCAGAGATTACCAAGATCACAGAATCCTAGGAATTAGAGATGTCTAGTCCAGATTTAAATGGGTCTAGCAAGGGATCTTCCACCATTTATCTTGGGAAATAATTCAAGAATACAACAGGTCTTACTATATGGAAATATTTCTCACATTAAACCTAGCATCCTATTAAGGTTAAGGTTAAGACATTGTCTCCAGAAATAGACACTGAAAGCTACACCTAAGATGGTGTAAATTAGTATAACTCCACTGACATCATTGGAGCTATGTCAATTCACATCAGCTGAGAATCTGAGCCAGTCTGACAGGTGTTTTCCTTTACCCTTCCTACCTTCTTTTTAATTTTCTAATGCCATTTCCATATGAAGCATTGTGCTAATCCATTTGATAAGCAGAAGATTTAAAATGTGTTATTGACTTTGTCCTGAGGAATATTTGAAATCCCTCAAAAAATGAGGTCTGTTTGAAACTCTCTCTTCACAAACCCATCATATTCTGTAGTGCCTTTAAGGGTCCTGGAGTTGTAGTAAAGCTGTCTGGCTCCTTTTTCCACAAGGGAGGTAAACAGTATATGCAAGATGCCCTTTCTGTGCAGATTCCAGGAGAAGACTGCTGTTCAGATTTTACCATGAGGACTTTGCTGAAGAATAATCACTAACTTTGAAAAGTACTAATAGGATAGATGAGGGTTTGTTTGGTGTTTTTAGTTGTTTTGTTTGTAACTGAGCTGGGGCTAAGTGTAAAATATGAAAACTCAGAAGAGAGCTTGTTTTTGATGAGCTGCCTAAATTTGCACCAGAAGGATTTTATGGACATCATCTAGTAGGGCTCTAGAGAATACTGGCTGATAACACAAAATCCCACCAATACTTTGAAATGATAGAGCTGCTTGTTATCACACTAATCATTATCTCCAACAACCTTTTGTAGCTTACATAATAGGCTTTTGATGTCTATGGATCAATCTTCTCGGTCCTGGACTCAAGTCCCTGAAATGGTTTTAATGAGGTAATACTGAATGCAGGGAGATGATATGATGGATCTCAATTCACTTTTACTGTTAAATCCAAGATGTATGAAAAATGGTATTTTAGAAAACCGTGGAAGCTATTATATATTAGTCAGTAAGTTGATGTTAAATTAAGGATGCCCTGGTAATATAAACTGCTAAATGCTATATACATCACACTTCTTTATACAGCCGAGCTGCTAAATAGCAGAAAAATAGGTAAAATATGAAGCAAACAAGATAGTTACCTGACCTCTCAATTGAACCTCCAAACTGTGTTTTGTGATAAGATTTCACCATAAGAAAATCATCTTCATATAGTGCTACATAATGAAAAATGAGGGGAAGATTCATAAAACAAGAGCAACATTTCAGATATTGCAAATATACCCTCATCCATCCAGGGCCGGCACTTCCATTAGACCGCATCCATTAGGCCAGTGCCAGAATTCGGGGGGTAGCATTTTGTGCTCTCCCCACGGACTGCACGGTAGCTTCCGATTCCGCTCCTATCACGCCGCCGAAGAAGAACCATCTGCCGACATGCCGCGGAAAACAGCGGCAGGCAATTGAGCAGCTCAATGACTGCCGGTGTTGCCTGCGACATTTCGGCGGAGGGTCCTTCTTCGGCGGCACGATGGGAGCGGAACTGGAAGCTCCAGCGCGCCCCATGGGGAGCGCACAAAATGCCGCCCCCTGAATTCTGCCTAGGGTGCCAGAAACCTGGCGTCGCTCTTGCATCCATCTTATTTGTCTTTGTCAAGACAAAAAAGTTTGAGCACCAGAGTAAATATTTGTTTATATGGAGTAACTTCACACATTACCAAACCTCGAGGCATTTACTAAATTATTAATCGGTCAGTAATCCATGCTCTGGTTGACTTCACCATATATTTGGGACATGATATTTAATGAGGTAATGAAGTATTTAATTTTGCAAAGGACCCTTCTTGACCTATTGAATGTTTGCAGGAATAAGTAATCAGCAAAGTGGAAAGGGAAGAGTTAGCAGTACTCATAACATCTGTCTGACTTTGGCCATGGATTTATACAAAATTTGGTCCTACCTGATCAAAATTTCTCCTAAGTAACAAGAGAAGATCCTTTTTGCTCCATTGTGCCATCTCTGTTTCTCTCAAAGCAGGGTTTTTGAACACTGATACCACTACCAGGAATGCAGAAGAAATAGCCACTTTGGGGGACAGTGGTTTGTACACCATATGCAGACAAAGCACATATAAATTGTGTTAGAAGCATGTGGCAGGCTGCATACCATAGCACTTTAAAAAAGAAAAGAGTGGAAGGCCATTTTTGAGTGAACTGTTCTAACATGTTCAGGCCATTTCTTGTAGAGGGCAAAATCCTGCATTCTCCTGAGGGCCTAGTCCTGCTCTCCTTGAAGGCAATGGCAATTCTCACTGACTTCAATGAATACAGGATCAGGCCCTATTCTAACAAGATATTGAACTCATGAAACAGACATGATGATTAAATCATTTTTCCTACACACCCAGGGGACGAGATCCTTGCTTCTGTCTTTACTGTAGAATTATTACACTTGAGAGGAGGAAGATTTTGGAGGGATTGATTTCAGTGTAATGCTCATAAGAAGCATAGGAAATCTGCTGCATTTATTGAGAGTACAATTTAAGCACTGAAATCAGCATATGCTTCCATTCACACACACACACACACACACACAAAAGGTTCTGCCGTTGGATCTTATAGTTACCAGTCCTTAGAGTTGCTTGGTCAGTTCCAGTGTCCAGCTGAAACTGCACACGAGGAAGGGGAGCTGGACCTTTGTCGAATGTGTTAGAAGGTCCAATGTTGATGCAGAATGAATGCAAAGTCCCATGGCAATACACCCTTCTTTTATAGTGATAAGTTCCCATACAAGTCTATGGACCTTTCTGTGTCACACTGGAGCTATCAGTCATGAGGTATTCAAGGTCGCTCTTAATTAGAATTATTTGGCGTTCTTACCAGGAGGATATGCAGCTGTTTCTTATTTACTCTCTTTGGCTCAACTCCTTATCTCGTCCTTGGGGTGTATGCCTTTGCTTTAGGGTCATCAATCTGCCATCCGGGTGATTAATAATAAAGTTGGTGCCTCTTTACTCCTCCACTCTCTTCTTGACCATCTGGCCCAGTTGTCCTTTCTCAGTTGATTACCATACATTCTTCACTCACACCAAACAGGAAATAAGGCAATTACAGCCATAAAACATCTATCCTTCTAAGAACAATCATTAACACAATCAGTAAAGAATAAACTCAGAACAATTTCTTCTTACTAATTCAAGGCTACAATTTCTTCTTACTAATTCAAAGATAGCAAAATAAGCAAAATGGAGTACAATTTTACTTGAGATAATTTCTTCCCATTATACTTTAGGCCTACACCAGGTACAATGGGCAAGGGGGCCCTGTGGTATGGCACACGTCTTAAGGCAGTGTAAAGGCTGTAAACATGGAGGATGATTGCTGGCCAATGACTCTTTATGTGTTTACTGTTCATTGTATTATGACTCGGTGGTGCTCGGCACTATGAGAGAATGCATGTATGTATTACTGCTTGTGCTAAAGGACATCTCATATGTTGGCATAAGCAGGTCCTTAATCCTTCTTGAAGGACAATCACTACAAGCAGGAGCGGCTGTAGGCTTTTTGGTGCCCAAGCATGGCAGGCAGGCTGCCTCCGGCAGTTTGCCTGCGGAGGTCCGCCAAAGCCACAGGACCAGCGGACCCTCCGCAGGCAAGCCGCCAAAGGGACCCTGCCTGCCGCCCTCGCAGCGCCAGCAGAGCGCCGCCCGCGGCTTGCCGTCCCAAGCACGCGCTTGGCATGCTGGGGCCTGGAGCTGCCCCTGACTACAAGGCAACATCATCCATACAAAGCTAAAGTATTACTATATCTCATGGTCCTGAACCAAAGCCCATAGCAGTCAATGAAAAGACTCCATTAAATTTAAAGCAACAAAGAGTTTTGTGGCACCTTATAGATTAACAGACATATTGGAGCATGAGCTTTCATGGGTGAATACCCACTTGCATCTGACGAAGTGGGTATTCACCCACGAAAGCTCATGCTCCAATAAGTCTGTTAGTCTATAAGGTGCCACAGAATTCTTTGTTGCTGTTACAGATCTAGACTAACACGGCTACCCCTTCAATAATTAAATTTAAAGGGTTTTGGATCAGACTCTTTAAAATTTGGCTAAACTCATCTCTCAATGACTTTCATTGAAAGAATGCAGACCAAATTTTCTTGCAATTAATTATTTAATAATGAAAGTTACCTCACCTATGCACCAGGTTTTCAGACAGTGGATTTGCAGTGAAGAATATCTTCAAAACAACAACAACAAAAATTGCTATATCTTTAAATTTGTTTTAGATTTAACCAGTGTTGCTTATAACAATACTCAGATAGGATTGCATAAAAACAATCCAAAATGAAATATATAACAAAATCCCACACCAGCATATTGTTTGAGATCTGATGCATTGCTTGTTAACATTCTATGTCAGAAAATAAATAGGGTTAGTTTGGGGTCCCTTTCAAACAGCTCCAAATGCAGTGCTACCCTCTGACATGAAGCATGACATGTTTACTGAATTATAACAACAGTTTCTCCTCTTTTGCTAGCTTCTTCCTCATATTTACCCAGAAAAAAAGGAACAGAACAAGCTGCTTTAACAGAGTACCATTAATGAAGCAGACCGTATAGAAGGAGACCTAATCTCATACACACAATCAATATGTTGTGTTATAATAAAAACATAAAAAAGGCGAGAGTTGCAAAAGTTGTCAGTGGTGGCCTAACTCTGCTCCCATAGAAATCAATAGTAAAATTCCCATTGGATCAAATAGGCCAGCTCTGAGCATTTCTGAAAATTTCACCCATAGGAAACAATCCTGCAGCAACAGAGGAATAGGCTAGTTGAGTTGATAGGCATTTTTCATCTGTAATGTCACTGAGCCAAATACTCTAGCTCAAGTTCAGGGCCACAGAAAGTAAAATGAACAGAGCTCTGATTTTTGTTTCAATGATTTTTTTTTAAGGTGTGTTTTTTTTTTAACTTGGATCAGAAATTCAAGTTTGCTTTTCCCTTGTTTTTCTGGAAGATTTCTGGGGGTCTTAGATGTGTACTGCAGCTCCTATATCTTATTTGAAAGGGAGGAGATATTGTATTGTTCACAGACACAATCTTTTCTCTAAGAGTTTAAACATTGGAGTTAACTAGATGCCAGCAAAAACTATGATTTTTCCCCCTAAACTGGATTGAAAGTCCCTTGTAATCCTAAATTCCTCACTTTCAGTCTCTTATCATAAATCTAAGGGAGAAAAAAAGTCTGAAAAAATATTTTTCACAAAACTCTGTCAGGTTTTCTTTCTCGTGTTATAAAAGCCTAACTTTCTTATGCTTAGCAATTCACTGCGATGAGTAAGAGTCACACATATAGACAGGCAAAATGTCTTGAAAAAATCGTGATCTGAACCATCACTAGAGGGTCATAGAATTTTATTTTAAATGCAGCTCCAATTTCCTCTATTTTTTTTTATTTCCAGTTCTGGCCTACTGTTGTTGCCCTCGATCAGAGGATTTATATATTAAAAAAAAAAAAAAAGGCTTCTCTCATATGCTCCAGACTCTTTTTGCAGACTTGTGAAGTTCAGATAAGATTAAGATAAGACTTTGAACTTTTAGGTATTTATCCAAACCAAATCAGACCATTTGGTTAACCCAGTCTACACACATACTCACAACTTTGCAGTATTTAAGGTAAAGAACTTCTATGTTAGACTAGAGAGATACAAAACAATAAAGAAGTAACTAGAGAAGGACAAATGGGGGCAAAGAAAGTCCTCATTGAAATATCTAAGTGTAATGGAGAAGCAGTAAAAGAACCTAGTATATGCTATAACATAGTGCTAGAACAGAAGCATACAAAGTAGATGAAATACAAATAAAATTATATAATGCTCACATTATGCCCTCCTTTGCATATTGAGATTCTGATCATTGCATAAGAATGAAAGAAAATATATAGAAATTCATAAAGGCTACCAAGAAAGATAAGAAGGCCAATCCAAAGACTAAAAACTATGAGCTATAAAAGCAAATCAAGTTTTATATGGTCTGAAAAAATACAGTTATTGATAACACAAACTTTTACACAGTGTGGATAATTTCAGTTTAGGGAACAATTTCACAGGAGGAAGAGCAAAAATTTAGAATAGGACTCATGAGCACTTCCTCCAATTAAAAAAAATAGATGTGATGCTTCTCGGACAGAGATGCTGGTATTACTCAAGAAAAAATTAAATGTTTTTGTGAGGAAAAGCAGAATTACTTAGAAAATATTTCTATTTTGCTTCAGGTAACATAATCCTTCTTTGTGTTCAGTTGAGTGCTGTTAGATGCTGTTACAGTGTGGGGGGGATACCACCAGTGTAGAGACAGTAATTAAAAATGTTTATAGTTACAACTGCCTTGGCTTTAAAGCCAGAATAATTCACAATAGAGCCACAGGGTCCTGTGAAATTGTCACATCGGTAAACATTGTAACATTGGTAAAATGAAGAGAGTTTTTTTGTTTTGTTTTGTTTCATTTTAAATTGAATCTAATTTTCTATTGTGACATCATGGGTATCCAAAGGAATGAGGCAGAACCATGTTATCTAAAAATCAGACAAACTTTCATGCAACCAAGCCTCTGACCCTTCAGCACCTGTCACCCCCGGGCCTAGAACAAGTGGCAGTCAGCATCTTTTCTCCCCCTGCCAAAAATGCTTTGTTTCAATCTTGTTCTCTCAGTCCCTTTCTCAAACCACATCCACCTGCAACTCAGCTAATGAGAGAAAAGAAGGCCACTACAGGAAAAAATCAATTAGTTACACTAAGGAGAATCGATGGCATCACAGAATGGTAAGAAATATATTAACCTTCACACTACCTTAAAACAGACCTGTAAAAGGCCAAGATTTTTTTCCAAAAAGGTTAGTGATTTTGGATGCCAACCTTGAGACACCAGAAAGAGGCTTGTTTTTCAGAAAATACTGAACACCTGCCCCCTGAAATCACACACTGCTTAAAATGTTTCTAAATGAGTACCCCCAAAATTAAGACACACCAAAGTTACTGATCGCTTTTGAAAATCTTGGTCCTTAGCTTTAGTTGAATTCATGGTTTTAGCCATACAATTCTGTATGAATGATCAATGAGATAATGTAAACTAAAGGAGTGAGTGGGGAGTTCCATGTATAGAACAGACAAAGTATATAATGATTAAATAAACAAATGGTTACAAAGGTGTTGTATGGCATCTTAAAACAAAAATCATTTAAGTTGTTGATGTAATACTAGAATTGTGTTAAACTGTAGCATACTATTCCAGCAGCAAGTTTTGCACATAAAAAAAAAAATGGGTGAACAGGTTCAAATGAAATAAGAACAATACTGTAGCCACTACTCCCCCCACACACATGCACACACCACTATCACAACCCCACACAAGAATCATTATGTTTATTTGTATACAAACACAAACCAATCCTTTTCTGAGGTCCTCAAATATTCTGATTTTTTTTTAAAAATCTTCTGGTTTCTGTATGCATGTGTGTCACTGATTGATGCTGAGCATTTCCTTCAGTATGGATTTTTCAGTGGATCAAGAAGATAAAATCACAAATGAAAAGAGAGCTCACAAATTCTGGGAACCTTTGTAATGGGCTTAATGTCGTGGAATGGAATCACTATCTGATGGTGATTGGACATAACAAAGGAAAGAGAACTAGAGTTTTATATCACACCCATCACCATGTGTGGTAGCACCTACGAAAGGAAAAATGTATGTCTCCAAGTAGGCCCAAAGCCACAAAATCAGAAGTATATGTGCTTAAAACACATGAATGATGCCTGTTAATGTAATGAAACTTACACATGGCTATCAAGAAATAAGTCCCTTGCTTTCTAAGTAATTTTGTGCATAGACTTACAGTATTCCTAAATGTCATCAGGTTAACAGGTATTTTTTGGTCAGTGTGGTTACATACATCATTTGAAATTAGTCTTGTCTAATTCTCTTTGTGACTTCAGTGACTATTCATAATTAAAACAAATATGAATCATTGCCTAAGGCTTACATGAGCCTGTAGCTCCAGAAGTGAACTGAAGTGAATACTCTTGATCAAACAGTGAGACAGATATGCCTGAACACAACAACCTAGTTTTAAAACACTCTGTAAAGGAATTGTGCTGAAAGGAATAAAGACACAAGATGATGCACTATGGACAATCAGTTCCCGGTTGACTTAATATATCTTATTATATCCAATAATGATTACTTGTTTGGTAGTTAAACTCAATTAAGATACATTCTCCCCCCCCCGCCGCCCTCACCACCACCCCATGGAAATAAGAGAGAAGGAGCTGAGGGAGAGAAACGTTGCATACAATACAACCAGGGAGGTTATGTATAGTGGTGGTGATACAGGTCATAGTAACAATGAGAGGAACAGCCCACAGTCAAGGTTTAAATTCTACTATTCACAGGTATAAATCTAGAATAACTCCTTTTAAAATCAATGGAGTTATTGCTGATTTAGATTGGTGTCACTGAAAGACAGTTTGGCCCTAATGTTTTGCTTGGAAGGTTATATGCTCATCCCTGATCAAAGGAGGCCACATATAAGGATGATAAGTAGGCACTCTGTTTCTATAGCAGCCACAGACATCCTTAGGTAATAGATAATATTCTCTTGTAGCGTAGGTCACTGCTAGCCATATGACTGGGAAGAGGTGTCATTCTGCTTTCTGTGTACTGCAACTTTTGACATAGTTGGAGCTACATCTGAGGAAAAATGTGATAGAAAACACTCTGCTGGAGTGGGAAAGAGGAGCAAGGTAAAAAGGTTTAAAAACTTGCATTCTTATCCTAATTAGCACTTTTCTTAAAGCCCAATAATAATCTCCTTTCATCTGTGAAGTGACTTGGAATGTATCTATACTACAGGTTTTGCCAGTGTGCCAATTTATTCTAGTCCAGCAAACAAAATAAACTATACTTATGTAAGCAATTTTGTGCTACTATAACTGCATTTATACTAGGGCTTTTGCTGCCCCACCTATAATCACTAAAACATTGCACTCCTAACTGACATAATTTGTCAGCAAAATGTTTTCAATATGGACCTAGACGTGCTGTGAAGAAATTCTGCAAGATTCACATATTGAAGTTCTCCCTTGAGTACTTACCCCATAACCTCAGCTGTACAGAACGCAATGCCATCCACAGCCTCAGAAACAACTCTGATATTATAAACAGAAGGGCTGACAAAGAAGGTGCTGTAGTAATCATGAACAGGTCAGATTATGGACAGGAGGCTGCTGGACAACTCTCCAACATCACATTCTATAGGCCACTATCCTCCAATCCCACTGAGGAGTACCAAAAGAAACTACATCATCTGCTCAAGAAACTCCCTGCTACAGCACAGGAACAAATTTACACAGACATACCCCTGGAGCCCCAACCAGGGGTATTCTACCTGCTACCCAAGATCCATAAACCTGGAAATCCTGGATGCCCCATTATCTCAGGCATTGGCATTCTTACAGCAGGATTATCTGGCTATTTGGACTCTCTCCTCAGACCTTATGCTACCAACACTCCTATCTTTGAGACATCACCGATTTCCTGAGGAAACTACAAGGCATTGATGATCTTCCTGAAAACACCATCCTGGCCACCATGGATGTAGAAGCTCTTTACAGCAATATTCTATATGAGGATGGACTACAAGCTGTCAGGAACAGTATCCCTGGTGAGGCCACAGCACACATGGTGACTGAGCTTTGTGAATTTGTCCTCACCCACAACCATTTCAGATTTGGGGACAACTTATATCTTCAAGTTAGGGGCACTGCTATGGGTACCCGCATGGCCCCACAGTATGCCAACATTTTTATAGTTGACTTAGAACAACACTTCCTCAGCTGTTGCCCCCTAGCACCGCACCTCTACTTACACCACACTGATGACATCTTCATCATATGGACCCACGGGAAGGAGGCCCTTGAAGAATTCCGCCTGGATTTCAACAATTTCAACCCCACCATCAAGCTCAGCCTTGACCAGTCTACACAAGAGTTCCACTTCCTGGACACTACAGTGCAAAAAAGTGATGATCATATAAACACCACCCTATACTGGAAACCTACTGACTGCTTTGCTTATCTGCATGCCTCCAGCTTCCATCCAGGATACATCACACAATCCATTGTCTACAGCCAAGCCCTAAGATACAACCACATTTGCTCCAATCACTCAGACAGAGACAAACACATACACAATGTCTATCAAGTGTTCTTAAAACTACAATACCAACCTGGGGAAGTGATGAAACAGATTGACAGAGCAAGACGGGTACCTGGAAGTCACCTACTACAGGACAGGCCCAACAAGGAAAATAACAGAACACCACAAGCCATCATGTACAGCCCCCAGCTAAAACCTCTCCAGTGCATCATCAACATTCTACAACCTATCCTGGAAAACAATCCCCCACTCTCACAAACCTTGGAAAACAGGCCAGTCCTCACTTATATAGAGTCCTCCAACCTGAAGCAAATACTCACCAGCAACTACACACCATACCACAGAAACACTAATCCAGGAACCAATTCCTGTAAGAAATCCCATTGCCTTCTCTGTCATATATACTCTAGCAACACCATCATAGGACCCAACCACACCATTAGAGGCTCATTCACCTGTACATCTGCTAATATGATATATGCTATCATGTGCCAGCAATGCCCCTCTGCCATGTACTGGACAGTATGTAAAAGGATAAATGGACACAAATCAGACATCAGGAATGGTAACATACAAAAGTCAGTAGGCGAACACTTCAATCTCCCTGGACACTCAATAACAGATTTTAAAGTAGCCATTCTTTAACAAAAAACTTCAAAAACAGACTTCAAAGAGAAACTACAGAGCTACAATTCATTTGCAAACTTAACATCATCAATTTGGGCTTGAATAGGGACTTGGAGTGGCTGGCTCACTACAAAAGCAATTTTCCCTCTCTTGGTATTGACACTTCAATTACTGGGAATGGAACACATCCACCCTGACTAAACCGGCCTTCAGCACTGGTTCTTCTCTTGTAAGGTAGCTCCCTTCTCTTCGTGTGCCAATGTTTATTTACACCTGTATCTGTAATTTTCACTCCATGCATCTGAAGAAGTGGGTTTTTTACCTATGAAAGCTTATGCCCAAAGTAAATCTGTTAGTCTTTAAGGTGCCATCGGACTCCTCATTGTTTTTGTGGATACTGACTAACACAGCTGTCCTTCTTATAATTATTAAATTTGCATTGTCTGACTTCTGCCAGTTTATGTAACAGTTGAATTTTATTTCAATACAGGTGTTTGTATGTGTAAAATAACAAACTTGTGTTTATTTTTTATTAATCAGATGATTATTAATCAGAAACTGGAATGTTTTTTTTAATCTGGTTTTCTGGGAAAATATATAATAAAATAGCTATTTCCAAAGGGTATTATGTGCCTGGTAGGTCTGAAAGGCTCCAGTGAATCTGTTCTAATCCATTGCCAACAATATGTACACATTTATTAAAATATGCATATTCACTCCAGTCTATACAGAAATTAGTTATGTTCCAATCTACCTAAATATAATATGTAATTTTAATAAAACTAATGAAGACAGAAAAGTATCCAAAATGCAATTTTAGTATATGTACAGTAAATATGTATTTACACTTTACAAAAATAACTGATTAGCAACATAATGCACTAAAATAGATTCATCTGAAAAAGTGGGTTTTTTACCCACAAAAGCTTATGCCAAGTAAATCTGTTAGTCTTTAAGGTGCCACCGGACTCCTTGTTGTTTCTCCTCAGGTGAACTGTATTGGTCGCCTCAGGTGTTGAAAAATAATAAGTCTGGGCCCCAAAAACAATGAGATTCGCTTAAAATATATACTAAGCAAAGGAAGGAAATGTCCACGATAAAAAGGAGGGAAGATTACCTAATTTCCTTTCAAAAATATTTTCACCCACAGTTGCCACCATATTTATTACACAACATATAGAAAGGCAGAGAGAACAACAAAAATGATTAAGTGCTTAAGGGAGTGAGGAAGCATTGAAAGGGTGAAATGTGTATAGTTTGGCTAAATGATGACAAAGGTGGAAGGACAGGCATAATAGCTGTCTACAAGTACTTGGGGTGCAAAACTCCAAGGAAGATGAAGAACTTTACAGAGTATTACAAGGGCTCTAACTGGGAGTACTGGAATATAAGCAAATGGAAATATTAGGCTCGTTATCGTGCAATATTTTGTAACTCTCATATCTATGAAAAAGCAAAAAAATAGAGGGCCTGTATGCTCAAAGTTTCATTGGACTTAATGCTGCAAGATGTTTACCATATTTCAGTGAGAGCTGAAAGTGTTACAATATTACTAAACATTGCTGCAAGAAGTATTTTTTATAAACTTTTAATTTAGGCATATTACTATTTACATTCTATACTCCATGAGAAAATAGAAGCATTCTCCCCTAAACATAGTCTATAAACTCCCTTAAACTTAATCCGCTGACATTAAAAACTTTGAAATCTTATTGGTGCATTTAAAATAAATACAAATAAATTACATAAATGATAATCTTGGGGTTAGCTGTCAAGATCATACCTCTGTAAATGAATGCTATTGTGGATAATCAGCATAATAGAACATATGTATAAGGCTCTTTTGACTGATCCATTCAGTTTGGGTTCTTTTTAGGGTGAGATTGGGTGGCCATAACATGTAGAAGCTGAAAAGCAGCATGTTTGATCTTCAGATTTAAAGATATAGACAGTGATGCTGGAACAATTTTTACAATAGGGTGCTGAAAGTGGAAACCATGTATTTGGGATGCTATTACTAATTCAAGCCAGGAAGTGAAGCAGCACCCGCAACACCCTTAGTTCCAGTACCTATGGGTATAGGTGGGTTTTATCTCCCACTACCTGCATGTGGCTGACAAACAGAAGGAAGAACAGTTCATTTTCGATCATCACGCTAGTACAAATGATAAATAAACTAAGAGCTCGCCTGCTTAAAATGCTTGACAATGGTTTAATGCTTCAGAATTTAGGCAATCTAAGACACCTATATCACAAAACATTAGTTCCCCACTGAAAAATTAAAGTAGTTTAATATTACTTTACTTTTAGCTTGGATATTAGAGCTAAGCAAAATTCAAGGTTTCCATCCCATGGGGAATTCCAATATTTCATCATTTTGTTTTTGTCGCAAATCAAAATGAACAGTTGATATATCTTTTTTTTTATAGAATGAAATATTATTTATAACTTTTATTTGGAAACTTCAAAACATTCACTTATTTTCACTATTTCTTAACAAAACATTTTGATATTCCAAAATCAAATGATTCATTTCCATTTGTTGAACTAATCTGAACTGTTTCATTTAGAGTCAGCTCAGTATTAAACTACACTTTCCTATTGGGACATATTGCCTTGTGAGAATTGTACTTAGGAAGTCTGATGCACCCATATTCTCTTACAGGTTGGTCTCCTGTCTAGACTACATATTTTATGATTTATCCAGAGACATGTGAATCCCATGATGCATATTTCTTCTGTGAGTGATGGATTGCATTATAGGAGAGGAGGTCCTTCAGAGACTCCAATCCATAGAAAAAAATGGGGTCCAAATTACAACTTCAATGAGAATACATTTATTTAGATAAATATATTTAATTGTTTCATTTATTTTTTTCCACCAGAAAATGTTCAGTAACTTTGAAATTTTTCTATGGAAAAATTTAATTTTGTTAAAACTACATTTTATGTCAGAATGATTTTTCTGACAGAAAATTCCCAACCAGACTTCTGCTGGATATGAATAATAGTTCCACAGTTGCAATGAGACAGCTAGTAGTAATGCAAAACAATGCCTTTCCATGTTGTTCTCCTTTCCTTGACCATGTTGATGAGGTTAGAAACTAGTATCTGAAGAATGTTACTCTAGTCATTTAGCTTCCCATCTGAAGAGTTGCCTTTCTTTTCATTGTAGTCCCTTTATGTTTAGCTCTAGAAGCTTTGTGAAGCTTAAAATATTAATGATTACAAAGTGGCTGGAGCTACTATGAGGTAAGGTTCTACAGACGTGCAAAGCATTATTATTCAATATTACAATACAGAAAATATTGCGCTAGAATCCTAACTCGTGGGATTTAAATTGTTCTTTGTCATTCAGCCTTTTGAATTAATGGGAATTGGCTGTACATAAACTCCAAAAAATTGTTCATTTTCTGCTCTTTGGCTAATTCATTGCAGTTTACTGGTTTCAAGGTGATAACTTTTGTCTTTTTCATAAAAATAATTCCTGCCTATTAGAGACAGAGGCTACGCTGTTACAACAGTGTTCACAATACAGTTGTGTGCTGTTCAGGTTAAAAAGAAAAGTTACCTATGATTATTAGGAGAGAAAAGAGTACATACCAAGAGAAAATAATAATGAATGAATGCAGCTCATGAAAACCTGAATAACCTCTAATTCCTGCCAAAATCTCGTCGCCCGGAGATTGGTGAGCACTGATTGTTTCAGACATTATTAGTATAGAGAATATCTGAGAGACAATTTAATTTTGAACAGTGGTCACTCTTACTAACTTTCTGATTAATCTGCTTGTTAATGACTTGCAAGTCCATATTACGCTAAATTCAGCATAATCCAGTAACTGGTATTAGTAAAGCTGTTGAGCTTTCCTTTTCCTTTTTTTTTTTTTGTGCTATTATTTTTCTGCAGAGTATCAGCTAATTAATTTAATTCTCCACATCCCTGTAGGTAGCAAACAATTACTCTCCTGCACTTGATTAATTTCGATATCCAAAGTATATTTGACATTTATCCTGCGATTGTTATAAGGTTTAAACATGCTTAATATTATTGCAATTGTTTTGCAAAACATTGAGGGATCAGGTTTATTACCTGCTTTATAATACATCAAAGACCCTTCATTTAGTCTGTTTACTCTGTGGGGCATTGTAAATTGTCGAGGTGTGGGAAGGTTTGCTCATAATTTATTCCACATTTTATTTTCAGCATAAACTATTAAAACTATTGAACTATCAGCCTTAGGGGAATAGATCTCTCTATTTGTAATATTTACTGCTCAGGTAAATTAGGTGTACATAATAACCAGCTGTGAACTTCCAGATGTAATACAGTAAAGCTGCATAAATTCCCATTCTCTCAAACACCATGACTTTCCCTGATGAAGAATTTGGTGGGATGCTGTAAATAATTTCATACTGTGTAACCTAATTTCATGCCAGCTTTGTTTTTATTTTTGTAATGATTTAATGGAAAGCATACTTTTAGCAGCAAAGCCTGATTATAGTAGAACTATCAGAACTCTGCTTTCCAAAGACTTGGGAGGAAAAGAATAACAGAGAATATAACATTTAAATACTCAGCATGCTTTCAGGAAAGAGAAAAGACGGGGAAATTAATGAGTGAAGGCTACTCACTCTTAATAAACCTCTTCACCATATTGCAAAGATTACAATGTAAAAAATGTGGGTTGTTTTTTTCTTTCTCTGTTCCTCTGTAATTTTGCCAATCAGGGTCCAAATGAAAGAAGCTCCTTGAAAGTCTGAGCAGCTCACTCTTTCAATAGAGCTGATGGATAAATTGGACAGTATAATTGGACATCCAAAACTGTTTTTTTATCTGATAGGAAATAATTTCTCCAAAATGTGGGGGAGGGGAGTGGAAAAGAAGAGGACTCACTCCTTTGAAATCCCTAGAGCCTTGGTCAAGGTATAAAAAAGAGAAACAAGAATATAAGAACTGAAATTTTATACTGAAATTTTCCCTAGCCTTTAATCTCTTAGAGCTAAGTTTAGGAAAAACTTTGTACAAGTTATGTGGAAGAGAAAAGTCAGTGAATAGAGTTTAACCAACTAATAAACAGTCCAACCAAATTCTGAACTTTCAGATCCATATCTGCCCATATCACGCTGAGTCTCTGAAGGTATGCATTGTCTCAACAGAAAACCAAGCAATGAGAGAAGGGAATGGAAAACAAGATGATTAACGGAAAAGTACAAGAGACCGTTCAAGCTAAACAAAAACTGCATATTCAGCCCAGGTAAAGTCAATAGAATGGACTAAGGCAGGTAAAATGTAAGATAGAATTTAGGAAGGCTAAGAGAAAATTTGAAGAACGAATAGACAAAAAAAAAAGTTCTAATCCTCACCTCTGGATTCCATCAAACAAAACATGGCAGCCCATGAAACCATTTAAAATGATTAAAAAAAAGGTGTGAGCTAACCCTAGTAAACTACTTAGTGTGAACTGAGTGAGGGGAGACTGATGACTGGAGACAGTTCAGATTTGGATTCAGAGGTCACTGGAATATTAAATTCTTCAAAGAAAATATCACTCAAATGCTGAACTATTCATATTTTGAAATACAGGGTATTGTAGTATGTCAGCCTGGATTTCTTAAGATACAAAAACCATGTGTAAAAGCCAGCATGCACATGCCTGAGTTTTCCCCACACATTCATATTTTCAGAAAAAGCATCTGCATGTATATACTTATAGTTCATTATGCCTGTTTGCCTATGCATTCATATTTTCCAAGTCAGATATCTATTTTAATATGTACAATAGATCAGCATTGTGTTCAGTTTTTACATAACTTATTTAAAATTGTCTGAGGTGAGCCCCACATAAAATATTAAGATGTTAGACTCATAACATTATTCTTGCCCATTTGTCAATACATTTTAATGGTGTATTTGTAGGGTTTTTTTCTTGTTTTTTGTTTTTTGAGACTTGGGCTACAATTTTCAATAGCACCTAAATGACATAGGTTCCTAACTTTTATTTTAAAAAATGACATCGGCACTTTGGGCCAGATTTATAAAGGTATTTAGGCTTCTAAACATACTTAGAAGTACTTAGTGGGATTCATAGAAGTGCCTAATCTATTGGAGTTAAATGCCTAACCTTCTTAGGCATTTTTGTAAATCCTTTTAGGTACCTACGTGTGTCTTTAGGTGTAAATTTATAAATCTGACCTGTTGGAGCCTATGACTTGCAATAAGTTTAAGTCCCTTTTGAATATGATACTTCGGCTTTTAAGCCACTTAGGCAGTCTTGAAAATTTTACTCTGATTAAAAAAAAGTAACTTCAGCCTACGCAATCTGCTAAAAGCTGTTTCTTCCCTACGTAAAAGAGGAACCAAGTCAACATTTTTCAATAAGTTATGAAAAAGTAAGAAGATTATATATTTTTTTAAAAATGTACAATTTGGGCCTCGCCTTTTGCCAACATGTCTTTGATAGATGGATTATATCAAATTACACATTAAGAAAAGTAAAGCTATAAATGAGGCTAAATAAAGTTTTGCTCAATTGATTTTTTCTTCTATCAGTAAAATCATATCTTTATTAAAATACATAATTTAAAATGTATGAAGTTAATATTTGTCAAGGGTTGGTTTTTTTGTTGATTGTTTTGGTGACAATAGGTTCTATAGCATAACATATGAATAAATACAGTAGATAATTTACATTAGTTTGTCTTAAAGGTTTTAGAAAATAGGGGCTTGCTTCTAGAAAATAAAGACAAAGGGCCAAATCCTTTGCTACCATTACTCCATTCACTTCAATAGAAAAATGTCAGCAGAGGATCTGGCCCAAAATATTTCAATTAAAATCCACCATCTCTTTCCTATCTGAAATATGGCAAAATTTATAATCAGTAGATAATTCCACACCAAAAACTCTGACTAAGATCTAAATTGTACATGGCCTAATGTTTATATGCCCCTTTAAGCCATGTAATATGTATGTAGTGAAGCGGTGGAATATAGGCATGTGATTAAGTGCTCTGCTGATTTGGATTCTAAACCATGATCAGACAAATAAAATCTGAGGGTTTTGGCAAGTACTGGATAGACTTTTATGAACCCAGCAGCCCTCAACTACATTTCATGTGGTAATCGTTTTCTTCGCCTTCACATTTTCTTGTCAATCAGGGTCAGTGGCTCTTGTTTTTCATCTCCAAGCATTCCTGTCAAGTGCATCTTCCAGGCTGATACAAACCTTCTTCAGGTTCTCCTTCATCATCACAAACTACCTTTTTCAGAGTCTTCTTTGTGGACTTTGCCTGATGGCTACTACCTCTTGTACTCTCTGACCAACAAATCCTACATCTCATCGTCTCACATGACCCAGCCGTCTTAGTTGATACTCCTTCAGGTCTTCTGTGATGGAGACTACCTACATCATGGTTCATACTATTTCCTTATGTAGCTTATTAGCTCTCATCTTAACCAGTGTTCACCTGAGCATTCTCATTTCTGCAGTGTGAAGTAGTTGTTCTTCTCTCTTCCTCATTGGCCAGCATTCTGACCCATATGTCATGGTTGGAGTAATTGTGGTATTATAGTTTATTTGGCATATTCTTATTGTAGATAATTCCTATCAACTCTTTCCATTTGCATGTGACTCCTAACATCCTCCATATTCCCATCATGGCATAACACTGAACCTAGATTTTTAAATTGCTGCATGGATTTTAACTCAATACCATCTACTTTTATGGCTTCTTGTTGTCCCTCTCAATGAAACATCATGTTTTTTGTTAAGTGATACATAAAGCATTTTCTTGTAATGGAACCCTCCATCTTTCTAGATCCCTTTTTTAGTTCATATTTATCTTCGAGGCACAACATAATGTCATCAGCACAAAGAATGGAGCCTCTCTCCTGATCCCCTGTAATGGTGTCCATTACAATCATAAATAGGAATGGGCTTAAGGATGATCCTTGGTGTAGACTTTACCTCACACTGACTGAATCATGCAGCCACAACTGCTTCATACTAATGTTCTGCGATCAACATAAATACCCATAATAGCCTGAACATATGTCTCTGGCAGATTATGTGACTGCAGGCCCCACCATGTCAGTGCTTTAGGAACCGTTATAAGCCTTCTTTAAGTCCACAGACACTAAAAGTAATACCTTACATTTCTCACAATAGTTCTCCTGGAATATTCAGGCTGCAAATGCTGTATTAATTGTTGACCATTCTGTCATAAACCCATTTTTTTTGTCACTTTCTTGATGTTCTTCATGGAGTCTTGTTTTGATAAGTCTTTCATCGTGTCACTGATTAACTTGATGAGTCAGTAATTATTATATTCTTGCACATAGTATATAGGTCAAAAGACTGGAGATGGCTTCATGAAATAACATCTGAATGCAGATTTTGAACATCCCCAGATATGGTGTCTGGGATAACATTTTCAAAAGCACCTATGTCCCATTTTCACAAGTGGCTTACTCACTTAGGAACATAAGTGCCATGGAAAGTCAATGGGACTTAGGCTAAGTAATGTAAGTGCCAAACTCCCATTGACTTTCAATGGGAGATGGACAGGTAAACTACTTAGCAACTTTTGTAAATCCCACCTGGCATCTCTCTTCATGCTTAGGTGTCTAAATACTTTTGCAAATTTGGCCATTAAGTTCTTTTGAAAATGTTGCCTAGTTCTGAAAGGCTGGTCACAAGATTGTCATTTGCTACCCTTTAGTCCTTACAATCCTACTCAGGCTGATGCTCATTCTTGTCAAGTATTTTGTTTGTTTGTTTTGTTTTGTTTTGTTTTACACCACTTCTCCCTCAGTTTTGTATATAATATATATAATTTCCAGTAGTGTCTTCCATTAGCTCCAGCTAATTCAGACTGCAGCTGCCTGAATTCTAAATAGGTCAGAATGTCTTAACATGTTACTCACATTCTTATATATCTTCACTGGCTTCTGTCTTATTCTGATTATATATGTAAAATATACTGTAGGTCAAGTTTACCTCTTAGACTTCTTATAACCTGATCAGGGCTCCCTATTCACTTGGATTAACTAGCACTAGTTACTTTTTTTCCTCACAAAGTTAATCAAAATCCTATCAGAAAGAGACTTTAGCTGTTAAATTCAAGATGACTGTTACTATTGTGTGTAGTTTCCTATTCAATTCTAGCCACCTCAGATTTAGCATTACAAGTAAATCACGGAAATACAATTTGCAAAGGGTTGTCAATCAATATAATATTGAAATATTACTGGGAAGAAATTACTGCACCCATTTTAAAAATCTGTTTCAAATATTGTGGCCTATTCCATCATTGTAAATGCAGTTGCTTTAATGTAATTGAGGACTTGTACACAGTGAGGTTGTATACAGTCTATAGAACTAAACCCTATACTGTTGCTGAGATACCTCAGTTACAAACTAAAGATAAACAGATACTGAAAGAATATAAGATGAATGCAATATAATGATGAACTTTCAATGTACACTGTAAATCTGTTCATATCTTTCAGGTATTTTCTCCATATAAGTTTTTTCCAGCCAGCTCTACACATAACGTCTTCAGTTACTGTGCAAAGAAGTTGGCTTCTACCATTTAGTCTTTATAGCAAAAGCACATTTCACAAGTATTGAAAAAGTAATGTAGACAATTCTAATTTAGCTATTTCACTAAAGAAATAGTTTGGTAACTCACCCAAATCTTTTCTATTTGTCATGAACTCTGAAAGGCCAGGCATTTTAGACTGACAATTAAGGACAGGTCTTAAAACAGAGATTTTATATTGAAAATGTTAATGATCATCAAGTTTAATATTTTCAATATTAAGAATAAAATATAAGCTAGCTCCTATCTTATCAGCATGTAAACCTATGCATTATATTCTTTGAAGAATCTAATAATTCTCAATTTAATCTCCTGTCCAGAACATGATTAAGACAATGTTACCATTATTAGAGGTTCCTATCATTCTGAAGAGTTGAAAGTGGTCCAACATAGTTGCTCTAATAGTTAAGATGAAATATTAAGGCTTAAATTTTCATAAGTGACTAGTGATTTCGGGTGCCTCTGTTTTTCAATACTCAACTTGGAGACACTTAAAACTAGGCCTGAGTTTCAGAATGTGCTAAATTTATCTGAAAATCAGGCCCCTTTACAGAAGTCTCAAGTACAGCACCAAAAACTGAGGGCCCCCAAATCACTTATCAAAGGAGTTTGCTATTATGATCTGTTGGTGAACAGTGGAAAAAGTGAACAAGAGCTGTTTCATAAGCTGCTATCAGAACTCCACAAAGACAAAAGCTGCAGTTCTCTACTACTATCTGTTAGTGAACAGGGGAAAGGATGGCTACAGGAAGAGTGTGTTTGCATACGGCATGCCCCTTTAAGGTGTGTCTGCACAGCAAGAGGCAGTGAGTCTCAGACCCTGGGTCAACAGACGTCATTTCTCGCTGCAGCAGTCAAACGGCGGTGTAGATGTTGCACATCAGGCTGGAGTTCAGGCTCTGAATTTGAGCCCCTTCCCTAGGATTCAGAGCCCAAGCTCCAGCCTGAGCTATAACATCTACACAGCTATTTTAGCACTTTAGCATAAGTCCCACGAGTTCCTGGGGTCTGAGACTTACTGCCATTCACTGTGTAGATGAATTCTTGAGGGCCAGAGGCCTGGGGCCCAGTCAACGCTGGCTACTGAGGAGGCACACCTGAGCAGATTCCCTATAAAGACCAGCAGGGAGTAGAAGAGGAAGGGGTTAAGAGAGTTGCAGGGACTGGCAGAGTCAGTAGGCCTCAGAGAAAAGAATCCGAGGGAAGAAATGAAGGCCAGAAGGACAATTGCTTTATGTTTTTCTCATTGTGGTTTGTTGATTCTCAGAAAATAAACAGAGCTCTGCCAGAAGACTGCTCTGTTATGAAGCCCTGAGGAGGGGGAGGTTGACAGCAGGGCTCTGCAGGTCACAAGAGGGTGTTTGGGAGGAGCCATGCCACAACATGATACTTGGTGAGACAGCAGAACAGTAAAAAAAATTTGAATTGGCAGAGTAGTGGGACTGAACAGAGAGAGGGGAAAGGGTTTCTTACCTTGCGGCAAGGTGTCTCCGCTCCATGGTTCCATATACCATTGATGTCCCTCCACTGAAGACTTTTGGGAGAAACAAGGCAGAGGTTGCTTCACAGTCAGAGGCAGTGGTGAACATAGACCTTGCTGAAGCTGCAGAGCACGGCAACTGCTCTGAGTGAAATGTGGTAGGGGACCTCCTGTAGAACACCAATAAAGCTTAAATCACTGTAGCTGGGTTAAATGCTGGTGCCTTAGAATCAGACCAGGTAGCACTTCTTCTAGGGCCTAGAGATACACCTGTTTGAGACATCTTGACTTGTTGGACTACTGTAACTACTGACACCAAACCATTCTGTGAATGCAGAAGTATTGCCTGTTAAGGGTGCCATGGAAGGTATTTATATTTTCACAGGTTCCTGGATGGGAGCTTTGAGCTGCTGGTATTAGTAAATATTAAGAGGAACTTCTAGATATTTGAACTTGGCCCTTGTAATTGTCAGCAGCCCATGGCAGAAGGGTCATATTTATAACTCCATCAACCACTTTACTCAATCCAGAAAAAGGTCATATGCTTCCTTCCAGAAACAGGGTTTATTATACTAGATCAACCATTCACTTGATTACTCAGGCATGAGTACTTTTCTGTGATATTTAAGGGTTTTTTTAGGTGGCTTCCAGTCAGTCTTTCGTAATCATTCCTGTCTTTAACAGGAAAGCTTCATATACATAACACATGTGCCAGGCCCTTATTGACCCCAGGACTTATGACTATTATCACAGATACAGAGTTTGTGTATTCTGAGAAGTTCCATTAAGTTCTATATATAGTTTTCTGTTGATTCAATCTTAGCCTCAGATATATCGTTGACCTATTGATGTTATGGATTCTGCACCATATTTTCTCATGAACATGAAAGGTTTCTATATTTGTCTCATGCTATTTTAGAGGAGCACAAAGAGGAATTTATAATACACACAATGCTCCTTATTTTAGCTAAAATTTCTAATAGAAACAGGTGTGTCAGTTGTTGTGGGATGGAGTCCCAACCACAATTAGTTTGCTGTTTGACTGCCAAATGGAGCTCTAAGAACTGCCAGTTCTCTCTGCCAAGATTAAATAATTTGCAAACTCCAGGGAAAGGAAAAAGATTCCATCATTAAATAACTGATTTAAACGAATAGCTCCTACTTCGGTGTAGGGTCAATACCAGTTTTGTGTTCAGTTAAAAGTCTGAGGTTATTCTATAACATTGTATGTTGTTGATGACTAAAAAAAAAAAAACCTAGTATTTTTAAGCAGTTGTGATTGAACATTTCTGCCCCACACTGGCAACAAGAGGGATAAGGAGAGCCTGTAGACCCAGTTGACCTTGACCCAATACATCTGCAGCCAATGTCAGGCAGATGTGGAGAGAAGAACTAAAATGGGGAGACTGAGCCCAGTTCTGGGCTTAACAGGAAAGATAGCAGAGCTCTGCAACTTGATATGGGAAGCCTGGTTCCAGCTAAGAATCTAAGGAAGCTTGCTACCTGGAAGACAAAGTTGATGGATGGGATGACTAGATCTAGGAAAAATGACAAAAAGGGACAAGCTACCTGGCTCAAATAAGTGAAGGTCCTCCCAACAAATCCATAGATGACCTGGATTCTGAATTTGCTGTTTTTCCTTTGTTTTGTGCTCTGACACCATGGAAGGGGTGAGACTTGAGCATGCATCAGGGTACCCAATCTGTGAGAATGTTTGGACCACCTGCAGCAGGGCTAGCCATGCTGTGACAGGCCACAAGCGAGTGGCTCCTATATAACCCAGTTTCCATCTTAACTGCCTCTTGTTAATTAAGAGAGGTTAGGAGCTGAGGGTATTTGCTCTAATGATATTGGCCTCAGCACAACGTAGAAAGATGCACATTATTACAGAATTTTATCCTTTTCTACATGTAAAACTACCATACCTTTTGTCCCTGACCACAGCACTTATTGAAAGTGAAGACAAGATATAATTGTAAGCCTAGCAGCTGACCCATCATTAGCTATATCTAAATATTACATAATATTTAGACTTTACATATTTACACACAAGTTATAAACTTATATGCTCTAGACAAAGAGCATACTGAAAACAATCATCCCTCACTCTTCATTAGAGGCCTACTAGAGAAAGCTTAAGGGAGTATGTCCTAGAGGAAGCCCCAGAGAAGGAAAATGAGGAGAGGTTTTTTGAAGAAGATTGGAGATTATATAGGGAAGCTCCCGTGGGGGAGAACAAAAGCCCTGGGCCACTGTAGAAAAGGTTGTTTGTGCCCACCCAACACGATGGGGAATTAATGTTGTTAGCACATGACTATCCTTTTGCTGGACAGGTTGAAGAAAAATTTCTATTGGCCAGGAATGCAGAATCATGTGAGGAATTATTGCAGGTCTTGTGAATGATGTCAAAACAGGAAAAGGCCTGCAGGACCCCAGACAGTTCCCTGCCTGTAATACAAGAGGCATTTCTGAGGGTAGCAATAGATATTGTGGGCCCTATGCCACATCCTATCTGCCAAGGAAATAAATATATCTTGGTGGTGGTGGATTTTACCACTAGATATCCTGAAGCAGTAGTTCTGTCTAACATAGAGGCAGAAACCGTGGCAAGAGCCCTTCTCACTATGTTTATAGAGAGGTTTCCCTAAAGAGATTTTATCTGACCATAGGTCAAATGCCATGTTGCAGCTAGTCAGTGATTTACAGAAGTTATGTGGAGTGAAACAACTTCCCAGTGGTTGGTGGAAGGATTCAATGGGACTCTAAAATCCATGTTGGATAATGTCCCAACATTTTCAACAGTCTGCATGCAAAGAAGGGAAAATTGTAGGCTGGTAGTTCTATATGTATGCAATCTCATTGCTTTCTCACAGAGGTGGAACCTTAATTCTGCATTTATATTTCCTGGGTTTCTAACATTGGCCTTTGTGTGCATAGGGCAGTTGATGTGGCAGGGTTGTTTTTAATTTAGCATTTTTGAATGTCAATATGCATTTAAAATACTGATATGTGCCTGCAGCCATAATTGTATCATAACTCTGTGTGTGCAGTTTATTTGCTTTTTTGTATATTAATCAATGGTGTTTATGGTTCTAAGTCTGGCTTTTTGGTTTGTTTGTTCATTTGGAGTATTTTTTTCCTGACTTGTTAGTATCAGGACCCTCAGGATTTTGCAGTCTTAATAAACTCTTTTTATTTCTGTCCCTTCAACAATGCTCGGTTCTGAAGCAAAGGAAATATCAGGAATATTAGCCATTTTTGCTAAAGAAATAACAGTACCTTTTAATAATACCTGTTACATAGAACTTTTTCATCAGTAGCGCTAAATAATCTTTAATATATTTATCCTCACAACAGAGCAAAACTGTTAAAAGCATGAGCAGAATAGACCAGCACTTGACCAAAATTCAAAGTGCAAGTGCTTTTAAAGAAGATCAAATGAGAAATGCATTCTCTGATGTGCCTTTCATTCCAGACAAAGGTAAAATACCTTGAGTGGCATTCCATACCTTTTAGAACTCCCAGTAATGCATTAAGCAGATACACAGTCTTCAGGTTTATATGAAAAAAATAGCATGTTCTTTGTAGAAAAACTATAGAAAAAAGGAAAATGGCAGCTTGCAGATCTAACACTGTTGAGCTGGCTTTGGATTTAAAAAATGCCATTTGGTGGATATAGCTCTTAGTGCTCCCATCCCATTGGCTAATACAAAGAAGAAAACTAAAGAGAAGAATGGACATAGCTTAAGTGCTCGTGAGCAAATGCAGAAGAATATATATATATGTTTCTGTCTCTCCTCTTTTCTCTGATTTTTACCCGAAGCTCTAAAAACTCACAAATACTAGAAACAGAAAGGTACAACCTGAAGGTATCATGCAATTGGGCCACCCTGCAGTGCAGATCTAAACTTCTCCATACTTCTGGGGGTACAGGGAGGGCTGAAAGAAGTGAAAATCTTCCTCTGTACTACTCATTTTTCATTTAAAGTTTTTTTCCTTTCTTCTTAGCTGTCCATAGCTGTGACTTCTCTTAAATCATTCAAGCTAATGGAGTTATGCTGATTTATACTTTGGATCTGGTCAAACAATATTTTGGTTTGATAAACTAGTAAATTTGTCCTGAATGTATGGAAACCACTGGCAGAAACTGGAGAATGGTAGCAGAACTAGGTCTTGTCAAAACTCATAAAGCTCAGCATTCAGGTCTTGTTTGGATGCCCATTCAAAAATGCATGTGCTGATGTGTGATAGCTGTCGTTTTGGTTGATACATTGAGGATTGCACTGGAGACTTCTAGAGCTAAAAGTGTGAGCTGTTATAACTTGATCTAACACTAGGTGAGGCTGTAACAAACTATGTGCTTTGTGGGTTGGACATTGGACATGGAGGGGGATATGTAACATACACTCACCAGTGGTTACAGTGAAACAAGCCATCTGATCACCTCAAACCTATAAAATTGAGCAGAAAATCTCATAATCTCAGGTTCTCTCGTTGTTGCTGGTATTTCCATTTCTGGTCTAAGCTATAGATTCTAGGAAAACATTTTTTTCCTCAAGTATCAGAGGGGTAGCCGTGTTAATCTGGAGCTGTAAAAGCAGGAAAGAGTCCTGTGGCACCTTACAGACTAACAGACGTATGGGAGCATGAGCAAAAGCTCATGCTCCCATACGTCTGTTAGTCTGTAAGGTGCCACAGGACTCTTTGCAGTTTTTCCTCAATGTTTTTATCATATTCAGTTCCTGTCCTGCTAGGGAAAAGAATTACTTATTTAAACATTTTACACCGTATTGAGGCAGAGAGGCCTCCATTCAAGGAGGACTGGGAGGACCCACTCCCTACCCCCTGCTAGGTGGAGTCATGCCGGGCCCAGCCCCCATGCCAGAAGCACTCGCCACTGCTAAGGCCCTAGGCTGGGACCTGGGGAGAAGTAGGGTGGGCCAAGGCCCCCCTACACCCTGCTGCTCACACACTAACACATTGTGCATGAGTTTGTCTGTGTAAGCCCTGCTGGTGCACACTGAGGTTTCCCTAGCATGCTTTGATGTAGCACTGTTTGGAATGACACTACACTAAAATGCACTAAAAAAACAGCAGGATCTACCTGAACCAATTAATTTGCAACACATTAGTGCACTGTAGACATCACACATCTGTAGGGTGCTTTATCCCACCATGAAGACAAAACTTGAGTTACTGTCCAATGCCTTAACCACAAGACCATCCTTCCTCTCAAATGTAAAATGTTCATGATTTTTACAGATTCACAAATCTGGTAAATATGCAGTTTGTTCTACCTTTACTGACAATGTCTGTGTTCAAGGAATTTTTCTGAATGTTGAAGTCTAAACATTAATATTCAGCATAGTACTCAGCTTTTCCACACTGTGAAGCACTACAAAAGTTTTTGTAAAATTGCAAAACTTCTTCATTCGAGTTGGTCATGGGCTTTTTGGTGCTTCATTTCTTCTGCGACACTTACTGGAGTTCTTCAGTCAACCATCATTAATGGCTAATTTAATTAGCTTCAATCTTGGCACTTGAATTCAGTGGAGATTCCCTTCAGAGTCTTGGAACTTATACGGAACATTATTTCCTTTATTGCTGATCATACCATGTAACTTGCTGTGATATTCCTTCTATGGAGATTATGGCTTTTTATTTCTATGAAAAATGATCATCAGTTGCTACAAGGAGTATGGAGAACTAGGGTTTCTTTTAATTGTTTTAATTGTAAAAAAAAATGGAATTAAATGTGGAAATTTGGGAAGTTGTGGAAACGTTATTGGAAATTGCCTCTCCTCTTCACTAACAGAAATCTAAATAGTCTTCTGCTGACAGTTACAAATCTTTAGTTTTTTGGTTTACTTTGTAAATATGAAAAAAAGAAAAATATTAAGCATTGCAGAGGTGGCTGATGTAAAAACATCACTGGAAAGTTTATATTGTCTTACACTAGTAAAACTGGTGATGGGATTCCCTTGAGATGGGAACTTCACTAAGAGACAACAATGTTTGGTCGGAAAGGAGACCGCTTCACTTCCAAGGGAAAGATCACATGCAGTGAAAATGCCAAAGCAGACTTGGCTAAGGTAGTGAAAATCAGTGATAATTCATTGCCTGGCTAGGCCAAAAGAATGACAGGAGACATTAGATATGGGTTTAATCAGGCTGCAACTTTATTATTGACAGATGTCTGGGACTAACCCGGCAGATAAAACGTGTGCAGTGCAGGTGCAAAATTTATGTCCCTCCAGCAGAGTCCCTGCCGGGACCTTACCAATTTCAGCCAATTTGTGTGGGGGGGGGCGTGTCTTCCACAGCTCTTCCCCATTTATCCATGTCCCTCCAACAATTCCCTTGCCAGGATCTTACCTCTTCTAGCCAATCGGGGGGTGGGAAGGAAGGGGAGGAGGATTCCACCAGCTCCTCCTCCCACTTTGTATCCAAGTCCCTCCAGCAATTACCTTGCCGGGACCTTACCAACCACGACCCTTGGTAAGGCAGAATATAATGATGCAGGGATTGGCTCCCTGCTGTACCAGTCATAGGAGTCTCCAACTGCCCCTGACTTGCTCAGTTACCAAGAACCTCTTATTAATTCTTTTTCCAAGCCATTTTGTCATTCGTTTATGCTTTAATTTATAGATTACCTGTACTGAACATCCATTATACACTTAAATAAAGAGTTGAGACATATGGCCTATCGCTATACATGAACAGAGCCTACCTTAACCTGCTGCAAGGGAGGTGAACCCCTGACACTGCACCTAGCCAATATGGAGGTAAGGGAAAAATTCCTTCCTAACCTGCCTTAGTGGAGCAGGTAGTGTAATGGCCACAGCAGATACAGCTAAACACACGGCATATTTGTGACCTAATTACGGAGGAAGAGTGGGTGCTGCCCAGCCTGTTCTGAGAGGAGAGGGGAGGGGCCAGGCCCAGCTGACCTTTTAAAACCCTTTATTCCTAGGTGGTGAGTCATCCACCACACTGAGGGTATGGCTACACTTGAAATTTCAAAGCACTGCCACGGGAGCGCTTTGAAGTGTGTGTGTGGTCGGAGCGCCAGCGCTGGGAGAGAGCTCTCCCAGCGCTGCATTTAAACCACATTCTCTACGGGTGTAACTTGCAGCGCTGGGAGCCGCGCTCCCAGCGCTGCGGCACTGATTACACTGAAGCTTTAAGCGCTGTATCTTGCAGCGCTCAGAGGGGTGTTTTTTCACACCCCTGAGTGTGAAAGTTGCAACACTGTAAAGTGCCAGTGTAGCCATACACTGACTGCTCTTTCAGCAACTTTAAATTTCCCCTCCTCCCCCAAGCCAGAAAGCATTGCCTTCTTCTCCTGGCCAGCCAGCCAAACTCCTCCCTGCTCCCAGGATGGCGAATGTCTTTCTGTAGAGGCTCCTATTGGTGGGTGGTACTGCCTGGTGGAAATGAATGCTGCCTTTCATCCCCACAAGCCAGAGGTATAAATATCTCCTACCACCACATTCAGTAAATGTCACCTAAGGTGTCCTGGGTATTGTCTGTTGCAAGGTAACCCATGGTGTATAAATCATACCACTGTGCACCAATCTTGCTGGATTTAGCCTATTGACTGAAAAGCTCTGTGACAGAAACTAAGTTTTTCAAAACTGGCATATTTTTAAAGATGCCTAAAGATGTAGATAGGCACCCATACAATTGATTTCAATGGGAATTAAGTGCCTACATGCTTTTGAAAATCCCACTAGACACCTAAATATCTTTTAAAAATCTGGCCCTAAGTCTCCTTTTAAAATTTTCTTTGATCTTCAGTGAAACTTAGATGCCTAGTTCCCTTTTGAAAATGGGACTTAAGTTGCTAAGTAACATAGGCACATTTGAAAATTGATATTGCCATAATGCTATAAATAGTGATGAGCAAAACTTAGAAGCATCCCACAAACCAGGTGCTGTGTAGGGAAGGGGCAGAGGGGTGATGGAACAAACAAACCTTGAATCTGTAAAATTGGAATGGAACGTCATGAGAACAGGGTCTCAAGATTTTCAGCTCTTCTGCTTCTTGTCTGAAAATAAGCATCTTCATTGTATTCAAGCACTTCAGCTTTTGTATCAGTTCAGAATCTTATGAAGGGTTTAATTATAGTATTGGTTCTATAAATGGGTAAAGATTCAAAGAAGGTATGCATTCTTGCCCCCTCCTGCAATCTCTCTCTCTCTCTCACACACACACACACTCTTTTGTCCATCTAGTTACAAACCCATAAAAACAGATCTAAACTGAAAGTTCCAACACCTTTAATTATACAGCTGGGAAAGAGAAATATGATTCTAACAAGTATTTTATTATCCAGTATTGCTGCTTTTGTCTTTTATTTATAAGTATTGTTTTCCCAAGAAGACCAAGTTAATATGCATTGTTTTCCATTCAAATCCTATATGGTCTCCTTGAAATGTTATAATACTTTATGAGAAGACTGGTTGTTCTGCTGTTCTTATGTACACATAACGACATATTTAAAGCCTAAATTATTGTTTATTATGTGTATAACAGTAGTGGGGAGAGCCCCCAACAAGTCCAAAGTCCCATTGTATTAGGTATTCATATACTTTCACATAGTAAGACACAATCTTGGCCATTTACAGGCTAATTAAATAAGACATACAAAGAGTGTGAGAAAAGAAGTATTGTCTCTAATTTACACATGTGTAATTAAGGAACAGAGATGTTAAGTGACTTGCCCAAGGTGACAAAAGCATAGCTAGAAATTGAACTGAGATCACCTGAGTCCCAGTACCATGCTATAACCACAAAATTATACTTTCTCTTTCTAGATTGTTGCAGAATGAGTACTTATTTTTCAAATGTAGCGAGCTGCAAGCCCCTTTGATGTTCAACACCTTCTGGCACAGTTAAAGGGGTTGTAGATCACTAGCTGAAATAATCCATATATTTTTCCAGTCATTCTGACCATTGGATTTAAACACTCCAAAAAGTGAGTTGCCATGCATTGTAGATTTACTGCTTTGTTTAATATGTTGCAAAGTCAGGGGAAAGATCATTAGCTGCACATGAAGACACACTTGTTCGTTTATTCAGCTGGTGTAAAATATTGGCTACTGTGTGTTCTGTACCTTTCAAATTATTAAAAGGACATTAGCAGCCTTTTTTTAAAGTCACCTGAGAACAGTTCTTAATGAAACCACTAGCATTTAGTTATCATATCCAATTTCTTTCAATATTCTGCCACATGTATGAAAAGGGATGAGTTTTCCCCCTTTATTATACCAATCCTTTAATCCTTATAGTCCTGCGCTGCATTTTTTTTACATTTGTAATTTGTACTGAATATTATATTACAGTAATAAAAGAGTAACACATTCACAAAATACAAAAATAAGATAGATAATAATCACACCAAGCCTTTGCTAATACCAAAATGAAATTAAGAAAGAAATTTATCAAATAGTATTAAATATAGTATGCAGAAGCCACTCAATAAAAAGTTAATTCCAGTTTTATAGGTATACCATATTGCAGAGGTATTTCTGTTTCTAAGTATGTGGAATATCATTAGAATCAGTAATACCTTTAAAAGCTGATTTAACTTTTTACATGCTCCTGTTGGATGCATACAATGTAACTTTAGTGGCACACAACATGCCATGACTAGTGACTGCTGATCAGAAGCTACCAGGCAAAAGTAGTGATGAGATCTTTTACAAGCTATTGATATTACAGCTGGCTAAATAATTCATTATGAATATTTGTTATGCATTTTAAGCAAATTATTTGCATATGCATTTCTATTATTTAAGATAATAGAATCTAATACTGATTCACAAAGTTCTTTAGGCACTTTGGTGGCAGTTAGGCACCTATGTTGTTAGTATATTTACAGAAAACACCTACATGAGCTAGCTGCATCCTTAGGAACCTACTTATCTTGTTAAGTGCATTTGCTATGTAACTATTTGCTGTGTAACATATGCATTTGCTATGTCTTCACTAGCAATGTGAAAGCACTTTAATGTGGCTGCATAGTCATGGTATTAGCACTGGGAGAGAACGCTCTGTCTGGTCTGCTCTGGGAAGATCATGAGGAACTAAAAATAGTCTTACCTGGTAGAAGTGAAGCAACCCTAACTATAGCTGTCACCAGTGCTTGGATTGTAGTGCTCAGCTCATGCATACATTCATTTCATCATACATAGATATGAGCCTAAATGCATGTTTGCGCTTGAAAATTAATGCAGATTAAAGCAGGGATGAATCTGAAGCGCAGTAGCTGTTCCTGAAGAACTCCATGAATGGACACACTTATTCTGGGAAATGCAGCCACTGTATAGTAGGCTAAACAGGAACAAGGGACACTTTTTCCTGCATAAGTATGTTAAAAAATGAAGTTCAGCAGCAACAACTCTATGTGTAGTCAACCTCTTTAAATCAGTGGGACTAGTCATGTGCTTAAAGTTAAAAAACATACTTTAGTACCTTACAAACTGGGTCATATTGCACCCATTTCACACCTTTTCTGAAGTGGATATAAAATGCTACCATCTGTGTGTTTTACATACATTTTGCACTTGGATTGCACTACTGAGTCAGGATGAGTTCTGTGCCTTAACTTTAAATGTTGTGAATTTTATCAGTTTTGCACAATGATATTTAGGGTATATTTTTTTCATACATTTTCAAGCTAAAAAAATATTATCCATTAAAAAGAACGAAGATCTATAATATTAATCTATTTATGACTAGACTCATCAACATACTCCAGCTAATGTGCATTGCTCTGGTAATGCACAGCAAAGACAGACCCTGTTTCACTGGCCAGTAAGATGAGGTTTATAGCTGTTTCACATCTCCAAAGTGGCTCAAAGCAGCTAAAGAGTCTCAGTGAATCTGGCCCATAGTTGTTTCTGGGTTAGAGTTGTGTTCAGTCTTTTTTCCCCTCCTCCTTCCATCTGTAAAATCACTCAGAAACATATATAATGCAGATTATATTTGATCACTGAAGTCATTGTGGCTGTGCTGGAGGTCACATGGGTAGGCCTTTGACTGGTAGTAATTTTAAGCCATTATTTGTAGCCCTATTTAACAGCAGGAAAGAGGACAAAGAAGGTTGGTAATTGGTCTCTGTCCATTGCAAACTGTGGAAATTGATCTGGCCTCAGGCTTGGAGCTAAAAGCAAACTAATGCATTAAAGAGGATGGATCTCTACTGCATTGTGTTAATATGCACAAAGCACATTTTTCTTCCATTTTCCATGTACTTTAGAACTCCAGGCCCTATTGCTTACACCAGTGTAAATCACTCCATTGAAATTACGCTGGCTATATACCAGTGTAGTATATAAGGCAGTGGTTCTTAACCAGGGGGGCCGCGAGCAAGTTTCAGGAGGACCTCCAGCATTACACTCGCTGGGACCTAGAGCAGAAAGCCAAAGCCTCACCACATAAGGCTGAAGCCTGAGGCCCTGATCCAGGCCCCCCAGGGCTGTAGCCAAAGACTGAGCAATGTAGATTTATGGGGGTCCCTGTGTTCTGGGGCCCCAGGCAATTGACCTGCTTGCTACCCCCTAATGCTGGCCTGGCTTTTATATGCAGAAAACCAGTTGTTGTGGCACAGGTGGGCCATGCAGTTTCTATAGCATGTTGGGTGCGGGGAGGGGGGTTGTCTCAGAAGGAAAGGGATTGAGAACCCCTGGTATAAGGGAAACAAATCAGTCCCACAAAAGTAGTGACTGGGAACTGGCAATTAAGATCTCGGGTCTGATTCTCCTCTGCCTTGAGTGTTCATTTACACCTGAGCAATGTGTATAAAATGTTCTTCCTAGTATCAGCGAGTGGAGAATTATCATCAGACAGTGGGACTACCCACTACAGAAATGTTAATAAATGTACTGGAGGCAATGCAGTCAAGACTCCTTGATTTTTAATTTTGTTGCAATTTTAATGGACTTGGAAAGTTTTTTAAAATACCAAACTGCTAGTTATTTCCATATTAAACCTATATTTCCTCAGGATAACTGATTCAGACAAACTTAAATCCACCAACTTTTGTTTGTTTGTTTTGATTTATTGATTGATTTGAAAAACCAAGCAAGGCTATGGTAGTTCTGTCTGGGTACAGATAATAGGATTCAGTCCTAATTGTATACCAGAATATATCTGACTTGTGCCATAGTGATGTGCTGTTATTACAGATGTTCCAAGGCATCCTTATTAGTGTTGAAAAATTGTATATATTTTAAATAAGATAATAGGGTGTGCTAATGACACTGTGCAATCCTTTTACATGATTAGCTCAAATCCACCCTTAAGAGGAAGCTTATTGCAGATACTACATAAATCTTGGAATTACTACTACGTTTGCTTTAAAGGGCCCTTCTAGTTTTAGAAATCTGGCATTAACACACTGTGTTTTCCATTACAATGACAAGTACATGGTGGAATACAAATCCCACTTGAGAGCTTAAACTGTTTGAAGGGTTTTAGTGTCGGCTTCTTGTTTCTAGAAGGTTGGATTAAGAAAGAGAAAAGATACTCCTATTGCAGCACTGTAGCTGGTGTATTAATGTGCATCTGCATGTCAAGAATATAAACAGTGCTTGAAAGGCCGAGCTTCTATATTGCATATGACATTCATACAATTTTTTCATTGTACTGAGACACTGATGTTTACTTGTGTCAAAAGACTCTTTTCCTGCATGAACCCCACTGGATTCGTCTCTTCAAAAAAGCAACAAATCAACATTGTTTGCTTACATGAAAGAAAGAGAAGTTGCCTTTAACTACTTTTTCTTTTTTAAAAATGTCTATAGTTTTGATAACTTCTGTACCCGATTCTCTTCTCACTTACATCACTGTGAATCAGAAGTAACTCCATTGAAGAAAATGGAGTTACACCATTGTAAAACTGATGTGCGGGAATAATCCGGACCTACATGCTTAATTCAAGTACACCTCTACCCCAATATAATACAACCTGACATAACACAAATTCAGATATAACACGGTAAAGCAGTGCTCAAGGGGGGTGGGGCTGCGCACTCTGGCGAACCAAAGCAAATTCGATATAATGCAGTTTCACCTATAATTCAGTAAGATTTTTTGGCTCACAAGGACAGCGTTATATCAGGGTAGAAGTGTATGTTGCAAGTTGTTAAGTTATTCCCAAATACATAAAGAAAAGATACAAGCTGCAGATCAGCAATGAACTCTTTCTGTGTTATTTCGTGTTTCTGTAGAAAGACAGCCTTAAAATAGCTGTTGCCTTCTTGTCATTTTTAAGATGGCTTGTTAATGTGTTGTTCTTGGCAAAGAGAGACTTAGGCTAAGTCTAGTCTAAAGAGCATACAGCAGCACAGCTGTACCAATGCAGATGTGCCGCTGTAAAATCTCTTGTGTAACTGCTTTAAACCGATGTGAGAGAGTGCTCCTGTTGGCGTAATTAAACCACCCCAATGAGTGGCAGTGACTATGTCAGCGGGAGAAGCTGTCTTTTTTTCACAGTCCTGAGCAACATATGTTTTGACGACATAAATGGTAGTATAGTCCTGGCCTAACAATAAATAATATACTGCTACCTGTAACTGGGTGAAAGGATTCATCTATTGCTCAACCCTTTTGGTAGGTATTGGGCCCTATTACCATCAGTGGAAGGCTAAGGGATACTGAGCTTGTTCTGTAGTTTTCTCCAATATTAAGGAACTTACCGCTGAGGTTTTTATTTATTTGCTTTTATTGCAAAGCCTAGGCTTGGATGGCTGCAAGGGAACAGTAAATATCCTGTGAATGTTAGGAAAAAACAGGTGACAAGCTTTCAATCTCAATGGTCAGTTATTTATTAGGACAAGCTGAAGGAAAAAGCAGTGACTAGATTTCATCACTAGTTGTCAGTTTGCACAAAGTCCATTTTCACACCAGTCTGTGCAAACAAAAGGGTTTAAAAAATTTTTTTTTTAAATAAAAGCAAGATTCTTCTTTACATATTGCAGTTTCTCAAATCAGGGTAGCCTGTGGCTATGGACTTTGCATGGATGCAAAAGCCAGCTCTGCTCTTGTAAGCAGGAGCGGCGCCAGCGTTTTTGGCGCCCTAGCTGGGGGTCCTTCCACGCTCCCGGTCGCCGGCAATTCGGCGGTAGGGGGGGTGTTATTCCACGCTCCCGGTCTTCGGGGCACTTCGGTGGCGGGTCCTGGAGCGAGTGAAGGACCCACCGCAGAATTGCCGCCGAAAACCTAGAGCGCGGAAGGAACCCCTACCGCTGAATTGCCGCCGAGGGCCGCAAAATGCCACCCTCCCAAATCCTGGTGTCCTAGGCAACCGCCTAAGTTGCCTAAATGCAAGCACCAGCCCTGCCTGTAAGGTTCATCTTTAATATTGTGGTAGGCTAAGGGTGACAATCTTTATCTCTGAACACTTAACCCGTATTAAATTTGGTGTTATCTGATGGCAATGTAATTCATTACATTCCCTCTCTGATAGTAAAACCCCAAATTCCCTGGTTACAGTTGATTTTGGAGCCTGGAAGAGCGGAATGAGACTTGCATTAGCATTTTAGTTTACTCTTTTGTTTCTTTCTTTATAGTTTTGTTGTAATGGTAATTAGAAGTCAGGAAGAAATAAAAATTTAGTAAGATCAAACAATTTTTCTGCAGTTAATGGCTTAATTTCTAATGTTGATGTACAATATGATTGTCTGTTTGAACCACTTTTAAACCTGTATCACAATGGGAAATTGAAATAACACTTTTAAATTTAAAAATGGAATTAATTAAATTAACCCACCAGAAGCCTAATATGATGATCATGGTCTCGAGTCAGCAGGAAATCCTTATGGGAAAGGACTATTTCAGACAGAAGAATGTCTTCAGTAGCAGTTGTTTTAAAAATAACATAGTGGCTCAGGCAGTTTTTAAGTCCCACCACACATACACACACACACAAACACACATATACACGCTTTACCTACTCCTTACAACCCAAAGCTATTTCCTTCACCTTTACCCCCATACTTCTCCATAGGGCCCTACCTCTAATGAATTAAACAAACAAACAAAAACCCTTAATTACAACTAAAACATTAAAATTGAAAAAGCCAGATTAATTAGATATGTTCACTCATTTTTAGTGAGTTAGACTCTCTCCTCTCATCCAACAAATCACAGGTCATACTACATTATTCAGGGCATGTCTATACAGCAGTGTAAACCCAGACTCAAACCTAACTTGCCTTGTATCCACATACTATCTGTTCTAACCTAGGACCCTACAAAGCTGAGAGTCAGAGTCTGTGTTAAGCTGGGACCTAGGTCCCAAGCTCTATTGCTTTCCTGTGTGCATGTGGCCCCAGCTTGACTCAGGTCCCGGAAGTCCTCCAAGTGTATTCCAAAGTTCCTGGCAGCAGAGGAACAGCGCTGCAGGCAACCACCACAGCAGTCAGAAGTGCTATTACTGCCTGGCCAAGCATGCTTCCCCTTCTTTCTCCGGCTTCTCTTTGCTGCTGCGTGGAGCTTGCCTGGAGCAGGGAGTAAAATTGACAGGTGGGATGCAGCTCCCGGCTGCCAGAATGTTGGGGGTCATCCCTCCTCTGTCCATGCTGAGCCAAGGTGTTCTGCCACTCCACCTCCCTGCTGATCAATGCTTGGTCCTGACTCTGCTCTCTGGCCCTTGCTTCCCGCACCCCATGGCCCTCCCTGGGGCTGCAGATGCAGGGACGCTCAAGCTGTACACACTGTCAGAGCGTCAAGTGGGAGTCAGTCCAAAAACCTCCCCACACATTCCTGCAGTGGCAGCAACTCTTCCTCACTGTGGGAAAGTTTTAGGGCTGGCTCCCATTCACTGCCACAACAGTGCACACTGTCCTGGCACCCCTGCACACGCAGCCCTTTGGAGGGCGGGGAGTGGCAGAGAGTGGAGCAGGCACTAAGCAACTCAAGCCTGGGCTTATTTGTTGCTGTGTGAGCATACTCTGGAAGACTAAATGAAAAAGATAAAATAGGGTCACAATAGGATTTTTCATTTCTTTGCTGTTTGAACTCTCACAGGGACAGAGATGCTAAACTGAAGCAAGAGATGTCCCAGGGTTATCCTGCGTTTTCCCTAAAAGACATTTTGAATTGACCGACCACTACAACTCTGTCACTCTTATGATTTAGATTGCAACTCATTTGTGTGTATAGGTTTGCTTGCTTTAACCTGTAAAGAACTCCCTCATTTCTTTTTCCTAGTTAATAAAATGTTAAATAGCTTATTACAAGATTGGCTTTGGTGTTGCCTTTCATGTAAGATCTAGGGTACCAATTGATCTGGAGTAAGAGAGTGGTCTCGTGGGAATGGAAGCAACCAGAATACTTTCTGATTTTTGGTCTAAGTGACCACTTATCACTAAATCCAGCTTGTCTGGGTGGCAAGATGGAGGACAGCCTAAGGGGACTGTTTGTGACTCCATGGTAAGACTGAGATAGTGATCCGGAATGCACATTTGTTACTGAGTTGGTAAAATATAATTATAGAACATACCACCAGTTTGGGGAGTCTGCTCTTTTTTTTTTTTGACAATCTGTCCTGAGATGGGCACTCTCAGGCGTGAGCCACTCCAGACAACATGACAACACTTTTTCTCATTTTATATTGAGCAATCTTTGATTTTGAACCAGATAGATACTTTGGCAGAGCAGTGAGGAGTTAAAGTAAAAATACACTAATATGAAAAGTGCTTTTAATTTCCTGAGAGAGCGATGAGAATGGATCACTAGTGTAGACAAGGAATAGTTCCACAGGCACAGAATCAGAGTATGAGTGGATCAATTAGAAATAAGGGTATACAGGCAAAACCCCAAAAATGTTGTGTTTGGTTTGATTTTGAGGATAAGGTGTGGATATATAGAGGGAGTGATGATAACCTTTCCTTTAGTAGCTAACTGGACAATATATAGAGAATACAACATTGATACCTTAGGCAATGAAAACCTTTATAAGCAAGCTATTTATAACTGCTATTGCTATCATTAACTAAATGTTCCTCCATATAGAGCTGAGAACAAAAAGGCTCCTGGTGAAAAGAATGTTCTAGTGATAGAGAAATTTCCGGGACTGGCACTGATGAAGCAGTTACAATTTAAAAATAAAGAACACTTCTTCTAAGTTGTGACCCTCTGGATCCACTCCAAAGCTATCAATTAGACGGAGTGATAAAATAAAAGAACTTGTGGTTACAGGAGTGTTACAGGGAGTAGGAGGCTCTGAAGCGGTGGTCTGACCATTAAATAAATGATGCACTTAAAAGTTAATGTTTTAAAAAAAAAATAAAGATTAGTTTTACACACTGGTAAATGATGTATTTAGTGCTTAGTAAAACCCTTGATATCCTCTTATCTCACCAAGGGCCAGTAAGACTGTATGTCTAATGTTACCATAGCACTTTATTAGAGGAATGTTTCAATTCCACAGTCTGTCAGGGAACATCTTTGTTAGATTTGAAAAGCAGGTAGGCATCACATACTAACTCCAACTAAAAGAGACGAATCTTGCCCTTTAATCTCTGAAAAATGGCTGAATATGAGTGACATATTTAGCTGTTTCTCTATTTTTCCATCTAATACTTTCTGATGCCCATCACCTAAGAAAAGGCACTTATAGAAGTTACACAATCCCTGATGCAGCTCCGTTGTCTTTGATGTGAAACCAATAGAATGACTTGTAGCAGTAAAGCTACGCTTCCATGTATTTGCAGATCCAGACATGGGTGATAAAGTTGCATGTGTTAGAGAAAGCAGCAAGCTGAAGTTATATCCTCTGAATAGTTTTCATATTAAGAATGTCCCTTCCAGAATCAAATGCCACATGTCATTGGTAACAGCTTGAAAAGAGGGAAGTTGGTGTGGATAGCAGCAAGCTTAATATAAATATGGGCCTGTCCTTGGAAGACTTAGCTTACAAGCTTTACAAGCGTGAGGAGTCTCATTGAATACAATCATTTCAGTGAGGCTACTCAAAAGATTTGCGTAAGTATTTTCAGGATCAAGCCCATTTACTACCATGTTAAGAAATTTCTATAAATTATCTAAGAATTAGTCTATGGCTCATTTGACCCTGTTCAATAGCACATATCAATGTTTCTTTGGCACTGTACGATGTGAGAGATTAAAGTCTTCCCTGTTCATGAGAACTTGTACCCATGCAGCTACCCAGATAGTCTATTTAATTACCCCCACAGTAATATAGCCAGGGTGGGAAACATGTCTGGAATGAATTTTTGTACTGAGCCAAATCCCCCTCTAATGCAGTTCCATTGAATTTAGTTGTGTTGCACAAGGTATGATTTTGGGTTCAGTATCATTTCAAGTGAGTGATATTCGCTATAGTGTAAAATTATGATCAATGCTGATATTTCATAGCATTTATTGAAAGCAGGGCTAGTCAATAAATCCATGGATGTAGATGAGCGCTGTCACATTTTGTCATTTGATTAAACCCTACACAAGAGAAAAAGTATTGAAGCAATATTGTTATTTTTTAACAAAGTGCCAGGGTAACAGAAGGTCCCCTTTGGACCCCTGCTGGTCTGGCACTTAGATAAATATATTATTTATATTTTCTTGGCTGTCTTTTGTCTACAACAATATTTTAATAGTATATCTAGAAAGAGAAATATCTTACAAATGCACCTCAATTTAAAATAACAACAACACTATACAACAGTTTCAGATAGAATGAAATATCCAATTGACATTTCCAGAGGAATCGAATGTGACAGCGTGTAATTATCAGAAAAGTAACAATAAAAACAATATAATGAATTTTAAAACTGCTAGCATATCCCACAGCCTTATTCAAAATGATCACTCTCACTTTAAGCGTAATAAAATATCTAAGATGCTAGTTACTCCAGTCAGAAAGCATCTCTATAAACGTAACGCTAAGCATAAAATATGAATTATACTTTGTATGTCACTAAACTCAGATGAGTGATATTAAAATTTAATATAGTACCACTGCCATTAATTTAAAGCACATTTTACTGGATATTCTTCTCACATATCAGCACAAAGCACAACTTTTATCAGATTGATGCTGATAAACAGCAAACTAGTGTCAACCATTCTGTCATCAGAAATATGAAATCAATATATTGCCTATAAAATCAATCTGTGGAAAAAGATACACAAAGGCTTGTCTGAATTATGGCAAGCAATATTATACTTAAAGTTACCCTGGATTAGAACAGTGCCGAGACCCAGTTCCCAGGGGGTGTCCCTCTTGGGTGTGGGGGACCCGCCTTCCTTCCTAGGCAGGGACCCCATTGACGACCACCTATCTCTGGGTGCTGAGGCTGCCACACGTGCCACAGTGGCTGAGCCCAGCATCGTTAGGGGTCCCCTTCCCACTTCCCAGATCCCTGAGCCTGGCTAGGAGGAGCCACCGTCCAGTGGCTCAACTACAGGGGCTCAGGATCCTGCCTCTACCCCCTTCCCCGATTCTCTCCCTGATCCCCGTCCTACTCCTGTTAGCCCTGTCCTTGTCCCCCGCACCTCCTGTGATGCCAGTGCCGCCCTTGGGAATACCCCCCAGGGAGCGGCTTCAGTAGCTTTTTCTTGTCCCGACCCACCAGGCGCTGCTGTTCTCCTTCCACTGCCCCTTGTTGAACCACGGTGTGGGGCGAGTCGCGTGGCGTCAGCCCTTCGGATGCCACTTCGGGGGTCTGCCCCTTGCCTGCCCACCTTGGTGGACCACGGGGCTGTGACGGGGACCCCACTGGGGGCCAGTCATCGATCGGTGACCCCTCCCCCCCATGCGCTGAGGAAGGAGCTGCGGGAGTTCCTTGAAGACGTCCGTGGCTCCCGTAATAAAGTCCAGCTTGCGCTCCGGCGGTGGGGGGGATTTCCATAAGGTCCTCTGGACCACGAGGGCTCTCATGGGGGAGGGTAAGAGGACCGGAAAGCAGGCCGCCGCGGCCTACCGGCGGGTCCGCATCTTCCGTGACTCTTTACTCACCTACGGGGTAGGTCACGGATTGCTGCGCAGCCTGCTGGAGGCCGTGGGCGTGTCTGCTGGCGAGGATCCTCCCCAGCCCTCCTCATGGCGCCGATCATCTTTGCCACTTTAAACACCCGGGGCTGTAGGATGGGCCTTCGCAGCAGCCAGATGCTCTCCTTCCTCTGGGAGGGAGGATATTCTGTGGTTTTCCTGCAGGAGACCCATACGGATCCGGCTGCTGAAGTTAGCTGGCGGCTGGAGTGGTGGGACGGGGCCTACTTTAGCCACTTCTCAGTTTGCGCGGCTGGAGTGGCAACCCTGTTCTACCCCAACCTACAGCCCGAGGTGCTGGGGGTCGCCGAGGCTGTGCCGGGCTGCCTGCTGCACCTCCGGGTCCGCATGGAGGTGCTTGTGGTTAATCTCGTCAACGTTTCCGTCCCGACATCGGACCCGGAGAGGTTGCATTTTTATCAGCAGGCATCCGCCTTCCTCGGCTCCCTGGATTCTCGTGAGTGCCTGGTCCTGGGAGGGGACTTTAACACCACCCTCGAGGAACGGGACCGCTCAGGGATCGAGCAGTGCCCGGCCGCCGTGGACATCCTCCGGGAGATCGTCGAATGCCACTCTCTGGTGGACGTCTGGCGCGACCACCACCCGGACGATGTTTCGACGTTCACCTTCGTCCGGGTGGAGGCCCATCGGTTGCGCCACTCCCGGCTGGACCACATTTACCTGTCGCGTTTCCACCTTTCACGGGTCCACTTCTCCAGCGTTCGGCCGGCCCCCTTTTCGGATCACCACCTTGCCACCATGACGGCCTCTCTCTGCGCGGAGAGGCCAGGGCCGGCCTATTGGCATTTTAATAATAGTTTGCTGGAGGATGCAGGCTTCGTGGCATCCTTCAGGGAGTTCTGGCTGGCCTGGCGAGGGCAGAGGCATGCCTTTTCCTCGGCATGGTGGTGGTGGGATCTGGGGAATGTGCGCGCCCGGCTCTTCTGCCATGACTACACCCGGGGCGCCAGCGCCAGGGATGCGTGTGGCAGTTGGAGTGGGAGGCTGAGAGCTCGGAGGCGCTGGCCACAGCCCCAGGACCATTCCCTCTGCGGTGCTGCCGGGGAAGCGGAGGAGCTCCGGGCCCCGAAGACCTCGGCCTGGAGTCTTTTGTTCGGATCCCGCATTCACTCCTTCGGAGATTCGGACCGGGCTCCACTCTTCTCCCTGGAGACAGGGGGGGCCAAGAGACGTCACTGCTCCCGCGGAGGATGGCACTCTTCTCCCGGCGCGGCAGGAGATGTGCGGAGAGGCCGGGCCTCACGCGACCCTTTTATCCTCGATCCGATGATCTAAACGTTTGCAGAGTGCTCCTGGATGGTACCCGACGGTCAGCAACGTGCGTCGGGGACCGGCTAGAAGCTGCCTCTCACTCTGGCCCGAGTTTCGGAAGCCTCCGTCGCATGCCACCAATAATCTCCGTGGCCATGCGACGGGCTGCCGGGAGTTCTACCGCGTGTTCTGGGACGTTTTCTCGGCCAGAACCTGGTCACCTTGGCCGACGTACTTTGCCGAGGGGGTCCTCCCTCGCTGTGCAGGCGAGCTGTGCTCCCTCTTGCCGAGAGGGGGGGACCTCGTGACTTACAGATTGGCATCCCATCATCCTCAGCTGGCCTCCAAATCTTGCAAGGCCTCTCGCTGCGACTGGGTCCGTGTGGCGGACATGTCATCCAGACAGCCCCCACTGTCCGGGCGACCATCTTTGTAACTTGTATCTGGTCGGACCCTTCTGGATTAGGGTGCTCGGGCATGGTCTGTCGTTCGCCTCTTTCCCTGGTAGGAGAGGCGTTCGACCTTGGTGGATTCATGGGTATCTCCTGGCACTCTGCAGCGTTCGGTCGGACCCCACTTTGTGGGTTTTTCAGTGCTGTACGCTTCTTGAGGAGTGTTGTCGGCTCACTGGACCCTGACCGAGCCGGTAGCTTCGGGCGGAGTGCGGGCGGGGTTGCCCCCCTCTCGGCCAGCTGTCCGCTCTTGGCGATCGAAGCCTTCCCTGTCTCCTCCACAAGAGGTTGACGGGATTGGTGCTTCAGGAGCTGGAGCTGCAGCTGGTCCTGTCGGCGTACGCTGATGATGTGCTCCTCGTGGTCCAGGACCCGGGCGACTTGGCGCGGGTGGAGGCTTGCCAGGCTGTGTACTTGGCGGCCTCCTCCGCCCGGGTCAACTGGGTCAAGAGCTCTGGCCTGGTGGTAGGGGATGGGTGGCAGGCAAGCTCCCTCCCATCTGCGTTTCAGGCCATCCAATGGAGTGCGGGTCCACTGCTCTATCTCGGTGTATACCTTTCTGCCACGCATCCGTCTCCGCCGGAGAACTGACACGGTTTGGAGGGCAGGGTGAGGGAGTGGCTCCGGAAATGGACAGGACTACTCTGGTGCCTCTCCCTTCGGGGGAAGGCACTGGTGCTTAATCAGCTGGTCCTGTCTATGCTCTGGTACCGGCTTAACACCCTGGTCCCGGCCCCGGATTTCCTGGCCAACCTCCGGCTGGCGATTCTGGAGTTCTTTTGGCCAGGGACACACTGGGTCTCTGCAGGGGTCCTCCACCTGCCCCTGGAGGATGGGAGGCAGGGCCTGAAGTGCCTACGCACTCAGGTCCATGTCTTCTGCCTCCAGGCCCTGCAGAGGCTCCTGTATGGTGCAGGTAGTCCGGCGTGGAGCATATTGGCGCATACCTTCCTCCGCCACTTCCGAGGGCTCCTATACGACCGGCAGCTCTTTTACCTCCATCTGAGTGGTCTTCCGCGAGACCTCTCCGGGCTGCCGTCTTCTACCAAGACCTCCTCCGGACCTGGAAGCTCTTTTCAACGACCAGGTCTGTGGTGGCCACCGTGGGGGCCGACCTCCTCACGGAGCCCCTGCTATACAATCCCCAGCTTCGTGTGCAGGTGGCAGAGTCCCCCACGGTGCGCCAGAGGCTGGTCTTGGCGGGAGTCACCAGAGTCGGAGACCTCCTGGACTACGACCGGGGAGACTGGCTGGATCCCCTGACACTCGCTCAGCGCATGGGGCTCTGCAGACCTCGTACTCCCTGGCGCATACTTCAGGAGGTGAGGGCCACTTTACTGCCTGCTGCTTGGGCTTACCTCAACCAGGTCCTGCGAGAGGGCACACCCCGCCCTCCCTCCACCCCAGGCCCCATGGACATTTTTATAGGGCCCCTGCCCCATGGACCCAATCGGCCCACTCACCCTTTCACTGCGAGCCGGCTGCACGATACTGCAGCCGGTTCTGTTCCAGACCGCGCCACGGAAACATCTGTACACACTTGTGCTCCACTCCCTTCACTACCTCACCCTCACGTCCCGCCCTGATACCAAATGGCGGGACCTCCTGCCACCTCTCGAGGGTGAGAAGCCCCGGTGGGCCAGCTTGTACTCTGCCCTGGTCCCGAGGCCCGCTGGAGATGTCAGTTGGCAGCTCCTTCACGGGGCCGTGAGCACGGGCGGGTACTTGGCGCGGTTAACCCCTGTCCCCAACACCTGCCCTTTTTGTGGCGAGAAGGAGACCTTGGCGCACATTTATTTGGAGTGTGCCAGGTTGCAGCCCCTGTTCCGGCTCCTCTTGGGTCTCCTATTGTGTTTTTGGTTGCACTTTTCCCCTCACCTGTTCATCTACGCACTCCCCATCCATGGCCCCACGAAGTCGCGGGATCTCCTTATCAACCTCCTCTTAGCTAAACTAGACATCTACAACACCAAGGAGAGGAGGTTGGCCGACGGGATTTCCTGCGACTGTAGGGCCTATTTCCGTTCCTCCGTCTGTTCACGCATCTGGGCGGAGTTCCCCTGGGCGGCGTCCACTGACTCCCTTGACGCCTTTGAGGAGCAGTGGGCGTTGTCCGGGGTTCTCTGCTCGGTGTCCCCATCAGGTTCCCTTAGTTTAGCCCTCTGACCTCACTCCCGATCCTGTTTTTTCATTAGTTGTCCCACGTAATTACTTGGTGTCCCAGACCTGTGGGTCCTCCCCTTAGGCTGGGGGGAGGTCCTTTAGAAGTGAGCAGGCTTCGCCCGCCCACCCCTGCTGGATGCCAATAGGGCCAGGCTCCTGTACCCAACTGGTTTGGGTCTGTCACAAAAGTTATATATAAATATGTGCTTAAGTAGCAAATGTATGTTGAAACCAGGCCTAGAGAGCACGTTTTTAAATGATACTTAGGTACCCAAATATTCAGATTGGTATCCAGTGGGATTTTCAAAAGCACCTGGGCATATAGCTCCCTTTTAGGTACTTTCAAAATGTCCACTAGGCACTTATCTGCATCTTTAGGTGCCTAATTGTCTTTAAAATGGTGACCCTACATGAGTTTCCAACATGCCACAAGAAGTCTGTGGCAGCCAGAGATTGATGCTAATACCAGTACAGTGCCAAGTTTTTGTTGTGGCCACTATTCATTTCCTGGAGTGTTTGACTCCTTCCCCTTTCCCTGGTGCATGTACTTCATAAAGAGACTGAAGCTGCCACCTTCACCCTTTTTTCCAAGGATAAAATTCAGCTCTTGGCACAGAGCCAGCAAAAGGGCTGTGCACCACTTAAGTTGCATTACATACTCAAAACAGGTGTGACTTTTCAATAGAATTGCTTCTCAGTGTGAAGCCTTTCACCCTTTAAAATTTTTTTACTGATGGTTAATGTCGTAGTGAGATTGCCTTGATTACTTGGTATAATAGAGGAAATTGCTGTGTAATTTTTCTGCACTTAACTCTGCTAATGTATCTTGCTTCTGAAGTGTTGTAAATTCATTGCAGATGTGTGCCTCACCTGAGTAGCCATTACTAAACTGACCAAATCTAGTGGTCCATTTGTGATATGGACACATGTCCACTAAATCATACTTTTACCTGATATAACTTCATTGACACTAGGAATGAATTACATGCTAGTAGTCTAAAGTTAGCAATATTTTACAATTGAAATTTATGGAAACCCTATTATGATGATATGAAAACATAATTTCATCCCAGGTCTTTGAAGTCTCTATTATGATGGAAAATTAATTTCATTTCAAGAATGAAACCTTTCATGTCATATCACTAAAATAGAAGATTGACAGTTCAAAATGAAATGTCTGTGAAAATGAAGCAGAAGAGCTTAAACTGAAACATATTACAAACAAAGGAATTGAGACCACAGTGTGTAGTAAAATGTTAATGATGGAACATATCTTTAAAAACATTAAACTGTGAATCAAAGAAAGCAGCATCTTTAACCCAGTCCTTCCATTTAGGAAGAACATCACAGTGCTATCTAATCCAATGTTTTTTGTAAAAGTCTTTTTTAGCCCCAGTTTTCATGACAGATTTCTATCATGGTGGAAGATGAACATAATTAAAAATAATAGGATATATAAGTTGTACTTTTTAAGATCTTGAAAGCATTTTACAAATATTTAATGGTTCAACTTCACAATGCCCTTGTGAATTAGGCAATTATCATCATTATCTGCATTTTACAAACAAGGAGGATAAGGCAGAGAGGTTAGATTATCCACCCAAACTGATACAGGAAAATAATGGAACAGAATCAAGAAACTCACTCTAAGGGTATGTCTACACTGCAATTAAACACACATGGCAGGCCTATACCAGCTGACTCAGGCTGGCATGGGGCTGTTTAATTACAGTGTAAACATCCAAGCTCAGACTGAAACCTGGGCTCTAGGACCCTGCAAGGTGAGAGGTTCCCAGAGTTTGGGCTGCAGGAGTGCAGGAATGTCTACACTGCACTTAAATGCCTCTATAGCCTGAGCCTGAGTGAGCTGTCATGGGACAGCAGCAGGTGTCTAATTTCAAGGTATACATACCCTCAGTGTATATCACACTACAGAAAAAGTGTGTGTTCTTAACTTAGATTAGCTACAGCAGGTAGCTAATTTGGGTTATAATTGCAGTGAAGACACAGCAACTCAGCTATTCACTTGGGTTAGCAACTTGAGTTCAGTGTCAGGCTCCCCTCTGTTAGCACAAAATTGAGATGTTGAAAACAAAATTAATCAAGGAATCAAAGAACATGAAGAGACAAAATTCTTGAATTGCCTATTCACCAATGCTAGGAATCTATGTAAGAAACACAATTGGAAATGCTCATTGATGAGTGCAGATTTGATCTTGTTGGCATTATTGAAACATGGATATTTCCCATGATTGGAATGTTAAAATCAATGGCAATAACTTAATTAGGAAGAATCAAATGGGAAAAGGGGAGGGGGACTTTATGTCAAGAATGGCATTACTTCTTTCTGAGTCACTGATAGCACAGAAGAAAATGATCTTGAATCCTTATGGATCAGTGTCCTAACAGATAAAGCACAATATGGGGTTATTAGTTGGTGTCTGCTACGGACCACCATGTAACACTAAGGTATAGGGGAAATTCTCTATTAGACCTCATATTGACAAATAAAGTAATATAATTAACAGCCATCAACATGGGTTTATGGAAAATAGATTCTGTCAAACTAATTTGATATATTTTTTTCATGAAATTACAAGTTTGGTTGATAAAGGTAGAAGCGTTGATGTAAGACACTTAGGGTATGTAGACACTTATACAGTGACAGAATGGATTCTTCCATTGCTGTAATAAATTCAATTCTTTGAGATTCTTCCATCAACCTACCATTGTCTATACTGGAGCTTAGGTCAGTTTAACTACATCTCTTAGGAGTGTATGCTTTTCCCACCTCTGAGCAATGTAGCGAGCTTCACCTCATGTTATGCATAGAACAGGTCTCAGACTTCTATACTACATGTGAGTTGATACCACATGATATTTTGATTTAAAACACTTGGAACAATATGAAGTTAACATGGCATCCACTAAATGGATTGAAAGCTAATTGATAGATCCCAAAATGTAACTGTAAACTGGGACTCATCATCATCAAATGGGTGATTTTCCAATGGGGTCCTGCAGAGATCACTTCTTGGCCCTACACTGTTTAACATTTTTACCAATGAGCTGGATGAAAACATAAAACCATCACAGATAAAGTTTTCAGAACTCCAAAATTGAGGGAGTGGTAAATAATGAAGAGGACAGGTTAATGATACAGAGCTTTGTAAGCTGGGCACAAGCAGACAATATGTGTCATTAGTATGGCTAAATGTAAATGTATACATGTAGGGACAAATAATGTAGGCCATACTTTAAGGGTGGGAGACTCTATTTTGGGAAGCAGTGCCTCTGAAAAAGGTTTGGAGGCCATGATGGATAATCAGTGGAAAATGAGCTCCCTGAGCACCACTGTGTTCAAGAGGGCTAATGTGATCCTTGGATGCATAAACAGGGGAATCTCAAAATGGAGTGGAGAAAGTATTTTACATCTGTATTCAAGAGGACTAATGTGATCCTTGGATGCATAAACAGGGGAATCTCAAATGGAGTGGAGAAAGTATTTTACCTCTGTATTCAGTGACCATTGCTCGCATACCATATCCAGTTCTGGCATCTACAATTCAACACGGATGTTGAAAAATTGAAAAGGGGTTTAGAGAAGAACCAAGAGAATGATTAAAGGATTAACAAACATGCCATACAGTGATAAACTCAGGCAGAACAAGCTATTCGGTTTAACAAAGAGAAGGCTAAAGGATGACTTGATTGTAGTCTAAATACTTATATGGAGAACAAGTTTTTATTAATGGGCTCTTCAACCTAGCAGAGAAAGGTAGAGCATGATCCAATGACTGGAAGTTGAAACTAGATAAACTCAGACTGGAAATAAGTTGTAAATTTTTAACAGTGAGACTAAATAAGCTTTGGAACAACTTATCAAGGGTCATGATGGATTCTCCATCACTGAAAAAATTTAATTCAAGAGTGGATGTTTTACTAATTCCTAATTTCTTTAGGAATTATTTTTGGGAATGTCTATGGCCTATGTTATACAAGAGGTCAGGCTAGATTATTATAATGGTCCTTTCTGGCCTTGGAATCTATAACTAGGGCTCTTAACCTGCATTAAAAGCCAAATTGCTGTGTCTTCATAGCTATTTCAAACCGAGAGAACTGAAACAAGTTAATAGTTAATATATATATATTTTCAGTGTAAATATATCCTTAGCCTTTTTCTCTATTACACCGCATTTCCTCCCACATCTCCCAATAATGACAGACGAGTGATCTTACAGATATTTTCCAGTCACCAAGCAATAGTGTACAAAGGTAATATGCTGCTATTAATCATGTCCTAGCTCATAAACTTCAGTCTATAAAATATAGGACTATATGGCATTAATCTATTAGCCTTAAAGAAATACGACTCACGAATCAAACTAATCAAACAAATCAATGAGAGAAGGCAAGGTGATACAGCACAAAAATCAGTGAAATACACACACACACACACACAACATACTAAACGCAAGACATACACAATAAAGGAGACAATAGTAAAAATATGTTGCACAATAAGGGCCTGCATCAACCCCATTGAAGTTTTGAGGCTTTGAATTAGTCCTCAGGAGAGACTGGTTTTTTGTTTGTATGTGTAACTGGGAATACCTTTACCTGGGAACTTATAATAGTACAAGTATATTTGTTTATTTATAATGTATATTAAATGAACTGTTAGGACTAGTAAATTATTTTATAGTGCTGCCATGGTGAACTCTATTGAACCAACTCAAAACTCTCTGCTGTTCACCCGCTGTTCTGCCTGGCTAATAGAAGGATGGCTGTTGCTGGCACATACATTACAGTTCGTTCTGGTTTGGTACTGGGCACTGGAACTCGTATACTGAAATAAGTGTGAGGCTGAGAAGTCATAAAGACTGACACACTAGGGGAGAGTGGATTTTAAGGAATTGTATTAAATGTTCCTGTGAGCTGGAAGAGTCTGGGATAGAAGTCAATTTCTGATGCAGGAGAAGATAAGGTAATTAAATCATTTGTTTTAAATTGACATTGAAATTAATTTAATAATTGGGAATGGATTGTAATTCTGTATCAATGTGAGGGGGGAAGGAATACTAGAAAATAATAGGTCTAATTCTCAATTACACTAAAACCCCTTTATACTTCCAGAGTGGGCCTTAGCATAATTGGGAATCAGGCCCAATATATATGTGTTATTGTTGATTTTCTATTTTTAAAAGTTTACTTTTAATTAGCACTTACTGGTTACAGTAAGCAGCTGCTTTTAGGAAGTTGCAGCAGAGAAGCCAATGGTTGAATTGACAAAAAAATTGGACTATTCTTATTCATGGAGATGGATCCCCCAGTTCAGGATTGAAACACGAATAGGTTAATGTGAAGGAATTGCACTCCTGTTGTCTACAATCCATCTGTTCTGATTGGACTTTAGCTTTCAGCATTGTTTGTCTTACAATTTTCATCACAGCTGTCTTTGATGAAGGAAGTAGGAACTTCTCAACACATTGCTGGTATGGGAAAAAAGACAAAGAAGCCCTATAGGCTACATGTACACATCAATAAACAGATACAAGCAATATTACTCTTCTCAAAACAATCCTAAATGTCTCCTTATTACACCCACAGCTGTCCAAGGGACTTGCTACAGATTGTAACTACTCCCCCACCACTTTCACCTGCAGTCCTCCTCCACACACATCTGGTGCTTCTGCTGGGAAAATGGGGTTGGGGCACGGGGGCTTGCCCCACTCCGCCCGCCCGGAGGTCCTGCTGGGTAGTGGGGTTGGGTAAGGGGGCTGGAGTGGGACAAGCCCCTGCTCCCCAATCCCACTCTCCAGCAGGAGCACCAAGTGGGTTGAGGCACAGGGGCCCCCTTTTTTCTGGGGCCCCCCGATTGGCAAGGGCATGGGCATGGGCCCTGTTGACCCAGTGGCTAATCTGCTACTGTCCACATGTAGAGTTATTTATGTGGAGTTACTATACTTTAAATGCACACTTTACCTTAATCCAAATTAATTTACAAGCTGATGCAAGAATCAGGAGCTGTGATGGGTGTGAGGCAGCAGTTGTAGAAGTTCTATGACTCTTAGCTGTAGAACTGGGATTATTTTGGGTTTGTTCTTTGATATTTTGCCTTCCACAGCAGGCTGACATTTCTGTGGAATAGGTTTGTCTATCTCACAGACAGTATCCCTGGAGTTTTAGTGTTCGTAGGCTCTGTAGGAGAGCGACCTGGGATAAAATACTGGCTCCACTGAAATAAATGCCATTGAATTCAGTGTTGCCAGGATTTCATCCCTGATATATTAATACCACATCTGCACCCAAAAATGTCTCTTCTATTGTTGGTGGTGTTGTGTGTACAGGTAGCTGGATTCAAGCAGAGTGAAGTAAAGCCAAGCATTTAATCAGATCATACAAAGAGAGAGAATCTCTACCACTGATGCCGGGGGTAGGCAAAATCTAGCACAAAATAATTTTAAGTAACTTTTAGTCTAAATGAATCTAGCAGTTTAAAGAGGCGTGCCCTGTGCAGTGCAGGGACTGGCAGAAAGTGTAAATTCTACCAATTTATTCTGTCTTTGCTGAAACTTGTCACTCTGTTTGGTCCGCATTATACAGTGCAGATGTTGTGTTATACAGAATCTGTCAGGCTTTGATCTTTTACTTATTTTTTAAAACAAGGAGTCCAGTTCTACTCTCTTTCACCAGTACAAATCAGGAATAATGCCAATGAACTAAATGGAAACTAAAATATGTCAGATCAGAATCAGGCCCCAGATGTTTTGTTTCCTTTAAATACTAAAAGAAAGAAAACATGATAAAAGATTCTATTAATTTACAATTGATGTTGAACAGAAGATTAGTTTAATTACACTTCCTTTTTTTATAGCCAGAGAGCCACTAGAGGAAATTGTATTAACCGGTCCCTGTGGTCATTCCTGAGCTTGAGGAACGGATCAATTTTTAATAAACTTCCATAGAAGGATTCTGCATTGAACAAATACATAATTACTTGGAAAGATTAACTTCAATGCTACTGTTTTTAGCATTACTGAGTAGCAATGATTTTCTCTGAGCACCTCCACCAATATATTATAAGTAGACCTGTACAAAACTTCTTGGTATTGGTTCATGTGAATTTTCTTCTTTTGCATACATATGGGTTTGCAACCTAGAGTTTGTCTTTTGAGTATCTAAGAGTTAATCAGACAACTAATCAAACAAATGTCAGCCTGAACTATTCAGTACTGGGTTGAAACCATGCCAAGCCACTCTTTGACATGTGTTCCACCTGAAGTCACATCCTACAAGTCCTCTGCATGTGCCTGATGGCTCTCTCCTTCCAACTTGGCCAGTGTTACTCTTCAGTTCATGAGACAACTGGATGAGTTAATATATTTTTTATTGGACCAACTTCTGTTCGTGAGAGACACAAACTTTCAAGCTGCCCAGAGCTCTTCTTCAGAGATGGATCCCAGGTCTGGGAAACTTATTCAGAGGGCTGGCTTTAGACAACACCGATTCCTGGAAATCAGGCCCCATGCCTAAGAGGGCCCCACAGCATCTGGAAAAGGGGCCCCACGCCTTCCGCCAAAGTGCCGCCAGAACAGGGCCGCCGAGAGCTGTTCGGGCCCCGGTGAAAAAATGGCGGGGGCAGACCATCTAACCAGGGCCAACGAAGCTGGGGAAGCAAGTCCCTGGCCCCCTTTCCAAACTGCTGGGCCCCAGTAATATGTATCGGCTTCCCCTCCTTCTCTACCTGTTGGCCCTGGCCAGAAACAGCGGCAACCGATTGAGCTGCCACTGAATTGCTGCCACTATCTTTGGCCACAGCTCAATCGCTGCCACTGTCTTAGGCGGCATTTCGGTGGCAGCTCTTTCGAATCGGGCCCTGCACGTCCTAAAGCCGGTCTTGTTTATTCGGACTGTCACAGCTAAATACAAGGTGGAACAGATTGTTTAGCATAAAAGTTAACACATATTTCAAGGGACCTGTGATGGTGTATCTGCCCCACACTGGCCTTTAGGGGTTAACAGAGCCCTAGGGAGGATGCGCAAGAGACAGCCAATTAGACAGAGGCTGCATGAAGCAGTAAATCAGGGCCAGGTTAGCCCATATGAGAAGGGCTGCAGACCAGAACCACTTCAGTCTCTCCCTGGAGCTTGAGGAGTATGACTGGCTGCTTTGCAGGCTGAAGGCAGTAAGCACCCTAGACAGAGTAGTGCTGCAGGCAGAGACCTGGGGAGCTAAAGGCAGCTCCTGGCAGGCTGCAGCAATCTTCAGGCTGAGGACCTGAGGCAAGGTCAAAGAGCATGCTGGGACTGCGGGGAAGTGGTCCAGGGAAATCTTCTGAGGAGTTGGAGAGGACACAGAAAGTGTTGGCCATCTACAGGGTCCCTGGGCCAGGACCCAGAGTAATGGGTGAGCCTGGGTTGTCTCCCTCCCCCTGTTATCACTGAGGAAGTGGCTGGACTGCTCAAGTGCAGTACTATACTCCAGAAAGGGGGAACATAGAGTGTTGCAGAGCTGGATGGCTGTGTCCTGAAGAAGATGCCATGATCCTTGGAGTGACACGGGTCCAGAAACAGAAGTGTCAGTGGATGAGACACTACCAGAAGAGGGCATAGTGCTAATTCCCAGGACAGCCAGCAGGAAGCACCACAGTGGTATGTCGCACCTCTCACAGGACCATTCATAGTGAAATGGCTCATTAACACCTCTCCAGCAATAAGAGGGAAAGGGAAAAATAAGTGGGTGAGGGGACTAAGTGAATTACAGCGAAGTTATGATTTTAAGCTCCCAGGCTCATATTTGGAAGGAGTTGTGCAGGTTTCCTTTGAGGATGAGTATTGAGAGGTCAGGTATAGAGTGACCACTTTGTGAAAAGTGTTTGCCTGCAGGTGATATGGTGTTTTTGTCTTTCATAATTTTTCCATGCCAGTTCATTCAAGAGCATAATAATTGCCTCATTTTGCCCATATAGTTGTTGTTGGGGCATTTAGTACATTGGATGAGGTATCAGATACCTTCCTATTGGGAAATAATGCTAGTTTAAAAAAAATGTGAAAAAGTTTTCTGCAAAAACACCCCCAACAAACCAGTTTAATCAAAACAATTTTTTCCCAGGAAAACATCAGTTCCAACAACAACAAAAGTTTTCTAGAGGAAATTTCTAAACAAGCCAGTCAACATTTTAAAACTAAATGCAAATTTCACTTCCTTTTTTTCGTTTTAAAAATACTGAAATGACATAGTCAAAACATTGATTCAAACTGAAAATTGGGATCCAGAGATGTGCATGCAGACTGTATAAATTGAGGACTTGTCTATACAGAACATTAGTCTGCACTACAGGGGTGTAAATTCTAGTGTGCATGATAGTGCTACATGCTAATTGACCGATTGGATCCGATGGTGCACACTAACAGTTCTCTAGTGCATGTCAGTGTAGTGGTGTTGTACACTAGGGACCTCTTATGTACCAGCAGGGTCCACATTGGCCAGTAAGCATGTAACATGCTGGAGTGAGTTACTCTAATGAGGTAAAGTGCCAGGTAGACAAGCCCTGAGAAGCTATCATGTAAGTTCATAGAAAACTACAGTTGATCTCTGAATAAATCAGGTTATGTTTCTTTGCATTTTTTGCTGCCCCCTTACATGGTTATCAGAAATTATGGCCTCCTCATATGACTGTTTCCATTAAATCATGAGCCAGGATTGTCATCTTTTGTATTATGATAGCTTTCACTCACAGAAAACTGATTCAGGAATTAAAGTAGTTCTGTAATTTCATGGTGACTGTGGGACATATTTTAGCCTCTGGAGCTAATGAGTTAATTTTACTTAATAAATATAAGCCATTCCTTAGTGAATCAAAGCTAAGCTATCAATTTTATAAAGAAAAAAATGCACATAGAAAATCAAGTGTTTGCTTATCCTCAACTTCAGCTTCTGATGAAGGATTGAATATTCTGATCCATATTTGGGAAGTAATGTTGTACCCTGTGAGTATGTATGTTGTAAATCATGAACTAACAGCCTTCCAGCTATGCTATTTTAGGATGTTGTCACCTAAGCACAAGTATACAATTCAGCAAACAACAAACAAACACACAAACAAACACATTTAAAACATTTTTGCTCTATCAAATGTTTGTGGGATACAAAGGTACACCAAACATGTTTCACTTTTATCCAGGATTTTTAATAGTTCTATGTACACATTTGCTTCTAGTGAGAGTTTATTCTATTGTAATAGTTAGCATGTGCTAATTTATAATGTATTACAGTGACAGTGGTTGCTGTATACAATTACTACAAGATAGACAATAGTCCAGGGTGGTTGGTCCCTTCAAATCTAGGCTTGTTAGGTATCCTCAACACACAGTGTACTGGTCCTGGCTTACTTTGCCTAGCATTCTCGAGAGGGTATTCTGTCTAAGTATTGTGCTCAAAACACTGCAGACTCTGAACATTCTTGAAGGGATTTTCTGTGTTGTGCAATTCAAGATGGCTAACAAATGGGCAAAATATTCTGCTGCTGATCTCATAAAAATAATTTGCAACTCTGAAAGCAAGTTGTCATGTGGTGACAACAGATTATATGTTGATGACTTTGTGCCAGATCATATCAAGTCTTCTGAGAAGGAAGACTGCTGCCGTTGATTATTCATCAAGTTTGTCTTCCGACAATGAAGAGCTCATGTTCATCCTTGGTATAAGACTAGAAGAAATATAGTTGGGATAACTTCCTCACCAATATTCAGCTTACTTAAGATCTGCTCAATGACAATTTGACCTATTTTTGTACTATCCAGTGAAACAATCCAGATATACCCAGTGAAATGCATCCACGTTGCAGCAGAGAAAAATTGTCATCTGTGTTTTGGTTCACTGGGCGACTCACCATTGTTTTGTATGTTACAAAGAAGGGCAAGTGGGTTAATAATGCTATTGATGATACATCATGACAAAGTTGTAGACAGAGGCAAAAAGAAACCCTCACATAATTCTCCACTACTTTGACACTAAAAGTGATGTTGATAGCATGGACCATCTTGCATGCACTCATGCAGGCACAACATAAAAAGGGGGCCAGTGGTTCTTTTTTCAATATGCTTGATGTTGCTGGCATTGCAAGTTTCATCATCTGGGTCAGCAATTCATAAATGCTCATATAAAGAGAAGAATCTTTGATACCAATCAAAGCAGCAATCTCATCCTTTGGTTACTATTGAAAACAAGGTGCCATGGGAGCATCTAGCAAAGTCTTTGGGGAATACTGCCACATTTGCCCAAAGTCAGCTGACTGGAAGAGACACAAGCTATGTGTAAAATGCATTCACTCCACATCAATGGTGATGTGTGAAAGGTGCATATACAGTCACCTTGAAGGAGACTCTTGCTGGTGCTTTCAGTTTGCTAGTTAAATAAACGCTTTTTTCACCTAACGCATTAAAGAATTGTTCTTGGTTTCTGAATGCATTTTTGGAGGGGGGACTGGGGGTACTTTCCCATGACAGTTTAATGTAACTTTTTTCACAATGCCAGATGAAGGTTAACACTGAAACTTTGCTTTTCTCATTCCTGACCTTAGGTCATCTTTGATTTCCCCCCGACTTCACTTCTTAGTTAACTGTCACTACTAAAAAGAGAAGTATTTTTACATTTATTTTCATCCACAAAGCAAGTACAATTATACATTAAGTATCACACCTATGACAATGAAAAGTGCCCCCACCAAAAAAGGGGGGTATTAGCACTGTCAACAACTGCTGCATCATCTCAAATAAATCTTGTTGCATTGTTACATCTGAAGGTTGCTATGTGATTAACACATCTAAAGCCTTTAGCTGCATTCAAGAGTCACTGTTCTTAAACACAGAGCGTAAGCGGGTGAAAAAGTAGCTTGCTAACATATGAACCCAAAAGTTTGCTTTTGGACAGATTTTAAGAGTGAGATTTTCAAATGTGTCTAAAAGATTTAGGAGCACAAATGCCAACATTTCCTGAAGACATTACACTTAAAATTCTGATTTGGTTGTGTTTTACACATTTTACACTAATGGGACTACATAAGGTTCAAAGCAATGGTCATAGTGTACATAGAGATGAGATTAATTAAGATCCCTCTTTTTATTAAACCAAAATTTTTTGTCCCTGTGTGTGTCTGAGGCCTGGCCTACGCATAAAATTGTTGCTGCCATAGCTTTGTCATGTAAAGAAATCACATCTCTAACCAACATAGCTATACAGCAAAAAGCCCTAGGATAGACACAATTATACTGACAAGAGTCCTTTTTTTTTTTAATTTTAATTTTAATTTTTTTCCTGGGTTAGCTTGCACCATTTCCCTGACTGAAATAGGTTTGAATCTCCACTAGGAACTATATCAGCAAACCTTCTCTAGTTCAAATAAGGCCTGAGTCTTCTCTGGTCCTGGTTTTTGCCATTCCTAATCAATTCTTATGTTTGTGATGTATGCACGTGCAGTGGGATTACCATACATATCCATCAAACCACAAGCCCCTCACCTTATCTCTACTTATGTTAAAGAAGATAACTATGCAGTTTGTGCCAAATTCACAAACTTCTGTCAAATTATCTATTTTTGCAAAATATAAGAAATGAAATTTTCCCCTCCACAGTAAATCCAAGAGGTAGTTTGTTGAGAACAGGCCCGTAAACTCTAATCATACATTTGTAAGAACTGTAGTAAAAAACTGCAGGGAATCTAGTTAAATATACAGGGTCATCTGGCGCGCACTGATGTATTTCCATTGAACTCAACAGAACTATGCTTATTTACATCAGCTGAGGACCTGGGCCAAAATGTTGACTTCTTAAATCTGTGTATTTAGTTTGTTTTGTTTAATGCATATATACAGTGGATATAATTTCTATAAATACCAAGTTTCCAGGTGCAAAGTTAAAGCCTATTCTAGGAGGAGAGTTGTAAACTGCTTGTAAATGCTGTCTTTTTAATTTATTTTACGATCAGGAAGGAGAGAGAAATTAACAGCCGCATGTAGCCATAGTGATCTACTTATAGAGTATATGCCAATTTCTGAAGTTGCAAATAGTCGAATGAATAAACTTTTCTCAGGATGACGTCCTTTGATGTAGTGCTGAGTGTAACTGTCCCTCATTTGATCTTTACTTGGCTTCCTCTAGCAACAATACGTTCAGTTCAGAAGGAGGAACTCCCAGGAGTTCTATAATTAGACAAGCATATGGAAGAATCTCCAGTTTGGGATACCCTAAGGTAAAATATAGAGGTTATGAGGTGGAGGATGCTATTTATTTTGCAAATCCAAGCTAAGCAATGGAACAAAAAAGAATTTTCTAATGCATTCTGCTCTAGGCTATATTATATCACCATGTATGAACCTATTTGCATAGGCACTTTCTATGTCTGGCTGCTCAATTTATTTTTATAATTCATTTATTTTATATTGGAGAAGAACATATAGATTTACACATGATTTCCTGCAAGTCTGATTGTGACCCTTTTAAAAAAAAATGATTTTTGACTTTTTTCCTAAACAGCCAGAGTTATCTAAAACATTTTAGAAAACTGTCTTTGGGCAGCAAAATACAAACAAAATTGTATTTTGTTTGTATTTTGCTGCCCAAAGACAGTTTTCTAAAAACAACATACACACACACACACCCCTTTTCTAATACTAATCCCTGCAAGAACAGATAATGAAGAAGTTAAATCTTAATCAGAAGATGTAGTGAATTACAAATATTTGTGTGCTACTTATGTTTGCTGGTAGCATGAAAAAACATGTTTAAGGAGAAATGGCCAAACTGCTTATATTGGCTTTCCAGATATGGTAGCACGATGGGCCACAGAACCTGGTGGGTAGACAGGTCTAGTGTCCTTATGAGGGCTGATCTATGTTTATGCTCCTGCTCAGCTTCTCACTTCCTACTCATTAATTCTCAGTTCTCAAACAATCAGGTTCTGCCCATGTCACCCTACCCAAGCCGTAGTGGGAGGGACAGGGCACACTTCTGTCAATAGAGAGACAGTACCTGCATGCATGATGGGTTGTGGGAGGTAACAGTGGGATCTGGAGGGCCTGGAGTGGGCACAGCAGCACCCTGGATTAGAAGGGAGATCAGGTAGGAGCTGGGGCAGTTACCCCCCTTTCTCTTCTCCCACCCCTCCAGTTCAAGGTGTGCTTCTGCCATCTCCGGGGAGCATTACAGTAGTAGATCATCTTAGTAGTAGGACCTTAGCTTGTCCCATTAAAGTCAAAAATGAATTTACAAGGGTAACAGGGTGAAATTGAATGCACTGTGATATGCAGGAGGTGAGATTAGAGCATTCAGTTTTTCCTTCTGGTTTTAAAGTCTCCGAATCAAATTGGGAGCAGGATTGAGGTTTAAGGGCCAGATTAACAAATATTAAAGAAAGGAGGAATGTACAGTTAATACTTCATCCTTTTGTATTTGTATAAGCTTTGGCTGGGCTAGAGATTACTTCACTGACTTTCTAGTGCTTAAAAACGTGCTCCTTACAAAAGGCCATGAAGACCAGAATTCAGTCACTGAGGATTTTCAGCAAAGATTGAACCGGGTCAACCTCCCCACAATCAAGTTCAAAAAGAACAAAAGGAATGAATTTAATTCTTATGTACCAACTTTATAAAATCTTATGATAAAGAAAAATAAATAACTTATTTTTTACAACATAACATGGCTACTTTATACGCCACAAACATTATCTTCACAGTTACACATAAATATAAAAAAAACAAATTAAATCTAAATACGTCAGTCCCCACAAAAACACAGTTAAAACTGACTCAGAGTTCCCAAAATCTAAGGTTGAGTTCACCTGAGTCTCAGTTGCAGTCTTTGATCACCAAAATCTACATAGCCTGCTGAGTCAAAAGCACCACAACAATATTTTCTGCTTGTAGAAATCTTCAGCGGGAATACATTCAGACTCTTCCTTCCCCTATGAAATCACCCAGTGAACTCCTCAGAGAACTAAATAACCAACAACTCAGTTTAAGTATATAGATTTTATTTTTTAAAAAAAAAAACCTGTTACAAGAAAAAAAATAATAAAACTGTGAGAATAGAAAAATTAAACAACTTTTTCTGTATTATCACATTCAAATAAGTTGGTGAATCATACTAGTTGAGACAATTTACTAAACCTGTTTGGTTAAAATCCAACAACATTCCAAGTATAAAATAAAAATCAAAGAAATGTCATTGCCCTGACTTCTTGCCCTCATGGACTGGGAATCCAGCTACAGGGAACCTATTGAATGTACCCAAAATTACCACATCCAATTCCAGAAAATTCTGAATGTGGACTGCTAATTGTGCATCTGCCAGCAACAGTGACCCAGACACAACTCATTCCTTTCCCCTGCCCAACAGATTTCTTAAAGAGAGATTTCCCTATTAGGCTTAAGGGTTACACTTGCATCTATAATTCTACCCCATTTGCTACTGTAACCTTTTTCTCTGTTCATATTGGACCTGCTTTTATGCCCCCTCTGGAGTCAATGGCAATACTTTCAGTGAGCCAAAGTCATTTTCACTGTGTTAGTGGGACTTCCCACAAGATTAAGCAGGCACTATGCAGATCTCATTGCCTAAAAATATACTTGTTTAGGAAAGTGGCTCAGATACCTGTAAAATGCTACAAGATAGCTGATTTAGAGAGGTCTGTAAAACTATCTTGTTTTGCTCCAGAAACCCTCCAACCCGATGAAAATATGAATTCAAGGAAATTTCTCCATTTCAAATTCCACCAAATTCCAAAAGCATTTTGCAGGCATGTTGTAAAATGTCACAGTAGCCTTCATTTTGGTGTTGGTAAACTCCTCAAAACTGCTATTGTAAAAATTCTTTTTTTTATTTATGTCCTCAAATGGGCTAAATAGTAGCTTTCTCTGAATAAGGGGCAGCACATCTTTGATGGATAACAGTTTGGTTTCTGGTTCTTCTCTTGCTCCAGGGAGTAAGAAATCTACCCCTGTCCTATACTTGGTACAATTTGTTTCCCTGATCTGGTGTGCCAGATCAGGTCTACTGGCTAGTGCCCTGAGGGATCATAGCCATGGCTCCACCCACTCTCCAGCCACATGTGTGGGAGGGCAAATAGCGCTCATGGAGTTTGCTGTCCCTCTTGCACTGATGCCCCCTGTGTGTACATATTAGTCAGGTCAAAATCTAACACAAAGCTTGTTGAAGAAGCCACTACATCTTCCACTGCACCCTGGAAGGAGCCCAGCAGGAGGCGTTGACCATGGAAGCCCTGGCAACAGAGGGAGGTGGTAAGACCCACCTCACGGAGCCCTCCCCACCCCAAGGAGGTCTCTGCAGGAGTCCCACAGCCCCTTTGCCATCTGTGCCCCCCGCCGCCACTGATGCCAGGGCAGTTGTTGCCCCGGCTACTGGCGGGGAGGTCTCTGGGGTTGTGAGGACTGATTTATCTCAATTTTTGAGGAGATCGAGGCCCTGGATCTGACCCTGGTCACCCAGGAGGAAGACAACCCCCTACCAGTGAGCTTCGATCTGGGCAGTGGCTTAGTCTCGCTGCCCCGTCTTCCTCCCTGCCCTTCACCCCAAGCTGTCACTCCTGCTCTAGTCCTTGGGGCACCCCTGGCCTACCTATCTGCCTGGCCACGGATGGCACCTCAAGGAGGCTGTCGAGCCCCACGGGGCAATGGCCGATGCCAAGCAGCTGGGCCCCGAGCCTGTGAGCTCACCCTCCACCACCCAGACTGAGGAGCTAACCTCCCCTTCGGATGGGGGCTGCACTGAAGACTCCACCATGCCTGCCGCCATGGCTGCAGGTGACGTGCTTGTTGCGATGCCCAAGCACAGCATCAGCGAAGGACCCCCTCCCACCCCCATCCCCTTGGCCCCACTCCCCGTTGAGAGGAGCTGCACCCCAGCATCTTGGCTGCTGGGAACCGAGAACCCACCTCTGCACTGGGTCTCTGCAGGGGTTTTTAAGTCTTCCCTAGAGGAGTGAGGACAGGGCTTAGTCTGCCTTTATAGCCAGGTCCATGTCTTCTGCCTCCAGGCCCTGCAGAGACCCCTTTATGGTTTAGGTAGTCCAGCATGGAGCACATTGGTGCAAGCCTTCCTCCGCCACCTCCAAGGGCTCCGATACGACCGGCAGCTCTTTTTTCTTTACTCAAGGGGTCTTCCATGATACCTCTCAGAGCTGCAGGTCTTCTACCAGGACCTCCTCCAGACCCGGAAGCTCTTTTTGGTGTCTAGGTCCATTGTGGCCACCGAGGGGGTGGACCTCCTCGTGCAACCCCTGCTACACAATCCCTATCTACGTGTGCTGGTGGTGGAGTCTCCCTTGGTGCACCAGAGGTTGGTCCCGGCAGACCTGGGTTGGAAACCTCCTGGACTATGACAAGGGGAACTGGGTGGATCCCCGTGCACTCGGCAAGCACATGGAGTTCTCTACCCTTCCAACTCCCCTGCTCATACTTCAGAAGGTGGGCGCTGCCTTGTCGTCCCTTTCTCTCATCTTCCTGTGGTGGGACCTGCGAGAGGGTGCTCCTCACCCCCACCTCACCCCGGGCCTTCCGGACCTTTTTATCCAGACCCTGTTCCATGAGCCACCCCCGGCTTCCCCATTCCCATACTCCGAGCTGGTTGCGCACTCTGCAGCCATTTTGCTTCCGAACCTGCCCAGGGACCATCTGTACATGCTTGTGCTCCACATGTTGCATTTCCTCACCATTTCATCCCAGCCTGACACCAAGTAGAGGGACAATCTACCACCTGTAGAGGGTGAGGATCCCCGGTGGGCCAGTCTCTATTCCACCTTGGTCCCACGGTCTGCCGGGGACATGGATTGGTGGCTCCTCCATGGAGCCGTGAGCACAAGAGTGTATCTGGTGTGGTTCACCCCCATACCTTGCCCGTTCTGAGGTGTGAGGGAGAACCTGGCACACACCTACCTCAAATGCACCAGGTTGCAGCCCCTATTCCTGCTCCTCCAGAACCTCTTGTTGCAGTTCTGGCTGCACTTTTCCCCGCACCTGTTCATTTTCACACATCCTATCTGTGGCCCCACAAAGTCCTGAGACCTCCTCGACAACCTCTTCCTTGCTTACCAGGAGGAGGATGTTGGACGGGGGGGGGGAGTGTTCTGCGAATGTGGGACCTATTTCCGTTCCTCCCTAGTCTCATGCCTCCAGCAGAGTTCCACTGGGCAGCCTCCACTGGCTCCCTAGACACCTTTGAGGAGCAGTGGACACTGTCTGGGGTCCTCTGCTTGGTGTCCCAATCTGGTATCCTTGTTTTGAACCTGTGACCATCATTCCGATCCCTGTTTTTCATTTGATGTCCCCCATATTCGTTTGGTTCCTGGGTCCAGTGGTCCCTCCCACTGGGCTAGGGGAGCGACCGCCCACCGCCTGGGGTTTTCCAATAAGGCCTCACTACAACATGATAGTACCACTCTACTCGAGGTTGGAGTATTGTGTCCAATTTTGGTCACCAATGTAGAGAAAGTATGTAGAGAAACGGGAAAGAATCCAGAGGTGAGTTACAAAGATGATCAAAAGGATGGAATGCAAATCAGCAGTCTTCAGGTACTTGAAAGGGAGCCACAGAAAAGACAGAGAAAAGTTGCTCTCTTTTGCCACAGAGGGCAGGATAAGAGGCAATGGTTTCAAACTGCAGCATAGTAGCTTTAGATGAAATCTTAGGAAAAACTTCCTGAATGTAAGAACAGTAGGACAATGGAACAGATTGGCTTGGGAGCTGTGGAAGCTTCTTCACTGGAGATTTTCAAAAGGAGGCTGGATAGCCATTAGTCTCGTATGGTTTAGACACAGCAAATCCTACATCTGTGCAGAGGATTATACTAGATCACCCTTGTGATCCCTTCTAACCCTATGATTTGATGATTCTATGATTATTCTGTTACTTGTTATTTGATGTACTTCTGTATGGATAGCAACTCATATTTTAGTGAAAAATGTTCTGAGTGCAGTGCTCTTACATTAAAAGTAATATAATGTGTGCTTTGCAGCATGTTTTGAACTCGTATCATGCATTCACTCAAAGCAGTCTGCAGGCCAGTTTTTCTGTTTCTTCTGATTTCTATTTGGTTCAGGAAAAGAGAATAGGACACGAAGGTAGCTAAGGACTTGTCTAAACCAGGACAGTCAGGAAAGATAATCCAAATTAACCCAGGGTCTGTCTACATTTACAGTTCTGCAGCGTACCACTGCACTAGCACTTAGTGAAGATACTGCCTACGGCAGTGGGAGAGCTTCTCCCATTGGCACAGATACTCCACCTTATTGAGCAGTGATAGCTACATCTAAGGGAGAAGCCCTCTTGTTGACAAAACCCCTGGTGTAGACAGCACTATGTCGGCATAACTGCATCGCTCAAAGGTTTGTAGTGTCGACCAGGGCTAAGGGTCTGAATTTAAAGTGGATTAGTTAAACTGTATTAAACCCCTCTATCAATACTCATTCAGAATTAAAGTTGCCTTAACACAGTTTAGCTTAATTTATTTTCAGTTTTACACATTGTAGCCCAGTGGGTTTGCTTACCTCTATTCTATTCTCTGCTTTGCATTACATTCTGCTTTATTATATTCAGCAGTAATGCAAGGAACCTATAGGCTTGTATCCTGTAAGACATTGGCTTCAGCAGTTAGCTTGAGGCTTGAGGCTTAGGAACTTTGACAGAGATAAATTTAGGTAACTCATAAGTTTTGGGAAACTGAACGTAGAGTGTAGGGGGGAGTTTTGTCCATAATAACATCAGCCAACCATAGAACATGAACTGACACCAGCTTCTGGAAGATTTCAGATGGAACATTCAACCACAAAAGTACCATGGCAACAAATTGATGTATATGATAATGGCATGAAATCATTAATACACTAACCCAGTGGTTCTCAAAGCTGGTCTGCTGCTTGTTCAGGAAAAGCCCCTGGCAGGCTGGAACAGTTTTTTTACCTGCTCATCCGCAGGTTCGGCTGATCACGGGAAGGGCGACTAGCACATCCCTTGGCCCACTCCACTTCCTGCAGCCCCCATTGGCCTGGAGCGGCGAAGCACAGCCAGTGGGAGCCGCAATCTGCCAAACCTGTGGATGCGGCCGATAAACAAACCGGCCCGGCCTGCCAGGGGCTTTCCCTAAACAAGAGGTGGACCAGCTTTGAGAACCACTGCACTAACCTATAGAAGAAAGACTCCTTAACATTGGTAAGGGGAGGAAATACAAATAAGGAAGAGGGGAGAAATCCCTATTGAATATGCATTAGACGTGGTAACATCAGCATAACATATAATAAAAGTGGCATCCCAGCCTGTGGGCAGGAGAAGAGAGAGATATAGCTCATGAGAGGGTCCAGAATGATGACTACTAGTGAAGAAGAGTAGGGTGACAGTGATGAAGAAGATACAAACTTTTCACATTGTTCTACAAGGCATGAGTATGGCTGTTCAAATGTACTTTCTGTATTATCTCAATCTACCTTAATGAGTTAGAGTATGTGCGCCTTTGCTAAATGTATTCATTATTTATTTGTAAGAGTTCCTATAGTATGAGTGTTGCACCTGTGCACATCGGGGTTCCCAACTATATAATCATTTTCATAATACTGGGCCTGATCTTGGGACAAGAACCTGTCAACTGTCAAAGTGGTAACTGGGAGTTTGTATTCATAATCTATAGATCAGGCTACAACAGCAGTATATTCTGGAAGTATCTGCATGGAACTATTAGACGTAAATTAATAAATTAGAGGAACCCTTGGGCTGGTGTAAATTAGAGGAACCCTTGGGCTATTCTAGCCTAGGTTTATTTAACTTTATTTTGGGAGCCCCGTATAGCTACAATTCAGTGGTGCTCCAGCCCTTCCCATTTCTGCCCCAGATGCCCTCAAAATGCCCATTTTGCTAGTGGGATGTATTTTGCAAGTTCCAGTTCTGCCAGCTCTAGGGCTTCTTTATGCATCTGTAGAAACATAAAGAGTAGAAAAATCTAGGCCATTATCTCCAGAGTGGTGGTGATGCATCATTATATTAAATGCAAGCAACTTATTTGTATTGTTCAACAGTCAGTATTAGAGATTTTAACTCATTTTAGATGTCGCTAATGTCTTACTACAGATTTAAAGATTCGACTTCAAATTTTATGTACAGTATCTTCATTGGCATTGTATATTTGAATGAGGAAACACCCTACTTCTCTAAGAGCAGAACAACTTTAGCAAAAGCTAATGGGGACAGTCCAGGGGAGTGGCGAACTTTCACTTTGTTACCAGTAGTATATTTATTTAGATTAGTCATGCCTATGCATATGATGAGAGACAACAGAAGCACAAGATAACAATGAGATCATTATGATAAGTGCAATCACCTGCAGCCACAACTACTGCCTAGCTACTCAAGGCATGGGGCACTGTAAAACTATCTCAGTTTATCCCTTATTCGCCATGATTTCTTGCATAAAAATATGAGCAGGAGTAAGTCCTAATGAAAAACATTCCATATTTGCTTATTCCCACATTGTGACATCATTACCAGTTGAGGTGTTGCTTCTGTTGCTGATAGAACCATTTGCACTGGAGTCACGACCTTCATGATTTCTGTGTACATTAACATATTTGCTTTTATTTCAGCCCAAGGAACAAGACAATAAGGTCTCATAATAGATTCTCTTTTACATGCTGCCCACAGTATCTTTATGCCACTTGGACATAATTCTATGAACACTAATCTTTTTAATGGGTTTTTTCCCACATCCCAATAGGGATTTAAGATTATAGCTTAAGTAGGAGCCTGGTGTGTTGAATTTAATCACAGTCACACTGAAATTTCAGATAAATTACCTTGTGTCATGCATTCTACCCTTCTCAGCATTGTATTACATATAATCATTTCAAAATAAAACAATGGCATGGGATTACTTTGAATGGATCTTTCCACTATATATTTTTATGCTTCTCTGTTTGTGCTACTGATAGATACAGATTATCTGTTGTCTAGTATGTTACTCTTGTCGGGTCTGATCTAGCTGTCATAGAAGTCAGCGGGGGTCTTTCAGGGGCCCCATTGCATGCCACATTTCGCTTGTAATGTAGGTAAGTATAAGCACTTCTGAACACTGACAACACATCTGAACTCACCTATGGTGAAAGTATTGAATTCAATGCACAGCAATATGGAGATTGTAAATTCTGAAGAAACTGTTTTGTTTCTTCAGAATAAAACAAAACAAAACAAAAAAAGCTTTAAGAGGGTTCCACAGTACAAGATAGATCTTTCTCAGATTGGAAGTACCTGTCTAAGGTACTTATGGTATTTGTGCACATCACAATTTTAATGTATTTATCCTCACAACAACCCTGTGAGGTATGGTAAGGTTGTTATCCCATTTTACATATGAGAAACTAAGACACAGAAAGGCAAAGTGACTTGGCCAAGGTCATCAGGAAATCAGTGTTTTCTGGATCAAAGCTTAGCACCCTGACCACTGGACCATTCTTCCTCTTGTATGATTTTAGATATTTTTGATATCCTTTAACCTTAATAAATTTTCTATACCAACAATTCTCAAACTGTGGGTCATGACCACAGAGTGAGTCGTGACCCCATTTTAATGGTGTCACCAGGGCAGGGTTAGACTTGCTAGGGCCTGGGGCCAAAGCCAAAGACTGAGCCCCACCACCAAGGGCCAAAGCTGAAGCCCGAGGGCTTTAGCCCTGGATGTCAGGGCTCAGATTACAGGCCCCATGCCTGGGGCTGAAACCCTTGGGCTTGGGCTTGGGCTTGGGCTTTGGCTTTGTTCCCCCTCTCTTACACACACACACACACACACACACACACACACACACACACACACACACACACACACACACACACACACACACACACACACACACACACCCCGGGGCAGCAGGACTCAGGCAGGCTCAGGCTTCAGCCTGCATCCTGCGGTCATGTAGTAATTTTTGTTGTCAAAAGGGGTCACGGTGCAATGAAGTTTGAGAACCCTGGCTCTATACTAATTGTTACATCTGCTATGCTTCATTCTTTTTTTTCCTTTGAGAATGCAGAATAAAGCATGTCTAATCTAAGAGACTCGCTGCCTACTACATTATGGCTGAAGTCAAGGAAATGTAATCTGATGGAAAAAGAGGGAAATGTATACAGTCATTACAATTATATTGGTAATGTGCTGCATTTTCAATAAGGACAAAACATATACAATATCAAATCCCATTAGATCACTGGTCAATGAAAAGCTAACTTGCAAAACTTTTAGTTCAGCACAATAACAATGTATAACTTAAGAGCAAATCCTCTCCTTGGAGCCCATGACAAATAATCAGGCTGGCATTCAGCAAATGTAAAGATTACAGACAGTAGCTCTAAGGGGAGCAAAGAGGCTGTTGGAGTGGGTCAGTCCACCAGGGCCCTGCCTTCCTCCCACGGGTTAGCTGTTCAGGCTAGGCTCAGAGGGAAATGAATAATGCCCTCTCCAAGAGTGGTGGAATGGTGCATGTTATATCTCCAAAGTGTATCAGGGACAATGCCTCCTGCAGCTCTTGCTTGGTGACACGTCTTTGCAAATGCACCTCAACCCAAAATAGTCTGTGCTTTAAAAGCATAACAGAACACATTATGAATTCAGTGCAAGGAGCAACAAAATGCTTATACACAGCAGATTAGCAAAGAACAAATGTTCAGCTACTAAAACGTGTATGTTCTGTGAACCACCATTGATTTTTTTTGGATATAATTGATTTTTACATCATTTTTTAATATAAATGTGCTTTCTTATAAACTATGTTTATTGCAGTAATATGGCATTTATCGCATTAAAATGACTGAATAGGACATGACTTTTTCCATGCCAGATGGAGATTGATTGATTGATTGATTTGCATATGAAAAATAAAAAAGTGGCACCTCTCAGTGTAGAACAGATTAAAAGATTTCCCTGTATATGGACTTAATGGAAAATCTCATTAATTCACCCTGTAGGTACTATATCCTGCAGTGAGCAGGATTCTTGGAAAAATAAAAAATATTTAAGAGAAAATTGCATCATTTTAAGGCATATCTAGGGAATCATCTATTTCATGCTGTTTAAAATCAGAGAAGGTCAGCTTCCTAATTAAATCCTACATATTCTTTTGAACAAAATCCTCAGATGCAAAGTCCTGCAAAAAGCACTGCTCTAAGCAAACTTCATGGGTTCTTAATGAGAAGACAGATGACAGAGCATGAAGCTCATACAAATGGCTTTTTTGGAAGAAAGAGCCTCATTTTGGATAAAATTGTGCCTTGAGATGCTCATGTAGCATTCACTGAAACCAGTGTATCCCACCCACAGAGACCTAGTGGCAAACAATGGATGTTGAAAAACATTCCCATTTTACAAAGAATACAAGATGCTGATTCATCACAATTGTTTATAGTGTTTTGTAATCCACTCTTATCTTCAAAGACACACATTAAATTGTTATTTTGTCTTCATAAGCTTCTGTGCCAAGGTGATTTATTCAAATAGGGCATGAGAGAGCCTAACATGTGAGTGAAATCCTGGCTTTGTTGAATTCAGTCTGAGTTTTGCTATTGACTTTAATAGGACCAAAATATTAGCCTGTGTGCACATAATAACATAATAATAATACCTGACTCATACAGGACTTTTTATTAGTAGATCTCAAAGTGTTTTACAGAAGTGGTCAGTATCATTAACCCCATTTTACAGACTGGGAAACAGGCACAGAGAGGAGAAGTGACATGCCCATGGTCACCCAGCAGCTCAGTGGTAGACCCTGGAATATATGCGCTGAGGGGAAGGTATACCCATTGGTCTTGTTAATAAAAAGAGAAGGAAATGCAGAAATATCATCACAAGTTATTTTTTTTTGGCATTGTACTCAATACAATTTTACATGTAAAGTGTAGTAAAGACATGCTGTGCTGATGTTATTAGTCTCCTCTAACACTTCATTGAAGATGATATGACAAACAAAACAGTCCAAAGGAATTATAAGCACCATTGCTTTATCAGAGAGCTGGGGGTCTGGAAGACAAACAGAAATCAAGAGACTGGAAAGATAAAAAGAACCACATTGGGAGAGCAGGGAAGCTCACAGTACCACAGCAGAACTTCTACAGCAACAGCTCTGCCCTTAGAGCAAAGAACAGCATATTTGGCAAAGAGGGAGAGATGTTACTGTAAATGGCAATGGGAGCTACAAGTTCAGCTGTTTAAAATCCTGCTTTTTTTGAGGTCTTGGAGCTCAGATGCTGGAAATTATTACCAGGTAGTACCAGATTCAATCTTCGCTTAGTAACAGCTTTTCTATGCATAAAATAATAGTTTTATAGTCAGGTTTCTCACAGACCCACAAAGCTAGATATGGGAGCTCTGTAGAATTGATGTTGGGAGAGACCTGTCCTCCTGATGGGCCCAAGGGCTAATCTGTAGCATCAGAAGGATCCATTCTAATGGATTTTCAAATTTGCTCTTTTTATATAAGAAAATGATTTCTAGTCATTTTTATAAATGGCTCTTGTATACATGGAGTCATTGGTCAAACATTTGATTCTATTCTATATAGATTCTTAGACTGTGTTTATCTCTGAGTATCTGAGCACCTAACATTTTTGAAGGTATCTAGTGATTTTGGGGGGTGTCATTTTTTAAATCTCCATCTTGAGACATCTTGAAGGGTCCTGATTTTCAGGATTTCTGAGACCTTGTTCTTTGAAAATGAGGCCCCTTTAAGGGTCTCAAGTTGGGCAGTGAAAAATCATGAATCAATTCTAAAAATCTTGTCCACAGTAACTGACTTCTTTACAGATAAACAGATGCAAACCTAGTGCCAAGCAAATTAAAATTAAGAAAACCAAACCATCTATTACATGCAGAAGACTTGATGATGTGATATAAGGTATATGAATGCTAGTTCTTAAGGTTCTGTGTATAACTCACTTATGGTTTTACCAGTCCTAACTAATGTGGTAATCCGAAACTCTTACCAATTGAGCCTTTATACCACAGATTATCATTATGTATATTAGATGCAAACATGTAAATTGAATAAAAAATTAGAGAAATCTAGTTTCTATGAGAAAAGCTCTTGACTTGCTAATGGATAGCTAAAGCAGTAAGCAATTAGCTTCTTAAGAGGTTGATTTTGAAATGGCATGGTTCTGAAATATGTAGTTTTGTAAAAATATTTTGATCATAACTTACAGCTGCTGCTTTGTTGCTATTCGAAACATCAAGTGTTTTACAAAGAATATGGCAGAATTCCTTTTTCCTCATCTGTTTCATAAACTGCATTTTCTTTGAATAATATAATTAAATATAATGTGTTTGCAGCATTGCACATAACGAATATTAAATATGAAACCAGCTTCTTTGGTTACATAATTTTTGAAAAAATGTTGGGCTATTTATTTATATTGGGAAAGAAAATCATTCTTAATTCTTCAGTGGGTATTTTAGGCCTGGATTCTTATGCATATGGTTAGGTTTACACACTGTGAGTAGTTCCATTGAAGTACCACTTACGCATACAGGGACACTGATTTGATCATCTGAGATAGCCTCATTGTCAACTGAGTCAAAATTAAAGAAGCCATGCCAATTTACACCTGTGGAGGATCTAGTTTGCAGTGCCTGAAAGTTAAGCACATATGTAGACTTTGCAAGGCTGGAGCTTTAGATTTAGTTTACCATTTCTGACTGCAGATATTCCCGGGCTGTAATTCCTATTTTAAAAACAGAGTTTCTGTTCTCGAAAAAAAAATAGGTTACTGTTGGGTGCTAATAAAATTGTTATTAGAGCATTTGGTACACTCAACTCTATATCACATGGCTGTGTTTCATTGAAGGTATTGGATGCGTCTATGAGATCAAAGTTCAGACTGGACCCTATCTGTCAGCTTTTGCTCAAGGAAATAATGTGAGATTTGCCTGTATTATGAGTACAGGATTTTGTACATGCATTACTATCGTTACAACCATCTCAAGTTTAAAATAATTCTTATGCACATTTTGTGTTGTATTCAAGTGCTTTACTCCAGCTTAACAAAGAACTTTTTGTTGTTGCCACAGCATATTATTACATTTGAGGCTCTATTGTCTTCATTAGGAAATTGCATCATATTTAAATACAGTTTTAACAATCGAGGTAAAATGATGCTAACTGTGACTGACTGGTCTCTATAGACAAGGACAGTTCCTGGTCAGCATCATGCTAGCTAGTCATAGGTAAACCCTGTTCCCGGTAGAATGAGTTGATGACTGACATGATTCTGAATGTGACTTGTCCTTGTCTATATGGACCATTCAACATTGTGTCAGCAAAATTAAATGTTAAAAGTCAAGTTTAAACATTATGGAATTTCCTAAGGACAGCAAATTCTTAGGCATACCCTGGATAGTACAGAGCCACACTTTTCTGGTTCCTGAAACAAGCACACAGAATGTGCTTCATCAGAGAATGAGAGAATGAACTCCCAGCTGGAATGCCCTCATTTTATTAGGTTCCTCCTTCAACACATCCTGATCTTCTCAAGGAACTAACCCAGAGCTCTATGAGGGTTTATTCACCCAGAAAGTTAAGCTGAATTAACTGGAGGTGTGTTAGTGGAAGTGCATTACTAAAGTGGCCTCAGGCTACACCTACACTACTAAACTCACTAGCATAGGAACACCACCTCCATGAACTACGTTAGCTATGTCAACAGAAGCACTCTTCTGCGGGCATAGCTGTGTCTACATTGTGGGATTTGTTGGCATAGTTATGTGAGTCAGAGGGGGTGGATTTTTCTCACACTTCTGACTGACATAGCTATGCTAATAGAAGTTTGAAGTGTAGACCAAACTTTAGTTCACTTTAGGTTAGTGAATTAAGCTAAAGTGAACTAAGGCCATTTATACTTTTCAATGAGAACATCCATAGTAGAGTTTAATGCACTTTAAATTCATACTTTAATTTAGCTTATTTTTCCTAAGTGTTCCTGAAGTGTCAAGTTCATTTAAATTCAGGACCAGTTTGCACTCCACAAAGCACTGTCTCTCACAGACACCATTTTGTTCTTAGCTGGTTCTGCTCTGTTGTTCCTTTTCCCACTTTCTTTGTCCTCTTCTTCATCTCTTCTGTTTTCCTTCACTTCCTCTACAGTAGCTTTCCTTTTCTTGTCCCCTTCCTCTGCTCTCCTTCCTGTCCTCCATGCATTGTAAAGAATGATCCAGTCATTTGGGAAGTATTGGGCCCTTATTGCAGTTTGTTTAGTAGCTTCATTTTTTAAGGCTAAATTATGATTTTTTTAAAAGCTGCTGCAAGTGGCAGATTACAGGCTAAATATTTGTGGTGACAACACCAGCAATCAGGGAGTTTGGCTGATTTGTTCTGTTTTCATGGATGGCTTTCTCATTATTATTTTTTATGGATGTGCTGTGCTTTTCTTATTATTATTTTATATGGATATCTGGACTGAAGGAGAACACAACTTATAAATCCCTGTAATTTATTGCAATGACACTCTACAGTCCACTAGTATTATGATCCTATAACCAGTTTATCTCTTTTAAACCAGAAAAGGAAGGAAGTATGTTTCTACATAAACAAGAAATAAAGGGTTATACCTTGCGTAGAGTAAAATATCACATGGCTTTGTACCATATCCAGTTGTGTCTAGATTTTGACTTTGGTTGTGCACTCACAGAGGGGCAAAAGGGGAATTAAGAACCCTTCCCCCACCTCCATTTCCCCTGCATGAGATACTTGTACCTAGAAGCTGGACATGCATAGGTAAGCAGGTAGTTCATACCTACTTACTCCTATTTTACTGCAGGTAGGGATGGAGAATGGGCAGGCTCCAACATCCCACCCAATGCAGCCAAATTGCAATAGTAATTGGCTGAGGTTTAGACTAATAGAAAATTATTCCTTCTCTGGAGAACGGCACATGCAGGAAGATAAGCAGCAGTGCATCACCCCTCTAATATGGGCCATATCCCAGGCACACAGCTGAGCCCATGGTGAGGCATATCAGTCCCTGTGGTGGGTGTTTGTACTGTACCTAGCACAATGGGACTGTGGTCTCTAGGCTCTAAATAATAGCAAGCAAATAAAGACTCCAACATCAACAAGAAGGTTCTGCTTAAGGGCTATCAAAGGGTAGGAATCTTTTTGAAATTAATGGGAATTAATGTGGTAGTCCCAAGAAGTTTCATAGGCTTTCTGATGACATTATTGACAGGGCCATTACTGACAATTTGCTTGAAAGGGCTATAACATGTAGAAAGACAATTTCTACACATGTCCAGTAAATATAGTCAATTTAAGATTCAGCAGACCTTGTGATTAGTACCTGAACTCTAAATTTATCTTGCTTAGGAGGCTGCAAAAGCCACTGGAAAGGTCCTTGGGAATCCAGAGACCTAGGCACCATTCCTGGCTTTGCCACTGGCACACTGTGAGATCTTCTGCAAATCAAATCACTAGTCTAGGCATTATCTCCCAGCTGTAAAAAGAGGCTAATGATACTTCACCTTCTTCTGTAAAGCACTGTGAGATTCTTGGATGAAAAGTGCTATAGAAGTGTACAGCATTATTAAATTAGTGTGGTTATTAACTCAGTAGGACCACTGCAACATGAAGTGCTACTCAATGTGAATAAGGTTAGAAGACTCATCCCACACTGACATGTCCTCCATTTCTGATTTGAAGGCACAACTCTTAAAAAAAAAACAACTTCATCTTTGTCACCTGTGTTTGCATATTGCAGTCAAGGTCTTCTGCTGTTTCAGAATGATGAGAACACTTGCATTGATTGTTATGCCTGCAGGAGGCTCAGCTGGGTAAGTAATGATTGCACAGGGATCCTTAATGCTGAACCTCCTTGAACATGTGTAAGTCAACCCTTTACTTAATACTAGTTTTTATTCCATGCATGCACAATATAAATACAATATCTATGTAAATGCAGCTATTTCAGAGTATGGCTTCATCAGATTTTTAAAAAGCCTGAAGAACCTCTTATATGAAATACCAGCAGAGGTGACCTGTTTAAGCCACTTAACATCTGTCCAGATTTATAAACAATAGTAGTTTTCATTTGCTACAGTTTATTTACTCAACACATATAAATGAGGTGTGACAGACACCCTGTAGCTCCCATTGATGAGAAGATTAATAAAGCTTGTACTTTCAGTGTGACATCCCAAAGCCATCAAGTGTGCACGTCTTCAAAAGTGATTATTGAATGCTGCAAATGTAATATTGTCAATCAGAAGTGGCAGAAAATGAGTGGAGATTTCAACATAAACATGTCGTTTCCTCTTTAAATTGCAGGTTATTTTTGTTTGTGCTGAGTTTTTATGACTTGTTCCTACAAAGCTGCTAATTGACTCAAATAACTGGTAGCTGTTTTCACTCACCTGTCAAATTTATATTAGAGGTGTAGCTATACTCATTTAATGACATACAAACAATGTTAAATTATCTTTTGTTGTTGTTAATAAGAAAATTAAGGCATGGTACCAATGTAAAACAACAAGGTGTTGGATGACAAGTCACCTCAAGTGAGGGTATTTTAATGGTGTGTTCTAGTTAAAAATTCCTGGTACAATATGGCCCATAGTTTTCTTCCAATCTCATCTCTTCTCCTTTGTTAACAATGAGTAAGATTGTGATTTTGGACACAGCCCTAATCAATGTGTGTAAGTTGTATGACCCCATGAATAGCCCCATGAGTCACTATGTTGCAGAGATAGCCCTGCTTCTGCTAAGCAGGAGTTGGAAATTAGTAATTGACTGTTTACCCATACCAGCAGCAAGTGATGGCAATCCCCACACCAACTCAGCTGTACTGGCTGGCATGTTAGTGGGTGGAGCCAACACTCTCCATTTTCATCTCCACCCAGTCCTTACTCAGGTGCTCTGAGAGGGATAGGGGAATGGGCTTACAGTTCTTGCTTACTACTGCTTGCTTAGACTGAAGGTACAGGCAGACTGTTCAAGGGTATATGAAGCATTCTCCCACTACCCCCATCCCCAACCCCATGCAAGTTTTGAGTGGCTCAGGTCAGACTTTTTTTTTTTAACAGTGGTAGAGCCAGGAGTAACATTGAAGTCTCCTGAGTACAAGCCCAGTGATCTATCCACTAGATGACAGAGCCCACCCAGAAGTAAATTAAAAATTATTTTAATAAATATAATATCAATAGTTAGTCATAAAACTTCTCTCAGTAAATAAGTAGCTTCACAGAGGCTTCATCCTCTAAGATGAACATCAGAACACTCTGGGACAAACAGCTTGTTGCAAGATGGTGCAAATCCTTTAATTTTAATGAAGTGCTGCTCAGTTTGACTCCATGTTTGCAGTGAGTATTATATTTAGACCATTATTAATCCACAGAAGGGATCCAAGTGAGCCCATATTCATTTGTTTTAATACACATGACTTAGGACAAAATTCTCCTATCTGGACTACATGGCTGATGTGAAGAAATAATTTTCTCTTTAATTTATATATTTTTTTCACATGCAAAAACTGATGTATCTATTCTGCAGCCATAGGAACTACTGTGGCTTTCCATTTCCTTGAATTCATATTTTGTTCTACCAGCTTTTTTTTCCAGTTTGAAGTGACCCATCCCCAGGAGAAAAGTTATACTTGTAAAGGGAATCATTTTTTTCTAATTTTTCCCGTGCATTGATGTACCTTTCCCTAAACTGTAATGGCTACTGCAGTAGCTAACTTACTTCTGGTGTCTTCTGACAGATCAGGGCATTTTAGATTCTATATATAGTGTGGAACCCTGCTGATTCAAGCCCATCTTTAAATGCGAATGCTTAGAATGTTGAAGAAAACTCATGTTTGGCTTTCCTTGAGGGCTTTATTCTGAATTTTGTTTTCAGCCTGGTTTCCTGTAGTAGTTTGATTTTATGCTCTCTTTAAGTTGTCTGGACAAAAAGGATTCTTATTTACAAAGTTTAACCACAGCAGACATTCCATTCCTTTTTTAATATTGTGCTTAATAGTGGCTTTGCCACATCACGTGTGTCAATGAATGGTGCAGAGATAGGCCACCCCAGCAACAGTGCAACAAAGGATTTGAACCATGCTTAGTTCCTTTCTGTTGTTCCAGGGGATAATAATTTACTGCTGAGCTACACCAGCAGCAAAGTCTGACAGTCCAGTTGTGTGGGGTGGTATGTTGTGGGGAAAAAACTAAGGTGCTACCCGCTCCCCACCCGCCTGATCTGGGGGCATGGAGGAAAAGCAGGTGTGCAGTGCTGAAGGTCTGGATAGGTTCTGCGGGTGTGAGGGGGCATACAGGATTGCTCCTGTCATAAACAGATAGCTAAGGTTAATGTTTCTTTTACTTGTAAAGGATTAACAAAGGGAACCAAACACCTGACCAGAGGACCAATCAGGAAACCGGATTTTTCAAAGCTCAGGGGAGGGAATTTTTTGGGTCTGTGTCTTTGTCTGGCTCTCAGCTATGAGAGGGGAATCTTTTTCTATCGAGCTTCTAATCTTCAGTTTCCAAAAGTTTGTAAGTACAAGGTAGAAAAAAAGCAATAGCTGTATGGTTTTTTTTTTGTTATTACATGTTGAGTTGATGAAGTTTTAAATGTATCTCTTTTTGAAAAGGGCTATTTATTCATAATTGTTTCTTTAAGTAAATAGCCCTGGTATTGTAACTTGATCGCAGAGCAGTTCATTGCTATGTTTTTCTTTCATTTCTTTTATATAAAGCTTCTTTTTTAAGACTTTTTTGATTTTTCCGCGGTAGGCTAAGGAAGGAAGGGAGGAATTGTCTTTGGGTTAGATACGAGGTAAGCTCGGCACACAGGGAATTGTGGGGGTGAAGAACAGATAGAATCATTTCTGTTGCCTTGTATTGTTTCTCTTGTGGAAAGAAAAAGAGCCATATCTTGTAACTGTGATGTAAGAGGTGCATCAGTAACTCTCAGTTAGCCCAGAAGGAAATTCTGGGTGGGAAGAGAGAGGGAAGGAAGTTGGGTATTTCCTTGGTGTATGAACTCCGGGATCTCGAGTCTGGGTTCACCAGGGAAGGGTTTGGGCGAGACAGAGGGAGCCACCCTGGAATTTTTGGCTGGTGGCAGCGAGATCAAATCTAAGCTGGTAATTAAGCTTAGAGGGGTTCATGCTAACTTCTCAGGTTATGAACGCTAAGGTTCAAATCTGAGTAAGAAGTTATGATAGCTCCCCTGCATGAGTATGCTTATAAAAGGATGCCACCTACACACTGGGGTCCTGATCCATCTCTGGAACTCCTATGTGTTACCACAATACAAATAATAAAAAGTTATCCATTTGAATTTTTCTGTTAACCTCTCCTGGGATTGCAGCTTTTCCAGGTTTAGTGTGAGCTTTTGTAAAACACTGAGATTATGTTCCTCCCAGACTTTGATTTTGCTATTTCTTCTCTTCTTGAGTTTGGCAGAGACTTTTATACTTTTACCACTCCTTTCAGCTGTGGCAGCATCTCAGAGTGTTTTATTTGCCACTGTTTAATTAGCATCATAGCAAGGTTTATAAAAGAAGTAATTAATATTTTTCCTTAGCAGAATTTTGTTTTCTTGCCCTTTGGTCGATGAAACTGTTAGTTCTCTTAAGATGAGACTTGTTGAGGTTTGCAGCTAAGGAGATAAAAGGAAATCTAGGCATGAAAAAGTAATGTGCCTTGCAGAAAAGAATGGAAATTATTTCTGCTCCTTGGATATTTTTCTCTCTGTAGATGAGAGGAGCCCAAACCAGACCTTATTTAGGTCTTTTGTGTAACAGCTGTCTGAGTGCTTGTGTGAGATTTCCTCCCCCAGCTCCATGTGGGGATAAGACTATATTAAAGTCACCTGTCACACACATAACTTTGTTAGCAATTCATGTATTGTAATGAAATGTTGTCTCCACTTCCTTTGGTGCATCTCCATTAAAAATAGTTATAGGTCCATCATTTAACCACCTATGTAATAACAAACATCTACTCTCCTTTCTAGCTACCATTTGCAGGAGTAAATAGCCCCTGCTTTCCTCACCACAGCTAGTCACAATCTAAGCAGTAGCTCTTGCTCTCCTGTGAAGCCAAGAATAGTATGTGAGAACCTAGCAGCACATTTTTTTTTCAGATAGACCTTGAATCAGCAGTGCTATTCAGCAAAGTACTTAAGCACATGACATGTGCTTATGTCCCATTTATATCAATGGTGACTTAAAGATAAGCACATGCAGAAGTGCTTTGCTAAATAGGGATGTATTTAAACATATGCTTAAATGTTGTGCTGAATTGAGGCCTCTGTTCTAGATGTGAACAGTTTTAATTGTAAAACAGATTCTGACTCCACGTAAATATTTGGCAATCAACAGCTCTTTCTTACTGAAATTTCTCATGTTTAGGGCAGCATTGCTATATATATTTTATGGATATGTATGTGTATCTGTGAATAAAAGTATACAGAAATAGAGGAGGGGGAACAAAAGAAATTCTCTGATACCAAGCTTTTACACCACCCCAGATTCAGATAGAAATCAGATAGATAGGTTTTACAGCTCCTTCAGAAATCTTGTTGAATCTCTGGTTATGGAATAGCCTGAGGGGGAGCAGGAATAAGAAAATCATTAGTGAACAAAACATATTTAATGGACTCCATTATGAAAGTGGTAGCTTTTAGAAGAATAAGTAATAAAAGTGTTTGGACATGTTAATGCATCAATAGCTGAAAGGGGAAGTTGGATAATAGTTGCTTTATTTCCTGTCTAAATCCTTCACCTTATAATTCTGGATCTAAATCTGATGGATTCAAAGTTTAAATAGTCGTGTAAGAATTCCTGTGAAAGAAATTTGATGACATTTAATTCATTTCATTAAAGCAGAAGAGGTGAAAATTTATTCTTGAGTCAATAATATTCAAATGCAACCTTTCTGTTTTATTGATTAGAATCAAAGCCAGGGTTGGGAAAGCTGCTGAAAGTTAATGGATCATGGTCTGGAAGCAATACCAGTTAAAGTCAATGCGAATCTTTCCATGGATTTGCATGGGTGTTGGATCCAGCCACCACAGGGAGTCCTGAGAGGAATAGTAGAGGAGAGGTTCCCTAACATATCAGCTCTAGTGGAGCATTCTGCCAGGAAGCTGACATGAGGAGCTGAGGACCACAGAAACTGTGAGTTCAGGGACATAAGACCTCCATTCTGGTGGCTTTGGCCTCCAAATTACCATGTATGGGAGTGAGGCTTAAATGACTCCAGACATGTAGGGAAGGGGAAGAAGTTGGCTGGCCATATTGCTAACACATTTTTTGTTGTTTTTTCAATGTGTATTCTAGCTTTTGTGGCAGTGGAACAGGTCAGGCTACACAGGTCTTGAGGGCACCCTAGTGTGTGTCTATATTATCAGCAACTTATGCTCAATAAATGCCCCTGGAATTACAGTTATTCTTTTGGCTATACAATTTGTACTTTAAATAAAAAATTCAGTGAAAAGTATTCTGAAGTATATTTAAATATGCATTTGAAAGTGTGGCTATCTAAATGTAGGAAGATCATTACAATATCAGTCTTCAATTAATATGTTTGTGGTTCCCTTTACATGAAGAAGAGCCAGACATTTTGTTTAGTTTATAGGAAGAGTCCAATACTATTCTCATGAACTATCACAAAAAAGTATTCATGTTCCATGAACTATGATTGTAAATAGCTACACAGAGCTATGCATCTTACACTTCGGTAATAACAACAATACATTTTAAAGGTAGGCTTCTGTATCTGAAGGCCTCTAGGTGCTGTAGTTAAAAACAAAACAAAGGCTGAGATTTTTAAAGCTACCCAGAGATTTGGAAGCCTGAGTAACATTAACATTTGTGGGAATTAGGTGTTCAGATTCCCTAGGCGACTTTGAAAAATCTCAGGCTAAATACATAATGGCATTCAAAGCAAAATCCAAAGCGGACATTGCTGATGCCCCTCTGGATAAGAACACAATACACTGGCTATTGGGTTAAAGTGCAGCACTGAACACTTGATTGAGTGACTCAAACTGCTGTCATAAAGCCCAAGGCTACCTAGCTCCCAGTTTATACCAGTATTGCAGTGGTACCTGTATTCAATGCAGTGATGGGAAAAGAGCCTCTTTACCCCACTCCTTTAATATATCTATTCTCAGATCTGTGTAAAAATCATGGAAAAGGAGGCCACCAGAACCATTCCCTTAAGTAAGAGATTCCAGCACCAGGAACATCCACAAACTGTTTGATTTAAGCAAGAATGAGAATTCTTCTGAAAAAAATTCAGCTTGGTTGTCCTATTAGCAAGCATCATCCTCTGTAATTAACACTGATGATTATACAAATACTGGTTGGGAATCAATACTTAGTGAGGTTATTTTCTTTCCTCGAGGACTGTTTCTTGATTAACCACCCTATTGTACTGATCTTCCTGGATGAAATCATGGCCCTATTGAAATCAATGGCAAAACTCTCACTGACTTAAATGGGGCCAGGATTTCACCTTTTTTTTATTGCAGTCGTGCCTAGGAGCCCCAGTCATGGGTCAAGACCCCATAGTACTAGATGCTGTCCAAAGAAAAGATGGTCCCTGCTTCAAAATGTTATTTATAAAGAGAGGGCATTCATTTAGCAAGAAATAAAACTGAAGTAAATGGAAGCATTCAAATGAATTAATGTTACTCATAGGAGTAGCTTGCAGGACTGAGTCATTTGACTATAGACTTAGGGAATGGGACAATATTTTGGGGTGGTAGATCCAGACTTGTTAAGAGTCTTAAATATTTTTCGCAGCATATGATCTCTTCAGACCTGAGATTAGTGGTAGAGCAATATTATGAACAAGCCACCAGACTCTGGAGCTGTCTCTTTCTAGGAAGGGTAACATACTTTATACATATATAAATCTGCTAAATATTCTATGTATTAGAAAGATTGTGTTGATGATTTTTTATTTAATCTGGACAGCACACTGAGCCATGATAAGGAATGAGGTTTCATAGAGGTAGATGCACAAATACACTTGATTGGAAGATGTTCTCCCTACCCCAAATGAACAAGAGGCAAGGTAGAAGAGGAGGAAGGTTGTGTAATACATTCGTGCATTATATAATGCATGGTGCACAACTAGCTTTATATGTTACTTGCCCAGATATAGAATTACAAATTTAATTTAATTAGTTAGGTTTCTTTGTTAGACCTTTAATGTCTAATAATACAAAGTGATTGTCTTCTGTACACCATGCACATACTGATGGTATAATTGTAACATTTGCACACATTTTTCTTTTGTCTATACTCTTCTTCCTATTGCAGATTTATGGTTTCTTAAAGAATGCTAGTGTAGCTGAACTGTTTAATTATAGATTGTAGGATATTCCATTGAAAGGATCTTGCTTCAAACATTGCTATGTTAGCATAGCCCTCTGTGACTATGGGGATTGCTATATATAAAACTATCTTCTGAGTGTGTCTTTACCTGAATGACTTCCTCAATGAAATATAAATGAAGAAAACTACTTTGTGCATGCCATCTACTTCTATAAATTATATATTTTGTAAATGAATGTAACTGCAAATGCCTACTGAGAACTTGTCTTGATATAAAGTTCAAATTACAAAGCCTGAACTAGTTTACAAATAATTTACAGGTACGAATTGATGAATTGTTTATCTAAGAAATTGCTCAATAACATAATATTTCATCCTCCACTGCCATTGAGTCTATTATTTACAGAAAATAAAAAAAAAATACACAGCTTTGTGTACTATTCTGTTCCTGTTTTAAAAAGATTCCCTCAAATTGTTGCAGCAGTTCTGTTTTTCTGTGCTGTTCAAGTTTGTATCAAATTGTATTTTCATAGTAACCTATTAACTGAACCATAACAGTTTGTTGAAGACTAGAAGAAAAGCAAATTCTTTTAAGGAAGTTCATGTTTTTAACATCAAGAAAGCTAAATATGATGTGTTCCATTTTATAAAGAGATCAGAAATATTTCCTTTTTAGTGGGCCTTTTCAGTTTATCTGAAACTTTTGGGACTCTATTCTGTAATGTGTTGAGAACTTTCAGCTCCTGTTAAAGTCAATAGAGAATGCAGGCATGCAGCGCTTTGTAAGATGCATTTAGTACCTGGGAGGATTGGATCCCAGGTAGTTTTATCAGGATATTTAAAAAAATCTAGCTAAACTTCCAATAATAAGATCTGATTCTGCAATCTCATCCTCATGCATCACTACCAGCCATTTTATTTCACCCTAAGCAATTAAGTTTTGCTTTAGCAATCTATGCACAGAATATTGTATCTCAGGACAAGCAGACTTTTTACAGTCAGACTGAAAGCTGTCCTCAGATTCTAATTTCAGATCACCTGCTTACATTTTTATATGACCTCTGACTTCAGAGATACAAGCATAAAATATTCTAGTTTGAAATTAAGGAGAAGTATTAATTTAGCTAAATCATCAAAAATTAAATTGACAATAGATTTAGAAATAGCTTTTTATGTTTTACTAAAGATCTTATGCTTTCTGTTTCCACTCTCTAATTCAAAATGTTTAGGTTACTCTTTCCTACCCTAACCACTCCAATTGCTGTCAGATTTTGAGGTCCTTTTCTTGCTAACCAATCTTCCTGCCCGTGCACCTCAATTTTTCCTCTTCTAACTTGTAATTTGGCCTTCTGTCCATCTCACAATTCATCATTATTTTCTCCTTTCCCTCCTCCACAGAACACAGGCTAGATTTACCTTGCAATTTTTATTGTATTAAATAATTATGTAGTTACTTCTGTTGCTAGTACTGCAACTCCCAAAATCGCAAGAAGAGAGCGATCACCTTATTTTTTGCTGCCCATGAGTCTCTGTTGTAGATTGGGGGATTTACTGTTTTTCATTTGAGAAAACAAAACAAAACAAAAAAAAACACCTTTTTATAAATTCCAATTTCCTAAAGGATTACAACATTCGGTTTTCAGAGAATGTCGTCCTCATGTACTGGAAGATACATATTTACAGTCATTTTAATTTATATTAGTGGGAGTTATGCACATATTTTTCTATGCATTCTAAGAATATATACCCTTTACTGATCATCTGTGGAAAAATGTGGGCTCAACAGACCACAGTGACTCAATGGCTTTTGCTTCTAAAATCTGCATGCAGCGTGGAAGAATATGTGGAAGAAAATGTTTCAGCTAGTCCAAGAAAGAACACACATTGTGAAGCTTGTAGACAGTACTGTGAAATACTTTTGGATATTAAGCAATCCTTAAGTACACATTTGTCCAATAGACTACTATAGAAATGTTTCATTCCATATGGTGAGCTATAAAGACGCTTGACTACTAACTACTTGCTAATGGATACTGGCAGACCCAGTATTTTTCTGAACTAGAACAGATTCTGAAATTAATCTGCTTCGGCGTTGTTCAAGTTATGTCTACAAGATCAAGATGATGTGAATTATGACTGTCACAGGGAGGGCAAAGACTGAAATTCACTTTCTTTGTCATAGTAGATCAAACTTTGCCACCATCACTGCGTCATTAGAGCACTATTCTCTAGTACATTAGCAAAGAAAAGTGTATTAAGACAGGTACAAATAATTTTACATGTGATGTTGAGCTTTAGTAACTACCAGAGGCCTGGTCCACACTACGACGTTAAATCGATTTTAACAGCGTTAAATCGATTTAACGCTGTACCCGTCCACACTACAGTGCTCTTTAAATCGATTTAAAGGGCTCTTTAAATCGATTTCTGTACTTCTCCCCAACGAGAGGAGTAACGCTAAAATCGATATTATTATATCGAAATAGTGTTAGTGTGGACAGAAATCGACATTATTGGCCTCCGGGAGGAATCCCACAGTGCACCACTGACCACTCTGGACAGCAATCAGAACTCAGTCACTAGCCAGGTAAACAGGAAAAGCCCTGCGAACTTTTGAATTCAATTTCCTGTTTGGCCAGTGTGGAGCTCTGATCAGCACAGGTGACCACGCAGAGCTCATCAGCACAGGTAACAATGCAGTCTCCTGAGAATCGAAAAAGAGCACCAGCCTGGACCGCACAAGAGGTACTGGATCTGATCGCTATATGGGGAGAGGATTCAGTGCTAACAGAACTCTGTTCGAAAAGACGAAATGAAAAAATATTTGAAAGAATTTCAAAGTCTATGACGCCCAGAGTCACAAACTTTTCGTAGCAAAGCTTAGATGATTGGCTTTGGATACTTGGGCATCACAGCAGCCCCCACAGTAGATTTCCCACTCTCCAAATTGCATTCCCGACTGACGTAGCTGTGAGTTGCAAGTTTCCAGAGGGCTATTTGCCACTCGCTTCTCCACGTCGAGCGGCTGCTCTCATCTTGGGTATTATGGCATTTCAGGGCAGGGAAGCAAGTCACAAAGTTCAAAGAAAGTTGCCCTTACGCGATACGAAGTTTCGCAGCCACTGGAATGCGTCCCACACTCTGCAAAAAACCTATGCAGTCCCCACCAGTCTGTGCTTGTTCACGCCCAAAAGTTGGTAGCAACCTGCCCCATCCAGCAGTAGCTCCAAAAACGCAGGGTGTCTGCAGGTTAGGAAAGAATCAGTTTCCTGTCCTCATCGCTCTCGTCGCCGCGCTGCCGGGAGCTGCCTCCTCCTCTCCTGCCTTTGCAGTTCATGGTCACCATGACAGCACAATGAATGCGCGAGGTGTTACAACGTCCACGATTTGTTGTTATGTCTCAGGCAGCGGTCCATGCTTGCTGTGCTTGTGGCGTGTTGCTAATTCACCCAGGGAAAAGAGGCTAGCGAAATGGGTTTGTCTGCTGCTTCACAAAGAGGGGGGTGAGGCTGTACCCAGAACCACCCACGACAATGATTTTTGCCCCATCAGGCACTGGGCTCTCAAGCCGGAATTCCAAGGGGCAGGGGAGACTGAGGGAACTATGGGATAGCTACAGAATAGCTACCCACAGTGCACCGCTCCAGAAATTGACCCTAGCCTCGGACCATGGACGCACACCATCGAATTAATGTGCCTAGTGTGGACGCGCACAATCGACGTTATAATACCTGTTTAATAAAACTGGTTTTAGCTAATTCGAAATTATGCCATAGTGTGGACGTAGCCAGAGTTACAGATGATGGCACTTTTCATATAGATAGTAACTGGTAGGTTCGGAGGCTCTGAAATGCCATCTGCACCTGAACATTTTATGTTCAGAGCACCAGACTCTGATACCCTTATTCATGCCAAGAAATACCTTAATTCACAAACAGCTGAATACTGACTCCATATGGGACATCAGTGGAGTAAAATGCTACCCTGCACAAGTAAGGGTATCAGAATCTGGCACAAAACCAGTTGTGTGGCAATGTAGAGGAGGGCATATAGCTGTGGGCTACATTGTACCATCCTTACTCAAACTGAATAGTACCTCACTCCAGGAGTAGCCCCATTGATCAATTGAACTACTTGTGTGTAAAAACACTACTAAGAGTGAGCAAAGGTGCAGTAGCCTGTACATATGTGAGTAGTCACTATCTGTTTTGCTGTCTGCAATGTAGGCAGTACATTTAACAACCTGTCATGAAGAAAGTTCTTTGCTATTAATTTTCAATTTGTAGCCACAGCTTTCAGAAAGATATATGATTCTAAAGTGTCAAAGGAAGAAAGTCACTCCACTGCAGTAATGATTAACCTCTCCCTGTCCCAGGTGGGAGTAGGGATATGTCTTTAGGGAGAATTCAGTATCTTTTGCTTTCCCCTCATCTAGAGAGGTGACGATAGATGATCTGGCTGCTGCAGTGGGTACCAAGACCATTCAGGCAGGAAATTTGGTGGACAATGTCACTAATGTTACCTGACTTCAAGCAGGGCAAGCTGATTGCTTAAAACTGGCATAGCTGAAATCAGAGCATAGCAGTTGTGTCTGATACTGGAGTTCTCTTTTCAGACAAATTTCATGTAATGTGAAATAAGCATAACTATATTTTATACAATTTTGATGAGAGCAGGAACTTTCATGCCTCCTGGTGGTGCCTTGGAGTGGGCAGGGTGATGATGGTGAATGGAATACAGAAAATCTCTGAGAGTTTTGTATTACAGCTGAAAAGGCTACTTTGGGTTCTGTTGTTTTGAACATAATAATGAGATATCAACTGTGATGTATAGTGTTGTCTAATTCTTTCTCTTCCTCCATTTCTCATTGCCTCTGGGCTTCTGCTTTTAGTCAGGTCTAATGATGATGGGCCAATTTTCCATCAATGCATTGGTTCTGTTAAATGACTGCATGATTTCATTTATCAGTGCTACATCCTGCTATGCCTGCAACTTGAGGGTCACTTTGAAACCTATTCAGATCCAGGCATAATAACTCAGGAGGTAGCCTCACAGCTGTCTCTATGCATGAGATATACATGGCAGGCACATGGTGTTCTCTGAACAAAATGCAAAGTAGTATTGGTTAGATTTAGTCTTTAGACATTGATCCAGAATTGGTATGCCATTGTGACAGAACCTCTTCCCTATTTACAGATCCACTAATTCTTCCAGAACCTAGAGGTTTGTTCTTTTTGGGATGACCTTTTATTTTAATTGTTGTTATGCTCTGAGATAGCACATCTCATTCAGTATTACCAGAGTCAGATCTTATTTTTTTACAACTCAGAATGCAGATTTTGTGACATTTTTACTATTATTTGCCTTTCATCCCTGTAAAGGAATGATCTGGATTCTGTTTCTTAACAGGCTTACTTTGAGATGAATGATACAGCTGAAATCTGAGTTAAATGCAAGTGTAAGGCTGATATCTATTGATTAATTATTCCTTATTCCTAAAGAAGGAAAAGAAAAATAGTGGCCTGTACCTCAACTGCAGATAGCATAACGGATATAAAAATGGAGACAAAGCTATTTGGTTAAAAGTTGTTTTTAACTGAGGACCTGGCACTAGAAACTGCACCTCTAAGAATGAGAACAAAGGGTGGTTGTCCATGACCTTCAAAACATGCCCACATTTTAGAGAGACATCAGCCCAGGGTAAGCGTCAAGAATTAAAATGGATTAACAAAAAAGTAATTTAAGGATAATTAAAAAGCAGAGGCAAAAAAATTGGTTATTACCTTTGCTGTGCCATAGAGTCTATTTCCATGTGTGTGTATTGATTATTTGGAGATGATAGAATTTTGTGTTACCATTTTTATTTTACTACATGAACATTGCATACTTATTGTCACCTTTTCCAGATGTTAATTTCAACTATATTATCATATTTCTATTCACTTAATCATAGAAAGAAATTATGGGGAACAATATATATCTATTCTATGTCTCTGCCATTATAAAATTATTCTCCACTGTGTATTCATTATTTTTTTCTCAAATTAAGTTTACATGGTTCCAATGATGATGTCTCCTATTTTCTTTAAAATATAATTTTACATAGTTGCTCTATTTTTCATTACAATATAATAATTATTGTCTTTGTTGATAAATGTTTGCTGAAAATGGTATACTTGAACTAAGATCTTTAATTCCTTCCATTTTTCAGACTGAAAGTTTTGGCTTATTTACATGTCTATCTAATTTATTTATTGTTTATACTATTAGTCAACTTTTTGATTTCACATAGCTTCCAGTGGTTTATTTAGGTAACACAAGTTTAATGATTTGTTTTGCTATAATTTTTCTGAATTCAATATTAAATATGCTTTAGTCAATAAAATATATATTTCAGTCATCTATTTTTGTCTGGCTGTAGGTTTCGTATTACTTCAGGTGGTATTTCGCTCTAATATCTATTTGCCATAAGGAAAGCATTGTTCTTAAAACTCATGTATTCATTTTAATTCAGATTTTGTATTCTATCACTTTCACAAAACCAGCTTATTTTGTTAATTCCAGTGGATCAAAGCACTGAACAAATTTTCAAGCAACACAAACCATATAATATGATGTGTAATGGTGTCACTTTGCTTTTGGAATCTTTATACATAAAGCAAGTGCAATACCAAAAATGTTTCTTCTCACATCTGTGCTTTGTTCCAGTTTTCATCAGTGTCTAATGTGGGATTTTTCATAGTTTATTCTGGTAATTATGTGCTTAAAACATCTAAAAGAGAGGAAACTTTCTCTTCTCCACCTCCATAAAGGACAGAAAATGTTTGTGTTCAGTGTTTAACTGAAAAATTATTAGCACATCTGGTATATTTAGATGTTTTTCATGAGTTACGTACATGGAGCCAAAGCCTTTGAGTTTTGGCTACTAGGAGAACCTGGTACAAGTTTTGATTTCACAAAACCTCTAGAATTCTTCAAAAGTCTAGGAGGTTGTAACAGTTTACTTTCACAGTATACTTTCATCCATCATTGAAATTCACGTGTGGTTTGTTGGTTGTTTTTGTTTTTTTTTTAAATGGAAGTTCAATGGATTTGTTTTCCTGACTGACTAATGCCCTGCACTGTGCAAACTGAGGGAACATTCCATTCCCTTCCATCAATTTGTCGCTTCCACTCAGCTACCCAGGTCCCAGAATTTCTCTTTCCCAATGGCTTAACCCTTTTTCTTTCTCTTTCACCAACTTCCTTTGCATTCTCTCTCTCTTACACACACACACCCCTCCCTAAAATCTGTCACTCCATTTCCATAGGTTCTTCAACCAATCAAGGCCAGGTTTCTCCACTCATACCCATGTACGGTGCTCTCACCACAGCTAGCCCAGCCTTGTTTTTTCTGCTACCTGTGGGACTGGGAGCAGGCAAAGTGAGTGGAACACAGATGCTAAATAAGTATATACGTTTTAGCTGCCTAAGCAAAGCTCGGATCTCCAGAACTTTAATTAAAGCACTGAATATCATACCCATTTTATCAGAATAGGTTTGAAATTCAGCAAATTGCGATCTTCCACTTCCAAAACTACACTTTATGTAGTAACAGTGCTAAGATTTTCAAACTAACATGTTGCTATGCAAACAAGTTCTGTCACTTGAACTCTAATGATTTAGTTAAACAATAGCCACTTAGACGTTCATATAAACAACCAGAATATTAATAACTAACAACCACCAAACCATTAATCAAGATAAAAGCCACTTTAGGGAGTGACAAAGCAGGGGTGGCTCTAGGCCCCAGCATGCCAAGTGCATGCTTGAGGTGGCAAGCCGCGGGGGGCGCTTTGCTGGTGCCGCGAGGGCGGCAGGCAGGCTGCCTGCAGGAGATCCGCCGAAGCCGCGAGACCAGTGGACCCTCTGCAGGCAAACCTCCGGAGGCAGCCTGCCTGCCATGCTTGGGGCGGCAAAATCCCTAGAACCGCCCCTGTGACAAAGGATGTGGATGAGGCTGCAGAAGCCACAGATCTTCCATTATTTTGGAAGGTAGAGCTCTGGACTGGAGGGAATTGGCGGCAACACCAGGCTCAAATTGTTGTTAGGTATAGAATGTTTAAATAAAAATCACATAAGTGTTAAATATAAGCTCCCCATGTCTTAATAAGAAAAACAAAATTCCCTAGCATAACTTAGAGCTCCAGCTTTACTCTAAGTTAAGCCATCTAAAGCCCTTGGCTGTGATGGCCAGCAGCCAGACAGAGTGTCATGTTGTGAACTCTTGTGATTTTTATCATGATCATGATCTTTGGTGATTTTCTTAAATCCCCAGCTGCTGGGTCAAGCGATTGCATGAGAAATTCACTTTCAGTAAAAAAAAAAAAAAAAAAAATGCATTTTTAATAGAATCAGGTGAAACAATTTTTGCTGAAAATGCAGATTCATATTGACCGAAACATTTTGTGAATTTGTGTCAATTGCAGTGTATAGATTCAGAGGAAATGAAAAACAAAAAAAAATTGCAGACAGGTTGTTTCATTTTGACACTATCACAATGAAACATTACAATTTTTTAGGCATATTTGTTTCATCAGTTGAGTTAGGGTATATTTATTAAGCATCTAGGATTTCCTGAATTGTATTTTCACTGTATAACTTTTCTGGTTTATTAATCATATGTATAACTTTCCTTAATCATGCCTTTTAATAACCCTATTGTTCTGTCCAATGGTTGATGACGATTTGAGATATATCTTTGTGTTGTAGTTATTATGGGGTAAATTCCTGCCTCCCAAAAATATTTAGTAGAGTTTTCCACCCCAATGCAAGGGGATGGTGATTGAAGACAACTCAGCAAAACAGAGAGCCCACAGCACAACAGGAAAGCCAGGAGTTACTAGAATGCCTCCTTTGAGTTCAGTGGAGATGAGATGCAGATCCATTTACAGTGTTTACTTTATACAGTGCTTGCCTAAAATACATAATTTTGGGGCAAGTACTATAAAAAAGTGTAGGTACTTGTGCAAAATGCCCCTCACATTCAATATTTACATTTGCATTTTTATGAAGATCAACAGCTTAGTCCCAAAAGTAAACTTGTGCACTGATACCTACTAAAAATAAATATGATTCAATTCATGTAAAGAAAAATGTTAACTACAAAATTTATGGTATGACAGTCCTGAAATATTCCCCCTGGTCCCGCCCCCCCCATAATATGAATTTCAGAATCTCTAGTCCAGTAGAATCTTGTTTACCAAATAAAATAGAGTACCTGGAATTTTTAATGATACAAAGTACTTTTAGATAAAGGAGGAATTTTTCAAATAGTTTGAACTCAGAGGATTTCAACTAAATTTAGTCCATGCGGATTTTTGGATAACAGGTGCAGTTATGAAGGATTCTGTCCTATTTGTTTCAGCATACGGGTTTTTTACACCAGCTTGTGCAACAGTAGAAACGGGTCTGCTCTCTTTAAAATCAGTTGGAGCTTGCCATTGATTTCAGTGGGATCAGAAGTAAGATTTATGTGAACATCAAGAAGAAATCATGTACCCAGTGAGAAGGCTATGCAGTTTTCCTATGGTGGCTTAACAAGAAGAGGTGATTCATTTAAGTATCAAGTGAAAAGGCTCTATTTGCTTTGCTTCCATTTATCATTGGACTGTGGAATGAGTGTTGTGATGCAACCTTTTGTTAAAAGATATGCAAGTCACAAATGAGCACTTGCTGGAAAAATTAAACACTGCTTAAGCAATGTCTCATCTGCAAGCAGTGAGCCAGAGAAACAACAGAAAGTGGCATCTGGAATGCATGTAAAGTCAATCAAGTTAAATACAAATGAACAGCTATGTTGAGAGGGTGAGCCAGAAAATGTATAGCCACCTTTTCAGAAGGGAAATGAGACTGAACTGATGATGGGAAAAGGTAAATGGAAGAACTGTGTGTATGAAACCCAAACATTAAACAATTAGCCTTGTTTGAAACACATGAAATTTTTGAAACATGTAGCAATAAAGTCCTCATCCTGCTTGTTTGTTCAATGTAAAGTACAGAGGGAGTGAGCTATACCCATCCCTCTCCCCTCAACCAAAATCCAGCAAACAAGCTATTGAAGAAATGAAAATAAGGTGAATGCATCTCCTTATTTAATTGCATTTGCTTGCAATATTGCTGCTCTGGTGCTGTTCCTATGAATTGGAGCTATGGGGAATCAACATTCATTAGCTTGGAATTAACATGTTCGAACTGATATTATTTTTGTAGATACTTTATTCATTAATTCTGAACAGAAATTGTATTCTTTTTATAACAAACTGGAGTCTGTTTTGTGGAAACTTAATTTTGTTCTCTCTGCTTCTCTTTGAAAATTGCCCTTTCATTATTCATGGAAAAGTATTAGGTGAAAATTCAAAATAATTGCCGAAATCTGGCTCTAAAATATATCGTCTGCAGTTATATAAAATCACAGGGTGCTTGACATGGCAGGATCTGGCCCACTATTTTTTTTTTTAATGAAACTATATTGTTTTGATATCTGACATCTATCCAGAGCCATAGATATCTTGTAAATTTTAAAAAAGAATCCTGGGGAAGGCCTAAATGTATTAATGCTATTGTTTTAATTAATCAGATTTCCAACTAAAAGACTCTCTAGCCAAAACCAAAACATTCCCCTACCAAAACATAAGAGACCCCAACCTAAATCATCTGCTAAGCTCTGATTCCACAAGCAGCTGTATGTGGGCTGTATGTGGCTCTGCAATGGGATCTGATTACATGGAGCTATTTAAAGAATAGCTAGCCCCTCACACTCAACTGTAAGCCTCCATTCTTTCTAAGGGCATGACTATCTACCATGAAAATCGAAAGGGAACCTTCACTCATGCAGAATCCAGCCCTAGATGCCTGCCAGAAAAGATGGGCCTTGCAGCATGCCTGGAAAGCTAACAAAGCCTTTGTGGTTTAAGTGTGTAAGAAGAAAATTTAAAAGGGATTATCACAGGATGGAAAGTGGCTATTTTTAAATGAGGAGTCCACAATGGACTTTATGTTAAATGTTTCATGACAGTATTTGAACAGATGTTGCTGATTAATTAATTGCAAATGTGAAAATAAGAAGGCTTAATGAGCCCAAGAGAGCATGATGTTATATTCTCGTCACTGTGACTATTAAAAGATATTTTTGCAAACATTTAAATGGTGCCAGAAAAATTAAAAATAAAAGTACCTTTAGCACTGCTGGATAACAAAAATGAAGGAACTCCATCTTCATCAATGTTATGGCTGAGTTGTGTCAATATCAGCAGTAATGAACAGGACACTAGTCAAGATAGTGACTTTTATAGGCTCCATCTTAATGGATGAAAACCAACCTGTGAATTAGCAATATTTTCATATGTTGAGAGGATAACTTCAGGGACACTATCAGTATTTAAAAAAAATAATAAAAAATTACTCCTGGACCTCATAACAGCTATTTCATTAACTTTCTATAGGAGGAGTGAAGCTAAGGAAAAATACTTTCACAAGAAGTTAGGCACACATTGACGATCATACCAACAGAACCATGATTCTAATTTTGACCATGCTTTGTATTTTTATTTCAAGTATAAAACTGTTTCTTTGAAAAGAAGAGGCTAGTGTCAGGCTTCCACCTATTTACATGAATCAACCTAGGATTGGGCTCATCTGCCATATATTAGCAACAAGATTTAGCCTCTGTTTAAGGTTCAAATATTTGGGAACAAATCCTTAGGAAAGTGAAAAAACTAACGGTTGCTCACTTGTCTGTGAGTATGAGGTGGAGTTAGTGGCATAAGGGTAGTTTCAAGGTAAAACTTAAGCTTCAGGAAAATCAAGGGATTAAATCCAGGACACCAAGGTGATAGGTACTTCACAAATACCCAGAATAGATAAAATGCCCTTTTGAGAGGGATTCTCTCTTACTTGTTCCTTAAAATAGTACCTATTGAGGAACAGAATCTCATGCTAAAAATATCGAGCTAGATTCTGGTCTTACACTGGTATGAGTCCATTGATTTTAATGAAGTGTCTCCTTAGTCACACACACATAGGAATGGAATCAAGTTTTTTTTTTAAAAGATATTTCCAAGTTACATTAATTCTTCATATTCTAGAACTAAAGTGTACAGAAGATGTTAGTGTGGAGCTACTGAATGATATGTTAACATCTAGGTCAGTTTGGTCTCAGGTAAAAGAATCCCCCAGGTCTTGACCTGTGTGATAAAGAATATTTCACAGTATTTCATATTGATATAAAGTTGGGGAGGGGACTAAGAGAAATAGCTTATGCTGAAGAACTGAGATTTTCTGCCAGTGTTGATCAGTGTAGCTCTATTGACTTCCATGGGGCTGTGCTGATCTACAACAACTGAGTTTCTGTTGTGCAAATACATAGATAAATGGCCAAACGCTTTTTTACATTTGATACTCTCAAAATTGCAAAAAATAAAAATCATGTACTAGATATTCACTGTTGTCTACTTGCAATTTCTGGTCTAGATACAGGCTGCAGTATGAATTCTTTCCTTTTTATACTGCATTGTGAGTTGTAGAACTTACATTTTTGCTTGCTGATTGCTTTGCAACAATGCAGTAGGTCAAATGCTCGGAAGTAGCAAGCAGAGCTCCAGGATTTAGTCAAATATTTTTGGAGTGAACTTTGCATAACATTCTGCCCAACTGGAAGAAAAAAATTGCTTGATATCACAGCCTTCTAGGCCTCCTCCAGTATGTTTGAGGGATAGACTGGAGAGGACTTCTTCATTTCTATCCTACCATGTAGTTGTTCTCTCCATCTGTTGATATTATACACAAGATTGGTTCCACTGAAGTCAAGAGGAATTTTGTATTAACTTAAATGGGAAAAGGGAATGGAGTTAAAGGGAATGATACAATGACTTCCAGAGCTATTCACCCCTCCAAAAAGTATACAAGCTTTACAAAACCTTACCTAATTGTTCAAAGAGGTAGGGAAAGAAGATTTGGAGATAAGAATTATAGTTTCAATTTTAAAAGCTTCTTTCCCCTTACATTGAAATTTCTAGTTATTTTGACAACCAAAGCTTAACTATTAAAAAAATTAAAAAAAAGATTGACTCAAAAAAAGATATACTGGCAGTAGAAAAGGTTCAGAGAAGGGCAACTAAAATGATTAAGGGTTTGGAATGGGTCTCATATGAGGAGAGATTAAAGAAACGAGGACTTTTCAGCTTGGAAAAGAGGATACAAAGGAGGGGGATATGATAGAGGTATATAAAATGATGAGTGGAATGGAGAAAGTGAATAAGGAAAAGTTTTATTTACATGTTCCCATAATATAAGAATTAGGGGCCACCAAATGAAATTAACGGGCGGCAGATTTAAAACAAATAAAAGGAAGTTCTGTGGAACTTCTTGCCTGAAGAGGTTGTGAAGGCTAGGACCATAACAGGGTTTAAAAGAGAACTAGATAAAGTCACGGAGGTTAAGTCCATTAATGGATATTAGCCAGGATAGGTAAGGAATGGTGTCCCTAGCCTCTGTTTGTCAGAGGGTGGCGATGGATGGCAGGACAGAGATCACTTGATCATTACCTGTTAGGTTCACTCCTTCTGGGACCCCTGGCTTTGGCCACTGTCGGTAGACAGGATACTGGGCTGGATGGACCTTTGGTCTGATCCAGTATGGCTATTCTTATGTTCTGTTATGTTACGTAGAAGACAGAATTGTTTGGGTGATTGCCAGAGCTAGGGGAGAGCTATTATTTAAACTGTGTGTGAATCAATTGACAACAGTCATATCTGTAGGCCTTTTTAGTGCTTGTTGAGGCTGAACTCATTTAATGAATGAATAAATAAGCATGGCTCTCTGGAAATTAATTGAAGTCAGCAGAGATCTGTCCCAATGGGACTTTTGCCCAGAATTAAGACCCCCACAATTTGCTCCTATATGGGAATGGCTATAGGGTGGCCTAGATTAAATGAGTTGTTGGTCTTCATTCAGTTCCTAGTAGTGGAGAGCTGCCTACACTTTTTGCACTTGTTGCCCTTGATGGCAGTCTCATCAGAGAGGCTAATAACAGAACAGAGATGGAGAGTGAATTGCCCCCTGGTCCTTCAGATTAATTCCTCCTGGTCAGGTTTGAAGCACATTTGTTAGGGCAGCATGAGAAAGCTTGTATTTGTTGTCTGTGCTTTACCCATTTAGTAGATAAAAGGAGGATTTCATTCTCCAGACCTGGTAAAACCTTTTATGAACACTAAAAAGTTTTTTTTAAGAGACAATCTCTCCCACCAAAAAAAAAAACAAACAGAAAAACAAACAAACCAAAAAAAAACCACACTCAGATTTTAAAAGTCTAGTATTCAGTGCACAGGTTTCAATCTGCATCCCAAATATTCACACCGATTAAGCATGGTAGGGAACTGTCAGTTACAGGGAGATGCCTCAACACAACAACATACTTACAGGCAAGAAAAAAAAATCTCACTCTTCTCTTCACTTTTCCCATACCCCACTTCCCTTCCTTTCAGTTGTAAGTTGCTCTGCTTATATATATAAAAATTTCCATTATGAATCTGTCCTGAACTTGAAGAGTTGGCATCCTTTTATGACATTCTTCTCCAGGTGGATTATCCTAAGGTTGCTTTTCTCTCTTTCTTTCTTTCTTGATTGTGTGTGTGAATGAATTATAGTATTTATGAGAATGGAAGCTGATAATTTTGGCTGGAGGATAGGCAGTATATAATCTGTCCAATCTTTTTTCATATATCTCTGCCAATCCCCTCACTTCTGATCTATAAAATCACTGCTATTTCAGCACTCTGACTATCCATACTTTGCAGATATGAAATTGTTTTGTTTTGTGGATGATGATTTTTCATTGAGGCTTAGGTGAAATCACCTGATAAATAGCATTTATAAAAATAACATTTTGAACTTAATTCCCACCTTCCCATTGAAGAGTCCTAGCACTTTATGAGCATTAGTTTATTAAACTTCACAGCACCCTCACAGGTAAGTATCCTGTGTGCTCATTTTGGCTTGACCATAGTTACACCAAACAAAAACAAACAAACAAGAGAGGAGTCCTTGTGGCACCTTAGAGACTAATAAATTTGTATGGTCATAAGCTTTTGTGGGCTATAATCTACTTCATCAGATACATAGAGTGGAAAATATAGTAGGCAGGTATAAATATACAGCACATGAAAAGATGGGAGTTGCCTTACTAAGTGGAGGATCAGTCCTATGAGGCCAGTTCAATGAAGGTGGATGTGGCCCATTCCCAGCAGTTGACAAGAAGGGTTGAATATCAACAGAGCGAAAAATATTTTTTGTAGTGCCCCAGCCACTCCCACTCTTTATTCAGGCCTAATTTGATGGTGTCCAGTTTGCAAATTAATTCCAGTTCTGCAGTTTCTCATTGGAGTCTGTTTTTGAAGGGTTTTTTTGTCGAAGAATGGCAACTTTTAAGTCTGTTATTGAGTGTCCAGGGAGATTGAAGTGCTCTCCCTACTGGTTTTTGAATGTTACAATTCTTGATGTCTGATTTGTGTCCATTTATTCTTTTGCATAGAGATTGTCCCATTTGGCCAATGTACATGGTCCCTATGTACATGCCAATGTACATGCTCACACAAGAATCAGAGTCCAAGTAGAACCCTGGAGTTTTGATTTCTCATTTCTTACACATGCACACACACGTTTATTTGCTGTGAAGAGCAGACCGAAACTCAGGCCCCAGAGATGAAAGCTCTGGACCTAGATCTATAGCTTTGCACTTAGCTTTTTTTTTCATATAAATATGAATGCATCGAGAAGAAATGTGTTTTAAAAAAATCTTCGACTGAAAGTGAACATCAAACTGCAGCCACACACTGGTACAAAAGACTTCTTAAGGCTGTTCACAACTATTTGCAAGATTTATTAAGTCAGAGGTATGCTACTGAATATAATTCATCTTATTTGTCACAATGATATGCATCCAGAATTATTAGTGGAAGACTGTGCAAGCTCTACAGAGGATTAAACAGAAAAGGGATTCTGGTCAGGCACTCTCTCTTTCTGATAAAGGATTAACAAAAAGATTTTAAGGAAGCGTAAATGTTTCAATATACATGCCCATTTATCTATATATCTCTTGAAGCTTCCAAGAATAAATCACCTTTGTATTAACTTGTATGTGTTTCATTAATAAAGATTAATGTCAATATTTCTCCACATGTATACAACTTTTAATGTGCTTTGTAATTAGCCACACTTAAACCCAGGGAACAACTTCTAAAACTCAAAGCTAGTGAGAGCTGGTAATTTAGGCTGTAAATTTAAAGAAATTGAATGCTCTGTGTGTGTGGGAGAAACCAGTTTCAATCTCTAAATGTTATATATAAGAATGATTGTTGTTATTTATTTGTATTATAGTATCAGCTAGAGGCCCCAGTCAAGATCAGGTTACCTTTGTGTTAGGTACTGTAGATATACATAGAATAAATACTCCCAGCACTGAAAAGTTTACAGTCTAAATAAGACCATCTCAGTATGTATATCTAGCAATTTGGATATATTCAGATGATACATTTCTGGAGATGGAGAATTCCAGTGACTGCCTTTGTTCACAATCCTGCAAGGAATTCTGTGCAGTTCTGCACACTACTCCTTGTTGGATCAGACTCTTTGTGAACGACTGGTTGGTATTCATCCTTTAGCTATTTATGACTCTTCTTCCAAATAAATGAGAAACACTACTTAAATTATCCTTAAGAGCACTTTTCTCAATAAATAGAATTCCTCCATGAATCAGAACCTGTCAACATTACTACTGAAGCCAAGTGTGACTCTTGATACAATGACATTTCCAGTATAGACAGGCTCTGATTCTATTATAAATCATTTTAAAAAACAACAATCAGAGGGTGCAAATCTCGGTAAAGTTAAAAGTCAAATCAGATCCATGTGGACCTCTGCCAGTTGCAACTGGATAAAATGTGTTGACAAAATAAAGTTGTGTAAAGTTCTGCATCTGCATACTGCAAAATCAGTCATGTGAGCTTGTAATGGAAACCACAAAGGGGGGATAAATTGGCAGGGTTTCACCTGATTTCATGTTGAACGTGAAACCATAGGAAACTGTAGATTCGGTATATTTTCTAAGCAGAATAAAAACTTTGCCCAAGTTTATTAAAAACTGGGTCCAGTTAGATCATAATTAGGCCAATATTCATTCACCAGTAGACCCAGGTTCACTTGAATGGTGACAATCAGTTGGATAATGAGGAGTACTTGTTCAGGGAAGTTGAAGAGTTCCCTGACTGGTTTTTGAATGTTATAATTCTTGATGTCTGATTTGTTTGTCATGTACATTGGCCAAACCGGACGTCTCTACGCAAAAGAATAAATGGACACAAATCAGACGTCAAGAATTATAACATTCAAAAACTAGTCGGAAAATACTTCAGCCTCTCTGGACACTCAATAACAGATTTAAAAGTGGCAATTCTTCAACAAAAAAACCCTTCAAAAACAGACTCCCATGAGAAACTGCAGAACTGGAATTAATTTGCAAACTGGACACCATCAAATTAGGCCTGAATAAAGACTTGGAGTGGATGGATCATTACAAAAACTAAAAACTAATTTCCCCATGCTAATTTCCCCCTACTGTTACTCAAACCTTCTTGTCAACTGTTTAAAAGGGGCCACCCTGATTACCACTACGAAAGTGATTTTTTCCTCCTGTTGATAATAGCCCACTTTAATTGAATTGTCTCATTAGAATTCGTAAGGCAACCCTCATCTTTTATGTACTATGTGTATATATATCTTCCTACTGTATGTTCCATTCCATGCACCTGACAAAGTGGGTTTTAGCCCATGAACGCTTATGCCCAAATAAATTTGTTCATCTCTAAGGTGCCAAAAGTACTCCTCATTATTTTTGCTGTGACAGACCAACACAGCTACCACTCTGAAACCATCAGCTGGATGTGATCTGATGTTATAATATTAACAAAAACTGAAATCCAGACAATGTTCATGTGGTGCCAGGTTTTATTATGAATATTTCATACAGCATTATGTTAGAAAGAAGTAGGACACTTTCTGGCTAATTCTATTGCTTGTTCCCAAACTATATTCTTCGTGGAGACTTGGGGGGTGGGTGGAGGAAGGAAGATAAGAAGTTAAGGCTATGGCTCTAGATGAGGGGCTGCTGCCACCAGTTTCTTTCTCAGCTTCTAGGTACTGATTCAGCAAAGCACAGAGCACTTGCTTAACTTAAATCACGTTTGAGTGCCTTGCTGATTCATGGTCTCATGGTCCAGTATGAAGGTCTGTAACAAAAGCTTTCGTATTATGATAATAGGCACTGTTATTAAAACCCAGAGAGAAAAATAGCTGGAGAGAGTTATTCTTTTGTTGGCTCTAAAGTGAGAAATGAGTGCTGCAGTGCACATTTCAATGATATATACATTACATATCTATGTGCTAGATTACTGTATAACCCTATGAGACTTTTTTTAAAGGAAATACAATAGATTTCTTATTATATTAGCATCTGTGCTTTTGAAGTGTGCCATGCATCACACTGTATTAATCTAGATGTTACGGAATTGCATCTCACATGCTATTTTATTTATATTACATTAATCTCAGTGCACACAATCATTTCCCATGCTTTAGTCACTTCCCTAAATATAAAATATAATGTAGCTGATATCATGGTTCAAGCTTCTCTTCTTAAAAGGCTGCTGCAAATGTATAGCTGAATGACAAGGAAATAAGTAGAATATATTACACATTTAAATGAGATGTGATATTTGGAAGACTATTGGAGTACCTATGTCACTCAGACAGAATAAGGCATAGCCACAAGTGAAAAAGGTGTGGTTCATTTAGCATTTTTAAAGTAAATAGTAATGGGTCCAGTGTATCTCTTTAAAATTAGTTTTCTGGTTTGGTTTGTGCTCATAAATGTATACAGGCATATCCTTGTGGTTGATAAGCCATTAAGGCCCTACTTCAGCAAAGTACTTGATGTGAGATTTGTAAAGGGGCCTTTCAATGGGAATTGAGTATCTAACTCCTGTAGGTACCTTTTGAAAATCCCAGCTTTGAACACATACTTGAATTTATCACAATTCAGCAGAGCTCTTGAATATGTACTTACACGTAAGCACATGCTAAAGGGCTTTGCTCTATGTGGGCACAACTGATGGAATTTGTACTTCAGGGCAGTTATTTTACATGTGTCACCACTGCAGCTGGACTTCTCAGAGATGTCTGAAACCCAGTTGCAACATTCCTGTGGGCCTCATTTTTGTTTTGACTTTGCTGGGATTTGCATCCCTTGAGTTGTGCTTTGGTACCCTGCTATTCAGTTGAGTAAAGAATACCCACAATAATAAGGTCAAATCCTAATATGCATTTCTCAATAGCTACAATACATTGAAACAATGGTGGATACAATAAACAGTATTTCAAGTTAATAATGAACAAGTTGTTCCCTTCTCAAAATTGTTCTATAGTTTTCTGTGAAAAATGGACAGAGGAATGTTCTTTGTACACATCCTGGATGGATGAGTATTTGAGAGATCACTGAGGCAAGTTGGAAAAGGGGAGGGAACATTGTAGTTGAAAAACAAACCATGTGTAGAGATACTGGAAATGCTTACCCACAGCTAAAATGCAAATCCCAGTTAGAAGGGGGAGAAATGTTAGTAAGCTTCTGGGGAAGATATATATTGCACATTAGAACTTGATTTCCCAAGAGCTTTCTGCAGATACTTCAATAAATAAATCTGTCCAATGAAAAAGATTCTTGAAATATATATGTAGCATTTAAGCATTTGGATACATTTTGTTTGAGAACTGGCTTCAATTTTTTTCTTCCCCATGTATTTTGTTTGCTAGAGAGTATGGCAATATACTCAGACTATACTAGTAGAGGCCTGTCATAAGTAGATAGGTAAGGGTTAATTTTCTTTTACCTGTAAAGGGTGAGCAAAGGGGGAACCAAACACCTGACCAGAGGACCAATCAGAGACCTGGATTTTTTTTAAAAGTCTGGGAGGGAACTGGAAACTCGGGGTCTTTTTGTTTTCCTCGGCTGTGAGTAAACAAGCTTTTCGTCTCACTCCAATCTTCTTTCTAATATCTACTTCAAGTGTGAGTACAAGGAAACCAAACAATAAAGCTTTTAGTGCTTTGGTTGTAATTACGGTGTGTTGATTTTGCTTGGACTGGTTTAATTGGCTATCTTTAATCAGACTGTTTATTCCTATTTTCTTATAACCACTATCCCTGTATGATTTCTTAATTGCAGTGTTTTAGTATATGTAAAGTTTCTTTCCTTTTTTATTAAAGTTTTCGTTTAAAAAAAACTTGGTGGGAGTTTCTTTTCTAGTGAGGCACCCAAAGGGAGAAAATTTCTGTGCCCGGAGCTCTGTCTACTTGTGTGACAGGCTAGGGGGAGGGAGCCCCAGGCTCTGTGTTCTTTCCTATTGTCCAGGCGGGAACAAGCTATGGGAAAAGTTACAGGGATAGAGGTAAGATTAGTTCTGTTTCCCTGTGTTGGAGGGCTGTCTCTTTGGAGAAGAGGAAGCCAGGTTTCTCGGTATTGTGAGTAAAGCGATTGCATAATTCCTCAGGTTGCTCAGAGCGGAACGACTGAGAGAGAGAGGGGAAAGGAGCGAGATAATTCCCTTACCGTAAGACTCATACTTCTGAGTCTTGGGGTCTTTCAGGGGAGTTGCGGAGGCCAGAGAGGGGGTCCCCCCAAGGAATATTTGGGGAACCCGGGCTGATAGGAGCCAGAATCCTATCTGGTGGCAGCAAGATAAGATCCAAGCTGGTACAAGCTTGGGGGAATCATAGTAAGCACCCAGATTTTGGATGCTAAGGTCCAGATTTGGGACAGACGTTTACCACAAGGCCCCAGTCCTACAACTGATAGTTTGTGACCAGGCTGTTGTGAACATGCAGAGCCCCATTGATCTCAACCAACTGGGCCATCAGTTGCACGGATCTGGGCCAAAATTTGAAAACAGGGATGTCTATCTGATCATTGGAAGCTCAGTTATTGGGATACTACACGGCACACTTTTTTTCTCTACTATACTTTTCTTTTTTTTTAATAATCTGAGCATCTAGTCAGACTTTTTCCCTCTCCTTACAGTATTTAAAATAAGGCTTTGGTCCCTCTTGAACTTTTCTGTCTCTACCTTTTTATCATATTTTTCTCCAGTTGGAATATTCCAAACAGCCTGTATTTAAGTTATGTATTAATAAAAAGTTATTGTGATGGAGAGAATCCCAATCTAGGAACACATCCCTGTGCAGCAAAGCACTGAAACTGTTTAAATTCCACTGGAACATGAGCACATGTTTAAAATTAATCCAGTGATTTCCCAAGCAGAGGTCTAAATGGCTGGGTTTTTTGGATCACACACCCAGACATCTTCAGAGGGGGTGTCTCCTATTATAAGGGAGGGAGCTTTTCCATAGTTCAATAAGTCAAGAATTTTAAGAAAACCTTGGGGGAGGAGGAGAGGATTCCCCTCTCTAGGGGAAAATGTTAGACTGTATTAACAATAGCAACACCAGGAGATGAACTGGCTGTGGACCCTCTTCCATCAATAAATAGGTGTGGCTGCTTTGCTAAAGAACTTGTACCTACTATTGTACTTTGTGACAGTCTATCGCTAAATACTCTCCAAGATTACATAAACTGGCTCCTGCTTCAACACTGTTATGAACTTTTCCAGAAATGCTTTTCTGGGCTGGGATTAGAAGGAAGACCTTATGGCCAACATCAAATCTCACCTGAAGATAGTGATCTTTCAAACTAAACTAAAGCATTTCAGATTTGAGTAGCATTGGAAACACCTTCTTTTTAAGGACATTGAGGAGTGGGGGTATTTAAAGAGTTTAAATGAAGTTCACTTATCACCACCAGTCTTCTATCCAGCATAACACATGAACTATAGTATGGGAAGAAAACAAGGGGCTTATGATGGGATGTCCACCCCACACAAGGCAGAACAAATTAAATTAGGTTAATTAGACTCCATCATCAATCAGTCTATCTGAGAAGGTACAGGCTGGGCTAGAATAAAGGTAGGAAGTTGAATTAGGAAGAAACTGCAGCTATTTTCTGGATGTTAGAGAGGGAGGAAAGGAAACCAACTAAGTAGGAAGAGAGTAGAAACCCCAGGGGATGTAGGCTCTGAAGGAAGGGTTTATTTAAAGGGGGAGTGGATCCAAAGCGTGAGAGAGGCAGAGTGGAAAATGGCTCAGGGGAAACTGCAGATGTTACCTGCTGGCTAGAGAGTCTCAGAGCTGGAACTCAGACTAGAGGGTGAATCTGGGTTCCCCTATCAGCCATTGGAGAAGTAGCACAGTCTGGGCAGTGAGAGAGAATGTATTTTAAATGGAGATGCTCTGATAACCCCGTGGAAGGGAAAAACCCACAGTGACCTGGCCAGAGTGTATGCTGTGATGAGCCAGCCCCCTGAGTTGCAGAGAAAGAAGTGGCAGGGCATATAAAGAAGTGACAGAAGGGGGCATTGGAGCTGGCAGGAGCTAATTCCTGAGCAGCTTGAAGAAGGTGCTTTATTGGCGAGTGAACACTGTGACAGAGTATTCTCATATGCCTCTAATAGCATCAGTGATTTCAGTTATGACAAGTAAACAGCATGACTGCATTAAAGGGTGGTATGAAATCAATCTGAATACATTTTGAGAGCCTCAAAATCCCACTTATCTTAGAAAGGGAGAATCTGGTTCTGATCTTAATTACATTAATGGGTAATAGTTTAATTCCATTGATAGTTATTCCTAATGCTACCTCCTGTGAGACCAGATTCAAATCTGGAGGACCTTTTGTTGTCTTTCTGTTTTCCTTTCTTTAGGAGAAACTCATAGTTGTTCAATGAAATTTACCTTGCAAAGCTAGAAGTGCCTTACAGGAGAAGTAGAGTTTTATGTCTCTAGGAGCATGCTGTGATACAAATATGTAGTAATGGTCAAGGGAAAGGGAAGATAGATGCTTGAAGCAGGGAAAAAGAAATCACAGATATTGAGGACAGATTGCTGAAAGACATGGAAGAGCCGTTGTTTCTCACGTGATACTTTTTTATTGTAACTTTTTTCCATTGTTTTCACTGTTGTGCACTGCACAACTGGCTGTGCATTATTTTAACTGCCAAGACTGCTTTGTAGGGGATGAGCACATATTTATTGTGGGATGGATGGCTTCAAGCATCCTTCTGTCGCTCCGCTCATAAAGGAGGCTCTAGTCCTTGCCACACTGATAGTTATTTCTGAGAGTAGTAATGCATCCCTAGATGAAACATTTTCAGAACTCACATTTCAGGCTCAGTTAAAGCAGCCCATTGTATGTGACACAGTTTCAGATTCTGCTGAGAGAGTCCAGTCTTTTGTTTGTTTGTTGCCATTCATCCCTTAGGTTCTCTTTGTACTAAGAGCCTGGTATTCTCCATTAGTACTGTGAAGAGGGAGTTTGAAATCACCCATCTGAGCCACTGAGCCACTACAAAGAAAATTCCAAATGCTCCAGGAATGGTAATTGAATTGCTTAGTTTATGTACTAATGTTCAGGACGGGGTCATTATATACTGTACTGGGTCCCACAAGAGCACTTTTGCGTTTCACATACCTGTGACTAGTATGAGTGTTCAAAGGGAGCACAGGATCAAATGAAAACAAAACATTTGTACATTGTGATGTCTTTCTTGAGTGCTTTAAATTGTGGAACAAAGAAAGAGTGAAGGTGAGCTTTTATTGCTGAGCATAGCGAACATCAAAAGTTTTGAATACAAAGACACCCTAATATAGTACTTAAGAATTTTGTTGTATTTTTTTTTATGTAACTGATCTCATAGGTGTATATTTAGTATGTTATGTATCTGAAATATGTGGTTTTTCTGAAGCTAATTATATATCTGTACTGTTATATTTATATTTGTGATAGAATCATAAAAATGTAGGACTGGAAGAGACCTCGATAGGTTATCTAGACCATTGTTTCAGTAAGAGTTGGATAACATAACATGCTCAAATCCCTAGTCCTGTCCCCTGCACTGAAACAGGGATGAGTATTATCTAGATCATCCCTAGCAGGTGGTTGTCTAACCTGTTCTTAAAAATCTCTAGTGACAGAGATTGCACAATCTCCCTAGATAATTTGTTCTAGTGCTTAACTACCCTTACAGTTAAGAAACATTTCCTAATGTCTAACCTAAATTTCCCTTGCTGCAACTGAAGCCCATTATTTCTTGTCCTGTCTTTAGTGGTTAAGGAGAACCATTTATCACTCTTCGCTTTATAACACCTCTTGCGTATTTGAAGTTTGTTCCCGCTCAGTCTTGTCTTCTGCAGACTAAATAAACCCAGCTTTTTCAATCTTTCCTTGTAGGTCATGTTTTCTAGACCTTTAATCACTGTATGTTGCTCTCCTCTGGACTTTGTCCAATTTCTACACATCTTTCCCCAACTGTAGTACTCTGAATTGGACACAATACCCAGAGCTGAATAGATTGCAGGAATTACTGCTTGTGTTGCTTACAATACCTCTAATACATTCCAGAATGATGTTTGGGTTTTTTTGCAACAGCATTATATTGACTTACATTTAGTTTGTGATCTACTATAGTCCACCCGATACTTTTCCGCAATACTACTTCCTGGGCAGTCATTTCCCATTTTGTATTTGTGTAATTGGTTGTTCCCTCCTAAGTGCAGTATTTTGCATTTTTCCTTATTGAATTTCATTTATTTCAATCCATTTCTCCAGTTTGTCAAAATACTTTTGAATTCTAATCCTGTCCTCCAAAGTTCTTGCAACTTCCCCCCATCTTGGTATCATCCACCAAACTGTATAAGTGTACCCTTTGTGTCATTATCCAAATCATTTATGAAGATACTGAATAGAATCAGACCCAGAACGGATCCCTGTGGGATCCCACTCGATATACACTTCCAGCTTGACAGTGAACCATTGATAACTACTTTCTGATATGCTTTTCCAACCCGTTGTGCCCTCACCTTACAGTGTGTTTGTCTAGGCTATATTTTTCTAGTTTGCTCTTGAAAAGGTCATGTGTGATGGTATCAAAAACCTTTCTCAAGTTGAAAGATGCATTTTGCTGCTTTCCCCATATGCAATTTCCTTTTTTTGTAAATGACTAGAAACAAATGATATATTCCAGATTTGAAAGCCTATTTTCATAGGAATTGTTTAGAAAAAAGTCCTATTTAAAACCATCAAATATGTTTAGTACATTTATGTTGCTACAGAGAATAGCTTACAGGACTTCAGGGATTCAAGCTGACCTAAAGCGAACAGGATGTTTGGTTTTTGCTTACAGGCAGAGTCCCTGGAAAAAGCTCAAAGGCACAGTTGCAGTTTATTGTGCAGCATGAATCTTAAAGGAGTCACAGTATTGGGAGACTGGTTTATAAAGAAGTTTCAGGAAATAATTTTCATAACTACTCTTGACTAGGTAGGCTTTTGATCGCAGGGACTCTTTTTTTGTACTGTTTACAATGGGCAAACTCCTCTAATCATTGTGATCTCTTAATAATTACTACTTTTGAGGCAGTAATTTATGCCAGCTGCACTGGAGTCTGTGTAGGCCAATTATTATTTCAGCTGTGTGAAAAGTCATTATGGCTTAACATATTTCTGCTCTTTCATAAGCAAGCTAACTCTGCCAGACCTATGAGGGGTCTATTTTGCCAGATTGCCTCTCCTGGACAGAACAGATTGATTCTAGTTTAAATTATTAGTTGACAGGAGAATTATTTCTCTCTTCTCTCTCTCTCCTCCCCTCACCCCCTCTACTATATCATTATTACCTTGTGATTTTGCACTAGGATTGTTGTCAGCCACAACTGGAGGCCTTAGAGAAATTGAAGCTCTCAGCCAGGGAGAACACTTTTTCCTCAACCCATTTATTACTTGTGACATTATCATCAAATAGGTTGAGTGGACACAGACTTCAGATCTTGAAACAAGGCATCACAATGATGGTCAAGGTGCCTCCTTCCTGGAATATCCCTCACAGCACCCTTACATGATTTCCCCTTAGATTTAGAGTAGGGTTGGAGATGAAAGGATGTTAATAATTAGCAACTGCCATTTCTCTTCATAGGATCAGTATCTTAGTCTTTAGTTGGTCCTTTCTGATCAAAAGCCCGAGAGAGGCTGATCACTGGCAATTCTTGTTAATTGACCTCTCAAGATGAGGCTTTTGATTGATTTAGAACTCCCGTGGAAATTATTCCTGGGAGGTGTAGGATGTAGCACTCTTCACTCATGTTGAACTAAGAAAATGCTAATCTATTTCAGATTATTTCATACCAAAGGGAAATACCTAAGAAATGGTTTATCATGTATTTTAATTCCTCATTCTTAATCCTCTGCAGCCTCTCCTGACTTAATGATGCTAATTAATGCTGTAAGTGTAGGTGCCTGTGTAGTCTGTTTTTCATTTTGAAATGTCAGTTCCACATATTTTGAAGAGCAAAATGGATACCTGAATTAATACCAGATTTTCCAGCATAAGCCAAATTTTGCCAACACAGTTGTTGTCAGCTCTTATTTATCTTGTTAAGAAGGCTTTGAAAAACAACAAACTCTAACTCTGTTGGGAAAACTGCTTCCGTGGATTATATGAGAACACTTCAAACAGAATTTCCCAGGGAGAGAGTTAGATCAACAAGAACAAAATCTGGTCTGGAAGGAGGTGAGCACTAAAAGATAGGCCCCAACCCTTTACATCTTTAAAATATGTAATTACATCCATTGTTAACTGGGAATATAGAGGTGGAAAAGACTTGGCCAAGGTCAAAACAAGTGCAGGGTAGAGCTAGAAAGACAATTGACATCTAGTCTTGTGATTATGGAAGGTTTGTCGATATAGCACATCTCCTTCCCTCATTATTCCCTCCTTTCCCCCCACACAAGTTTTGAGTGTTGTACTCATTGACCTTGCATTTTGTAACTGCTCAAAACGTCAGCTCACCGTTCAGCTATGAGGCAAACAGCCATAACCTAGAGGTCCAGATTTATTGTTTTGGGCCACAGATCCAAAAACTCCATGAGCCAGTCTTTGATTTGATAAGTACCTTCTCACTTACTGTTAAGTGGGATGTTAAGACGGAGCAGTGCTGTTTTGCTTCGCTAGAAGTCTGAGTGGTCTCTTTGCACTGCTACTTTGAATTAAGTAAGCAGCAGCAGTATTATTGCTTTCTCTGGATTAGTAATGTAGCAATTTAGCTGCTTTTTGCAAGCCAAATGAAGCTGAAGCATATTCATAGCAGTCCAATGGAAGTCCCATGACTGCATTTACAGTAGCTATCCAATACAAATGCTTAAAAAGAGGATTTTGTTTCAGTTCATTGGCAACCCCTTTGTTGCAGTGGGACTCATTGCAGCAGGGTCTCCTTGCTGTTTTCAAATGTGCTGTGCAGAAACACTTTACAGCACAAAATAAAATTAATGGATATTTTAAAAGAAGCTTCACAACTTATGGGGAGATATAAAATCATGGGTGGTAGTTTAACTGTTGGTGTAGTTCCATTAATGTTAATGGAGTAATAGAGATGTACAATAGCTGAGGATCTGGCCCAAATATATACAGATTTTGAACTGCAGCAAGTGTAATTAATGTCAAGCAATTCAGCAATTCATGTTCTCTTCCTGCTGCCTTCTCTAATGGCATAAAGTTTGAGCTTGAGTTTGCTATCAATTCTATTAATGTATATCTGAATAATTGGTAATTTTAATGAGATTTAAATCAATGTAATTCAAAGCAGAATTTGATCTATGGCCTACAAACTGAACTTTTTTGTGGGGGAGGGGAAGGAGGCTATATATAAGCATGTTTTAGCAGAGGAAAACCTCCTTGAACTGCAATTTTTTTTTTTTATCTAAAGAATTTTTACTGGAATATTCTGATCTATATCTCCCCTCCATCTCTGGTTGGGGTGAGTTAGGAGAAGACACATTAAATGAGGAGAAGCTACAGAGTAAGATTTTTCTCTCCTTTTAAGATTCTTCTTCCCTTACAGAATCCATTGTTGACTTAGCTACTGCCAGTGAGAAGGATGAGGAATGCATTCCTTCTTATTCTGTCCAAAACTGTTGTGTGCTGTTGACCAGTCACTGAAGTTCACACTGGGTTGAAACATGGCAGCTGTTCTAGATGGGCATGAGTCACAAAGTCTTCTCTAGATTTAGATCTGAAATTTTATATGGCTTAGTCGTTTTGCATCTGGAACTTCAGCTGGGAACAAAGCTTCCTCTAAGTTGTATGATTATACCCCCTTCTGGCAGAAACCATGCATAGCAGACAATGTGGTGCAGAGTAGCCCTGTCTACTACTTGTGTTGCAAATCAAGGAACAGTCCTCTAGGGCTTCCCCTTATCTAACTGCATCTCTGTACCTGTTAACTGAGGGGGTGCAGGAGAGAGCAGGTAGCAAGGAGGACTTCTGCTTCCCCTTCACCTGATCTCTCCCTCTCCTCTCAAGACCTCTCCTCTTTATTTCTTCGCACATGCAGTGACAGAAAAAAGAAAGTGATAAAGATGGTGAGCAGGACTAGGAAGGGAGGGGGAGGAAAATGAAAGGGAGTGGTGAAGCAGAGGTGGTAATGAATGTGTGGTACGAAGGAGGCAAATGAGTCCCTGGAGTGAATGAAAGAATTAATGTGATGAGAAGGGAGATCAAGTAAAAGCAGGAGGCTATGGTAGAACATGTGTGGGTTGAAAACAAAGGCTTGAACACACACTTTTTTTCTGTGAACACACAAATGAGTCACCTTTAGTATGGAACCATCTCTAGTGATGGGTGAAGATACTCGTGTGTCATTTCAGAAGCATTTTAGGATCTTGGGGGTTGAAAGGTTTTGTATAAATGTAATTTGGTTAGGTATAAATAGAGATAACAGACTGCAGAGCAATCAAAAGGAATCATGTTCTAATGTAGATCCTTTAACTATTAATCCCCACTAGCATCACAGTAACTAAAACCATGACTTGCCTGATATCTGATTAGAAGTTGGAAATTATATTCATTATTAAAATGCTAGCAAAAATAAGGTAGCATGTGCCCTCCTCTCCCCCCTGATCTTATCAGAGCATGCCTAATTTGGTAGAGAGAATGATGAACAGGATAGGAGAAAATACAGTATTGCTCTATTACTGACAAATGAAAATAACTTTTAAATTCCTGTCATTTATCTCTGCCATTTTTGTAATGAATGCTTTCCTAAATCTGTGCTGTAAGAAATTGATGGAAATATTGATCGTACGATAATCACTTATCTCCTTGTGGACACTCCAATATTTGGACAATGCCATTCCCAGTCCTACCAATATCCTTGTATTATGCAGATTAATGACTGGCATGAGACACTTATGACTTCCCCTAAACTTGTATCAAGACTGAATTGTTTACACACAGATATTCTTATTTTCACAGTTTCTCCTTTGGCTTTTCCCCAAGGTGTACCCGAGTACCTGCTTCTTTCCATCTTGTAGAATTTTTAAGTGCAGCATGTACTTAACTTCCCTAGCTTTATGTATATGGAATATTGTCCTTATTATTCTGATTTCTCATGTTTCCATAGTTCTCCAGCATTGATAACCAAACAAAGGACTTTGAATTTTTTGTTCGGTATCTTAAACAACAACTTTGGGTTTCTAACCTTATTATTTTGCTTTTAGTATGTTCGTTTGTTTGGCATACTCTTGCAATGCTATGCTTTCTCTGCAAAGTCACGAGATGCACTGTCTTGAGATTTGCATTTTGTTTCCCATACTAATGTACTGCCTCAAGTTTCATAAAGAATCAGGTAATAACAGTTTGCATAATGTTGAGCTTGTCCTTGAAATTAAACTGCCTGTCATTGGGTTTGACCTTTGTTGTAGCACGAAAATACAGCTCGGTATAGCTGATGTACATCTATAGGTTTATTAATAGTGCATGTTTAGTGCTGTTCTGCATATTTTCTCAGTCAGGTACACAATCCAAAATACCAGTCCCCAATAAAACCACACTGCAATCTGTGAAAGTGGCCTACTATCCCCATCTGTAGCAGTATGTGAGTTCTTTGGTGGGATTTGGGAGCAGCTGATCATGTACAGGATATTTTTTTTAATTGTTGTAATTATGCTACATTTTTACATGTACTTAGAGAATTGAATCTTAAAAGTCAAAATAAAAGGGACTAAAACTTTTAAAGCTGCTTAAGGGGTTTGGCTGGCCAATTCCCATTTAAATTAATGGGTCCCGCTTATCCAAATACTCTGAGCGGCTTTGAAAATGTCAGCCTAAATAAGAACTCAATTAAAAAGAAAAGTACTTTGTTGTTAATATTATGAGGTGCTCAGTAGCTATGGCGACAAGAACTATGCACATGCTTGTTACGGTGCCTCAGTGGATCACAGCTGAGTGCTAAATTCAGGACAAACTACTGAGAAACAGAACAGACACCCTCAAATAGTAGTTATTCTATCGTTAGGTTACACTGAGCCGGTAACACAAGTAAATTTCTATCTCACCATACTGGTTAACAAGAAGCTAAAAATGCAAGCTTCTTAGGCATTCCAGTCCTTGTCTCACCACCCAGACACTGGACTCTAAATTTGTTTTCAGTAACCAATCAAAATCAAATACAGGGTCCTTCTAATCCTAAAATATCAGCCACTGAGTCAGGTCAATGTATAACTCAGATCTTACCCAATAATAACTCTGCTGCCAACAGGACTGGATTAACTTTTTGTGGGTCCGGTGTCAAACATATTTGTGGGCCCCCTGGGAATGAAGAGGCGGGGGGCAAGAACACAGTGGGCAAGGTGGATTTGATTTAAATCACTAGTTAGGAAGACTCGATTTAATCACGGATTTCTACATAAAAGCCCATTCTTGTTGGTTGTTATAACCTTAAAACATATTCTTCGCAACTCAGATAGATTTAGGTTTCATTTTTTGAAGGTACACACTGTACATTTTTAAACCGTGATTTATTTTGAAAATTTTTCAGATGAATTTTACAGCTATATCAGAAAATGAATGATTGTTTGGTTATTTCATTTACCAAAGATAATTGAAGCAGATATTTATGAAGTCATTGGGAGGTGAACTATCTCCAATTCAAGAGGTTAATCATTAATATTTGGAGGATTTTCTTGCCAGGTTGTATTAGGAGATCACCAGACAGACATTTAAATAAAAACAATTTAACTAAAACAACAACATTAAGTATTCTGGATTTTTTTCCTCAACAACAAACATAATATTTTAACAACAAAAAAAAAAGTCCTTCACTTCTTACATTTATCTCCAGACTTCTCCTTGTCCAGATCTATTCTGCCCCCAACAATCTTCTATTCATTCAACTTTTTGAAACTTTTCACTTTTAAAGAGAGGTAAGGGGTTGATCCTGTGTACACAAATTTGCAGAGGGACAGTAGAGTTGAGGTCTGTTATTGCTCATCTCAATACATTATTTTTTAAAACATTTTTGCTGTTAACAAGCACGTTACCTCTAGAGACACAAATCTACAGTTTGAGAACTGCAAAACTAAGCATCTCCGATGGTATCTTCTAGACTGAGTACTGAGTCCCATTGGGTAGATAGAAAAATTAACCTAAATAATCTATACAGAAGTCTGTGGACCCATAAGACTGGGTCCCTAAGCCTGTAGAACTGATGAAAGAAATAGTTTTTAATTGTTCACTTTATTAACGTAACTTCATAAGTAAAGTTTTATGAATGAAACAACATTCATTCATAAAACCGGTTACTCCAATAACTGGCTTATTGACAATTAAGATGCTTGTTAAGAGCCATAGCTGTTCAGCCAGTTGCTCTTGTAAGTTTCACTGTCAATCCAATTCCTCCTTAAAACATAGATTTACACTGTTTCAGTATTGTAACTTCTGTTCACTGTTTGCCATATTGTAATTCAAACTCCATTTTACAACACTTACTCCATTTTGTAAAAGCATGCTGCAACCTTCATTTTTGCAAAACTCTGCTGTAATCTTATTAGTTTAGATGTATGAATGAGGTATGGATGGATGATGGAATCAACCTCCAGCGCCAGTCTGTCCTGAAGAAACAGAGTTCAAACACCAATGGCTGAAGATGCAGACAACAACCCTAACAAAGTAAGAGGAGTCCACCCTAAAAAGAAAAGAGCAAAGGTACAATAGAAGAAATATCAAAGCCAAGTCTGAGGCTGAAAGTCACATCTGCAATTGATGGGTGATCAGTCACACCGAACCCAGAGGCAGCGTGACACAGCAAGACCTATAGACTCTTGATTCAAACTAAAGCCTACAAAAAGGATGAGTCAGATGGAAGGGTAACATTCTGCTGCCAACATGTGAGGGCAGACCCAGCCCTTCCTTCTGCCTGGCTTTCCTGGCCAGTTAGACGCCACGAGCTACAAACCCAAGCTGCAAAATCAAGCCACGGACTCAAGCTGTGTTCAGGACTGGTAACTATACAGCAGCTGCAGAACATCGTGTGTGTGTGTAAGTATTAAGGTATTAGCTAGTGGTTATAGATCAGTCCTCTACCCCATCTGTTCCTTGGTATTGAACATTTAATCTCTTTCAGGATAGAGAGGAGGAAGTGGAGAAGAAGTAGCGGCAGGACCTTGGCAAAGGGGTTGGAATTGAGGCATATCCCCTCCAGCCCCTTGCTGTGAACTGCTCAGGGCAGGGGGCTGGGAGCACCCCCACAAACCCAGCCCACCCCCCCGGCCGTGACCCCTGCACGCCCCATGACCCCAGCCCTGACTCCTGCACCTCCACACACACACCCCCACTTCAACCCTGAGCACCAAATGGGAGCTCCTGCACGCTTCTCCACGCACAAGCAACCAGGGAGCTTTGCGAACAGGGGCTGCTAACAGGGAGTTTCGCAAGGGAGTTCTCCAGGTGAAGGAGGAGCAAATTTTCCACAGCCTCCCTCACAAAATATATCGCTGCTTTGCCTTTAGTAATTATCCTTTCGAATGGAAAACCAGGCACTTCTCTCTTTTTGCAAAGTCCTGTGACCTCTTTCAGCTAAAGAAAACTTGAGCGCTGGTGATGCAAGAGCTCTTTACTGCTCTCCCTGTTATAGCGGTGGGGATGAGTAAAGGTGGGGGTGCAATGATAAAGCCTCCCTGACTCCCAATACCTGCACACTTGACAGGACAGCAGCTGTTGTTGGGAGGGACATTTCTCTCACTAGTGTTAAGCTGCCTGATGCTCCTAGGACTTGGAGGGACAGCGTAGCTGCTACTCTAGCCCAGGCTGGAGCTGGGAGGAAGGACACGGGTGCTGCTGTGCAAGGTCCCTCGCCCCCATAAGGAGTTGGAGCAAGGAGAGGGCACCAGAGGCAAGGAATGGGGAAATGGGAGGGGGGAACTGAGGGGGGAGAGGGGCCCCCAGGCCAGGCAGAGGGTGCAGCAGGAGGAGGATGGGAAGGAAGATCTGGGAAAAGGGGGCAGCCTGTAAAAAAAATAGTTTCCTTCTGGAGAAGCAGACTCACCTTGCCCTGGGTCCAGGCAGTGGCGGCTGCTGCTGCTCCCTCCCCTGCAAAAAGCTGATCAGGGGCAGGGAGAGAAAGAGGGGCGAGTACACAACATGCAGGGCCGTCCTTAGCCATAGGCAGAATAGGCAGTCGCCTAGGGCACCACTAGGTCTTGGGGCACCGCTCTGTGAGAGCCTGAACAGACGGGAAGCAGTGAAGCATGTAAGAGCAGGGCTACTGGGTCCTAGAGAGAGCCAATGCAGCACAGTCTGAGGGAGGGTGTTGGCTGCGGGGGTCTCTGGGAAGGGGTGGGGGAAGGAAATTACCTGTTGGTGTGTCTCTTTCCCCTGGCGTGAGGTGAGGCAGGCTCTGCGGCATTGGCAATATCCTCTGTTGTCCCCCATAACGTCCATTCTTCTCCCCTCTGCCCCACAGAGCACCTCCCCTGTTTCTCCCCCCCACCCCCATGGAGCACCCCTCTCTTCCCTCTCCCTTCCATCAGGGCTGGGTTGGTGAGGTGCTGGGCGGTAGGGGAGGCTGGCTGGCTGCCTGCTGAGGAATGACAGTGAAAGTAATTCACTTCCTCGGCAGGCAGCCAGGATTGGAATGGTCGCACAGGGCTGGGCTGGGCATAGCCAGATAGCATGTGCGAAAAATCAGGACAGACGGTTGGTGTAGGGTGAGCAGATGTCCCACTTTTATAGGACCAGTCCCAGTTTTTGGGTCTTTTTCTTATATGGGCTCCTATTCCCCCTCATCCCCATCCTGATTTTTCACACTTGCTGTCTGGTCACCCTAGATAGGAGTAATTGGTGCCTATATAAGACAAAGCCCCAAATATCAGGACTGGCCCTATAAAATCAGGACATCTGGATCTGATCGCCCTAGCTGGGGAGCACATCTCTCCCCTGGGCTGGCAGTGATCCATCTCATCCGGGGGGAGCTGCACAGGGCAGGATGAGCTGCTGTGGCTCCATGGGTGCCCCGTCCCTGAAATCAGAAGCCGTGCTAACTTCACCATGGTCTGTTGGGCTGGCGGTGGTGCCCATTGGCGTGTGATCAACCTGAGGTTTGCTGCTGCTTGCACGGCTCACCCAAAGGTGATATTTGGGGTCCCTGCAGTTTTTCCCACTTATATCTTCCCTCGCTGCAGCTGTTGGAACCAGCCGCTGGGGGGTGAGCCATAGCATTGAGAAGCAGTACTCGTGTGCCTTTGAAAGTGCATTTAACAGCTTTGTTTGCCAAAAATGCTTGGCGAACAATCCTGAAATTCAATTTCAGGGCAACCTATGGCGCAGTGCCAATAGGTGGTATCGGAGCAGGATTTTTGAAATGGCATGGCAGCGCTGCTGAGCAGCTCGAGCCCGCCACTGCTCCCCGGTGTTTCCGCCCTGCTGCCCCAATTTGCACCCTGGCACCCAGGCTCCGGACCGCCGGCCCCAACTCAGCACACCCAACGCTGGCCTGGGAACCCCAAGGAACCCCAGCTGCAGCGCTGAGCATGACCGGCAAGCTGAGACCCCAGCTAGCCACTCAACCCACTGTTGGCCTGGGGTTCCATTAGCACTCACTGGCAGCGGGCTGACAGGACAAATTCAAAATGAAATAGGAAACAAAAAGCAAACATAATGACAAAGTACAAGAGCCTAGAGCATAAAGACGCGCCCAACCTTTTTGCCATCATGGCGGGCGCCAAGATGAAGGACCGTGTGGCGGACAAGCAATCTCACTGCCCGAAAATGATGCCGAATTTCAGCCGGCATTTCGGCAGATGTCTCATCAATCGCGGCCACATGAGTGGCACTGAGAGGCTCTCGGGCCGCCGGGACCCTGCAGCACCACGCTGGGACTCCTGACCCAAAGAGGCCTGCCTGAAGGCACTGATGCAGTTTGATTTAAATGGACCGTGATACTGTAACAAAAAAATTGAGTTGTGCTACACACTTCAAAATCGATGATGGACATTGTCAGTTTATTCATACCAGAAAACTGTACAATAGCCTATGATGTGTACATTGCCACTGTATTCCAGCAACAAATTCCTGTAACAGTAGCATCAAGAGAACGGAGTTTTTCAAAACTAAAAGCTCATTAAAAACTATCTCCCTCTACAATGATCAGGAACACTTGAACTGGTCTTGCTATTCTGCAACGAACAAGAACCACTTGTCTTGTCATACGATGACATAATACTGGAATAGTGTCAGCCAAAAAAAAAGCCAAAAAGATGCTTTTTAATTAAAAACTAATCCTTGTTTCAAAAATAACCTCTTCATAGAAATTTTCCAATAAAATGTTTGACAAATTAAAAAAATATTATTGCATACATCGTCAAATCAGAATTTCTAAATTCTACTTCTTAGTCTAATCCCATCAGCAATACAGTGGCTTAAATTAAGGTTAAACTGGTTTTAATAACATGCATGTGGCAAGTTTTCCAGTACTGTAAGCTTATGTCTGTGTTGCTAAGAGCAAGACAGGCACGGGGGCACCAGTTTAATAATCTCACCTAGGGCACCATAAATCTTAAGGATATGCTGGGGGAGTGGGAGCTTTGCTGCTGGCTGCCATGCAACAGCAGGACAGAGCCTGGGCACAGCTGCACCAAGCTTCGCGGAGAAGAGAGGCCGTGCCGGGGCCCCTTTGGAGCATAGGCCCGGCCCTATGGCACCAGTGACACTATGGTAAATTTGCTACTGGCTGCCAATCCTTTAGTAACTAAAAACTAAAGGTTTAATAAGAGGAAAGAAGCATTAATAATGGTTAATAGATCATATACATACAAATAATTGCAAAGTCCTCTTATCAAGTTTGTAGCAGTGATGGAATAGACTGCTGGCTTGTAAAGTCTCTCTGGTAACTTCCAAAAGATTCAAAGATCCTCTGTTCATAGGGCAAAATGTCCCTTTTAGTTGTAAATCCCCAGTCTAGAGAATCAGATCAGGAAGAAAGGCAAAATGGAGATATCTCAGGGGTCTTTTTATATCCTTTGCCATGTTCCTGGAAATTCACTGTCCCAGTGGAAAGTCACTGGCCTAAGATAGAGTCCAGGGTCACATAAGCATATCACATGTTCATTGAGGTGGCCATTAGCCCCTTGGAGTCTGAGGCATCTGCAAGAAGACTATCTATCTGTGTAGAATGAGTTTCTTCTATGGCCCATTGTGAGAGCTAAGTGTCCTTGATGGGCCATCAATATGTAGCTCTCTGGCCTTAATGTAAATATTACATGATTGGTGTTACCCAAGAATACAACACATCTGTATGATGCCAGTACATAGTGAATATTTAACTTCAAATACAAAAATGTTACATGCATGTAAACAGGATAATCAATCATACTTGGAAATCATAATTTTTCCATTGACTTCTTACATGACATACTTTATACAAGATTTGTTGCAATTGTATAGCAGTAGCAATGTCAATTATATAAATGGTCACATTCAATCATACAGCATCACAGTGCTGTAAGAAAATAAATGTTAGTGATAATAGCCTACCAGATAGTACAGGAAATCAACTTGTTTGAACTCCTGATTCAGTTTGTAACTGCCTTTCACTTTTTTCCTGCCTGATAGAGCTGGTTTAAAAATTGGAGGGGACACAAAGTTACAATGGAAATGGGGAAAATAACTGTCTTATACAATTTCCTCAATTGTTAAGGAGTTGAGGTGCAGATAAAAATAAAAATATTTTGCCCAAAAACCAAAATACTTTTATTTGGAAATACTGCTGTGGTGCCTCATGCTACCCATGTTTCTTTACAGGCTGGGATCCCTGGTCAGATTACGTCTTTGAGAGTGCACCACTGTATCTCCTCATGTAGGGGGAGATGGTGCATCAGGGGAGATACAGTTTGGTCAGGGCAACTTCCCTTTGAGGAGAATGGGGACATAAGACAAACTATAACTCCAATAAGGGCTGGTCTACACTATGGGGAAAAATCAATCTTAGATACGCAACTTCAGCTACGTGAATAACGTAGCTGAAGTCGAATATCTAAGATCGGATTACTCACCCGTCCTCACTGCGCGGGATCGATGTCCGCGGCTCCCCCTGTCGATTCCGCAACTCCGTTGGGGTTGGTGGAGTTCCGGAATCGATATAAGTGCGCTCAGGGATCGATATATCGCGTCTAGATGAGACACGATATATCAATCCCCGAGCAATCGATTTTAACCGGCCGATACTGCGGGTAGTCTAGACGTAGCCTGAGACACTGCAACAGCATTTCCAAAGCAAAATATTATAGTTCTGAGGTGTTTGGATTTTCAACAAAGTTCAAAATTGCCCATGAAAAGCAGACACTTTTTCTGGAGAGGGGAGGTTTAGCTAAATTTTTCCATTGAAAAATGTCTTTGACAGAAATCTTTTAACCAGCCATGTTGCCAGATAACTATCAGAGAGGAGATCTTTCTTTAGAATGCTGTTACCAAAACCATTCATAGAGCTTGATAAGGGAGTTGTCAGAGCAGCATTGTTGGTACTTGAAGGGAATCTGATGTATTGCTATGTGGTTTTTACTGTCTGGAAGTGAGAATCTAGAAGCCATACACACAGCACAAATTGCTGCTTGCATTCAGCTTTGCTCAAATGGAAATAGTTGAAAGTATGAATTGAAGATTTGTCACGTCCCAAAACATTTGTTTATGAAAAATAAAACTTGCTGCAACTGCTACCCCTTAAGGCTGAAAGGAGTCCTTCATTGTCTGAACACCACAGAAAAGAAACAAGATAACAATGAAGAACCCACCCAAAATGTTCCTCTTCAGCAGGAGGCATTAAAAATTTTTTTTTATAAAATCAATATTTAAAAAAAATATTGCCTGCATTGAAGCAAAACTGTATATAGTATAATTAAAATAATGAATACTGCAACTATGTGGAAATAGGGATCTCTTTTTTGCAAATTGCAAATGTTCATGACTTAAAATATGAACATTTGAGGGGCAGAGGAAACAATCAGTAAATTTCTTAATACACAGCCTGTTGAGTGTAAAACCAAAATTGTGGCTCTTTTGTCACTACTCACCCAACTAACTTCAAAATTTAAGGAAGTTGATAGCCCTTGTATACTAGAAAGTCTAGAGGTTGAGATGGAATATCATTTTCTAGGGGGGCTTTTAGGAAATGCAAACAAGTTGTGAATTTCCAATGGTGTAGTTGAGCCCTGCAGTAACCTTCAAGCCAGCAGTGTACTAAATACAAAGTGTAATGACATCTTTGGCAGTCACTCACTACAGTTGAAATGACAGCTTTTCTAAGGGTTTTTAGGAGTGGTTTTCTTTGGGCCTAAACCATGCTTAGTTCTTTGCTCATTCTGGAAAGGCAACTTTACTCATTAAAAATATATCCTGTTTTATGCCTTGAATTCAAAAGAAAATATGTAAGTTTACATACATGTACAAACTGTATAATGGTAACAATCTCTTCTGAAGTGTAATTCCTAGAGTGTGATGACTGCCATTAACTGGCTTTAATTTGCAGTAGGGAAATATACAAACACAGAACAAATTACAAGATTACTAAACTGACGATTAAATGGAAAAGTTGTTGTGTGTAATATGACAAGTAACAAGTCAAAGGACTCCTATACAATTTAGCTGCTTTTTTAAAATGCATACAGAAAGCTAGCCACATATGGGAAAGAGCTACAGATTTTGACTTCTTTATATGCTGAACTGTAGATTCATAAAGAAAAAGGCTATTGTGACATCTTTGTAATTCGGGGATGGGGGGAGGGGAAAGAAGCACGAGTCAAGGAAAAAACACTCATGTTCTAATATTAAAAAGTTTAAGAATGGCCGTACTGAGTCAGACCAAAGGTCCCATCTGGCTTAATATAGAATCATCGGACTGGAAGGGACCTCGAGAAGTCATCTAGTCCAGTCCCCTGCACTCATGGCAGGACAAAGTATTATCTGGACCATCCCTGACAGGTGTTTGCCTAACTTGCTCTTAAAAATCTCCAGTGATAGAGATTCCATCACCACCTCCCTAGATAATTTATTCCAGTGCTTAACCACCCTGACAATTAGGAAGCTTTTCATAATGTCCAACCTAAACTTCCATTGTTGCAATTTAAGCCCATTGCTTCTTGTTCTGTCCTCAGAGGTTAAGAACATTTTTTTCTCCCTCCTCCTTGGAACAACATTTTATGTACTTGAAAATTATGTTCCCTCTCTTCTCTTTTCTCCAGACTAAACAAACCCATTTTTTTTCAATCTTCCCTCATAGGTCAGGTTTTCTAGACCTTTAATCTTTGTTGCTCTTCTCTAGTCTCTCCAATTTGTCCACATCTTTCCTGAAATGTGGTGCCTAGAATTGCACACGATACTCCAGGTGAGGCCTAATCAGCATGTAGGGTTTTCAACTTTCTACTCACACAAAACCAAACACTCTTGTCCTGCCCTTCTCTGAGGCCCCATCCTGTCCTACCTGCTCACTCCATCCCCCTCCCTCTGTCGCTCACTCTTCCCTCCTTCCCTCTCTCCTTCCCTGCCTCCCTCATTTTCACTGGGATGTCTCAGGGTATTGGGGTGCTGGAGGGAGTGAGGGCTCTGGTGGGGTGGGGGTCAGGGCTCTGGGATGGGGCTGGAGATGAGGAGCTTGGTGTGAAGGAGGGGGCTCTGGTCTGGGGAGTAGAGCTGAGGGGTTTGGAGTATGGGAGGGGGTTCTGGGTTGTGGGAGGAGGTACTGGTTCTGGGCTGGGGTTGTGGATTCTGGGGTGGGGCTATAAATGAGGGGTTCAGGGTGTTGGAGGGGGATCCAGGCTGGTGTAAGGAGTTAGGGCACAGGGGGGTGAGGGCTCTAGGTGGGGCTGGGATGAGGGGTTTGGGGTGCAGGAGAGTGCTCTGGGCTGGGATTGAGGGGTTCAGAGGGCAGGAAGTGGATCAGGGTTGAGGTGTAGGAGTGGGTCAGGGTTCAAGCTCTGATGGCGCTTACCTCAGGCAGCTCCTGGAAGCAGCAGCATGTCCCCACCCCAGCTCCTACACAGAGGAGTAGCCAAGTGGCTCTGTGCACTGCCCCATCTGCAGGCGCTGCTCCTGTTGGCCCTGGTTCCCGGCCAGTGCGAGCTGCAGAGCTAGCGCTTGGAGCGGGGTCAGTGCATGAAGCTCCCTGGCTGCTCCTATGCCTAAGAACCAAAGGGGGGACATGCTGCTGCTTCCAGGAGCTGCACAGAGCCATGGCAGGCAGGGAGCCTGCCTTAACCCTGCTGTGCCACCAGCCAGACTTTTAATGGCCCAGTAAACAGTGCTGACCAGAGCCACCAGGGTCCCTTTTTGACTGGGCATTCAGTCAAAAATCGGACACCTGGCAACTCTGGCCTGGTCTACACTACGCGTTTAAATCGATTTAAACAGCGTTAAATCGATTTAACGTTGTACCTGTCCACACTACAAAGCTCTTTATATCGATATAAAGGGCTCTTTAAATCGATTTCTGTACTCCTCTCAGACGAGAGGAGTAGCGCTAAAATCGATATAAACATATCTCTGAATAGGTTACTGGGCCGGGCAATCAATCGTTATTGCCTCCGGGTGGTATCCCACAGTGCAACCACGACCGCCTGACGAGGTCAACTGAACCGGATGCAGTGGGCAGGTAACAGGAAAAGCCCGTGAACTTTGAATTATATGTCCTTTTGCCCAGCATGGACTCTGATCAGCATATGGGTGGCGATGCAGTCCAATCCAAAAAGAGCTCAGCATGGACCGTAACGGAGATACGGACTGACGCTGTATGGAGACAAATTGTTGTATCGAGAGCTCCGTTACAAAACAAAATGCCAAAGCTTTTGAAAAAAGATCTCCGCTACATACAGTGCTCGGAAACGTACGGGAAGCCAGAGACATCATAAATGGACACTAAATGAGGGAGGTACTGAGGAACCCAGCTATCCCACAGTCCACAGCAGTCCCGAAAAGTATTTGCATTCTGCTAGCTCCAAACCGTAGTACAAACACATGTCGGCGTGGTTCAGGAATAGCTCTTCATTAACCCCCCCCCCAACCAACCATGTAAGAAAAGGGAAAGAAATCATCTTGACTTCTTCAATGTCATCCTATGCTACTGAATGCTGCCTGTAATGCTAATGGCGCACAGTGAACGATATCGCTCTTCCCCCATCGTGGCAGATGGTGCAGTAGACGGTCACGTCCTAGAACCCCTGAGTGAGCCAATGCGTGATAACTGCTTAATACCTAACAATAGGGCCTGAAAGAGCCTGCGGGGGGCACCTGGTAAAAAACAGGAAATGATTCCTGGTCAGTCCCAGTGAATGACAGAACGCTGAACCAATCTTCACATAGCAACTGGGGCTTGAGCTCATCACCCCCTCCCTTTCATGTGTAAAGAAAAGACTTAAATGCTGACTATCATGGCATGGGATGCTGGCTCCTCTCCCCCACAACTGCTAATGTCCTGCCGGACTACATAGCACGGAGGCTGCCTCCCCCATTTTATGTCCTAAAACCAGTTTTCTATTCTGCATTCTTTATTACTTCATGACACAAGGTGGGACACTAGCCACAGTAAGCCTGAGGAAAGTGCGGAGAGGGAAGCAACGGGTGGGTGTTGCAGGGGCACCTCCCTGTAATACTGACACAGAGCACTGTGCGCTCTCTGATACACAGTCCTCAGTAATGCTTGCCCATAATTTCTAGCAGGACTGACTTCTATTTTAGAAAACCATAAAGGAGGAATGTGACTCAGGGAGTCATCCCAGTTTGTTTTGCCCCCGCCGATCTCAGCCATGCACTGGTCATAAACCGATAGCTGAAGGGTAATGATCTTTTACGCTGAAGGGGTAACAAAGGAACCAAACACCTACAAACCAATCAGGAACCGGATTTTTCAAAGCTAAGGAAGAATTGGGGGGGGGTTCTTTGCTTTGCGTCTGTTCTGTGCTCTCTCAGCTATAGAGGACTAATTCCAATTCTTATCTTCTGTTTCCCATTATAAGTACAAGTAGCAAAGTAATCCCTTTAAATTGTTTGCTGAATTTGCATCTGGGTATCTGTGGTGGAGTACTTTAATGTGTAAGCTTAAGTACTTTAAATTGTATGGTTGGTAAGCTGTTATCCTTTTTCTATGTTTTATTCATTTCTATAAGAAAGCCCCTGTAATCTAAATCATCTAGTTACAGAGACTGTATTCATTCTTCTTCCTTTTTTATTAAAGTTGCTTTTTAAGAACCTTTAGTTTTTTCTAATGACCCACCAGGAATTGGGTGGGAGAAAGGAAAGACAGGGGGAGGGGAAAAGCTGCTCGCTGTTTTAACTCTCCTAGTGTCCAGGGCGGGAAGAAAGCTAGGGGAAGAGAGAAGACTCCTCTTCCCTGCTTTGATTGTCTTCTTGAAAGAGGAGACATGCTTCTTGTTATTGGAGGTAAAGAGGTGCATCATAACTCTCAGGTTAGCCGAGAGGAAATTATGGTGGAGAGAGGTGGGGAGTTATTTCCCTGTGTTGAAGACTCAAAGCACTGACTTGGTTCCCAGGGAAGGTTTGGGCCACAGGTACCAGGCACTGATCCTGGTTGGTGGCAGCGAGATCAAGATCTAAGCTGGTAAATTAAGCTGAGCGTTCATTGCTAGCTTCTCAGGTTAGAACGCTAAGGTTCCAAATCTGAGTTAAAGAGCTACAACATGTGCAGCATGTGGGATAGATAAGACCCAAAAAGCCAGTAAAGATATTAATTTGCTTCCTGCTAGCTGGTTATGAAGCAGAGGGAGGTTAGTTTTTTAAAGTGCATGCAAGAATTTTTTCCTTCTCCCGTGCAGCTGGCATAGGGAGGGCTATAAAGTAACGACGGTAGTTGTAAACAAAGCAGCCTAGGGTCACAAAGCACTCCAGCCAGAACACATTGTAAATACAAAGAGGTTTCTTTAGCTTTTTAAACTGTTCGGGAGAGGCTAGCAGACTCCAGAACAACAGAGAAACCAGGCAGTTCAGACAATAACAACCAGAGGCACCCCAAACACAAGAAAGCAGGAACAGGATTCACAAAAGCCAGAAGCAGTACAGCTGGAAGCAAGCGGACAAACAGATAGAACACTACGACACAGATGCCAGAGACCAGCCACTGCACAACAAGAAATGGAAAGGCTACAAAAAACAAGACACCAAAGAGCAGCCTCCAAAAAGAGAGGGAGAAACACCAAACAAAGATGAAAAACAGAGGAAGGCCCACCGCAGCCCCTGAATTGAACAGCTAAGCAACAGACCCAACAATCCTAACCAACCCTGCGCCACTGTTTTTCAACTGCACACAAAATTTCCCAATAAACAAGCACGTGGATAACACGAGCCTTCCTAAAAATTTGAAGAAGCCTGCATGGTACAAGCATCTCTGAAACCATAATGTACTGAGGTGAGGTCACACCTCAGTGAGCCCTTAGCAAAGTGTCGCTGAAATGCCAAAGACAAAAAACGAATATAAAACTGTTTCAAAACACAAAGCCAAGATACAGAATGAGGATAGAAAACCAACCGAAGACAGTGC
>NC_133775.1:47261713-47291845 GCF_003597395.2 Chelonoidis abingdonii | reverse complement strand
GACCATGGACGCACACCGCCGAATTACTGTGCCTAGTGTGGCCGCGTGAAATCGAATTTATAATATCTGTTTTATAAAACCGGTTTAATGTAATTCAGAATTATCCCGTAGTGTAGACGTACCCTCTCTCAGTGCAGAGTAGAGCGGAAGAATTACTTCTACTGTCTTGCTTACAACATTTCTGCTAAGACATCCCATAATGATGTTCACTTTTTTTGAAACAGTGCTACTCTGACTCATATTTAGCTTGTGGTCCACTATGACCCCAGATCCCTTTCTGCAGCTCTTCTTCCTAGGTAATCAGATACTGTCTTCCGACAGTGGCCAATGCCAGGTGCTTCAGAAGGAATGAACAGAAAAGGTATTCATCAAGTGATCTATCCCCAGTTCCCATTCCTAACTTCTGGAAAACAATGTTAAATAATTGCATATGATAGAAATTGTGTGGAAATATAAAACCTCCAAATTTAGTAAAGCAGGATGTCAAGAATCAGAGTTCATTCATATAGATCTTTGAATCACTTTTTGGAAATGGCTTTGTAAAGCAATTTGTTATCTTTCATATAAAATCTGTAAAATGCAGAAATTCTTATTTGCACTTCTTAATTTATTCTAACCTTTCCACTGCTTAGTCTGTCCTTGTAACACTTCTGAGAAATTGACAAACTCGGTGAAGCACAAACTAGGCTCCCAGATCAGGTTATTTTTATGTCAACTCTCTTTATTAGACAATCCCATTAGAATCTTATCAATGACAGATAGGAACACAATGCCTTTAGCATCCTTATAATACTGCATGCTAAGAAAGTTAGTGACATTAGAAAGCTGATCTTATTGCCAAAACTCTTTAAAACATGCTACAAGCTAATTATATTGGTTTATGGAACTATCTTTGCTCAAGTAATTTATTTTAAGCTCTACACCAAGAAACAAATTCTGCCATCATTTATATTCCTAGAAACTACATTGAAGTTAATAGGATTGCACACATATAACGATGAGCAGAACTTCTAGCTGTCTTGGTGTTTCTTAAGCCCCATCAACATAGTATCCTGGCCACTCTCAAACATTAATAAGCTAGGGCTATGTCTTCAATGGAGCTATGACAATTTACACCAGATGATAATCTGCCTCAGAATGTTAGCGAAACACTTACCTAAGTAATACTTAAGTTCTGAAAGCTGAGACTCCCTTTTAGGAAAATAAAACTAGTCATGTCCTTCCCAGAACACATGCCAACCCCACCAGCTGTTAAAGGCCCCTATGTCTTAGGCTATGTCTACACTACAGCTGGGATCAACTCTGAGATCGATCCAGTGGCAGTTGATTTAGTGGATCCAGTGAAGACCCACCCAATCAATAGCAGATTGCTCTCCATTCAATCTCTGTACTCTACCCCCGATGAGAAGAGTAAAGTAAGTCATAGAACTACAGTTCATAGAATATCAGGGTTGGAAGGGATCTCAGGAAGTCATCTAGTCCAACCTCCATCTCAAAACAGGACTAATCCCCAGATCTCTAAACGGCCCCCTCAAGGATTGAACTCACAACCCTAGGTTTAGCAGGCCACTGCTCAAACCAGTGAGCTAGCCCTCCCAGCAGGAGATTTTCTCCTATCAAACACCCCCTGGGGTGAAGACTCTGCAGTAACTTGCTCTAAGGTACATTGACTCCAGTTACATTATTCACGTAGCTGGAGTTGCATAGTGTAGGTTGACTCTACTGCAGTAGTGTAGACTTAGCCTTAATTTATATAAATTCTGCATTCCTGCATCATTCACTAGTCCTCTGTATTTCTCCTTCCTAACCCTACCTAGTGGAGCATCCTCATGCTCTAGAAAAAGCTGAGACAAGTATACTTCCTCTCCTTTCCTTTCTTGCATACCTTGAGCAACAGAATAGTAAGGGCAATACCAAATTAATGTAAAATTACCTGGTATTGCAGTATTTTTTTCCTACATGTTGCACCTATCATATTACACACAGAAAAAAGGCTTTGTTCATGGTTTTGTTTGTGGGTTGTTCTCTTCCCCACCCCACCCCTCACTAGCTCAGTGGTCTAAAATGACTTTTTTGCTCCTAAATCTTATGGTGAATTTGATAAAACTTCTGGTAGAGCTATAGTGGGCCATTTCTTTTTTCAGAGATTTGAGCTGTAGCCAACAAGCTAGTAGTCTGATGAAGATATGAATGAATTGAAATTGATGCCTCTGAGTCAGACAATTTAGATTTTCTACTGGAAGAAATTTTAAAGGTTCTGCTGGATCCTAATATTTAGGGGCCTACCAAATTCACAGTCCATTTTGGTCAATATTGAGGTCATAAGATTTTTAAAAAAAGTTAATTTCACAATTTCAGATATTTAAATCTGAAATTTCAATGTTTTAACTGTAGGGGTCCTGATCCTAAAGGGGGCTGTGAGGGGTTCGTGGAATTTCCACCCTTACTTATGTGCTGTTTCTGGCAGTAGTGCTGCCTTCAGAACTGGACAGTCAAAGAGCAGCAGCAGCTGCTGGCTGGGAGCCCAGCTCTGAAGGCACCTCCACTGCTGGCAGTGGAGAAGTAAGGATGGCATGGTATGGTATTGTGCTTTCTTCTACCCTATGGCTGGTGGTAGTACTACCTACAGAGCTGGGCACCCAACTAGCAGCCGCTGCTCTCTGGACACCCAGCTCTGAAGTCAGCACAGAAGTAAGTGTGGCAGTACTGTAACCCCTCATGACCCACTTTTGAGTCAGAACCCTCAGTTTGAGAAATGCTGGTCCCCCATGAAATCTGTGTAGTACAGGGAAGAAGCACACACAAGACCAGATTTCACAGTATGTGACACATTTTTCACATCCATGAACTTCGTAGGGCTCTACCAATATTACAACACTTTTAGGTGTAATTTTAGGGAAGTAAAGTATTTGAGGTATTCCTACTCAGACAAGGTAGATACATTTCTGGATCATAGAGGGTTGTGATGATGCCCATCAAATATGGATTTTTATAATTTTGACAATGGGCTACAAGCCTGAACTTCTAATGCAGAAAACAAAAGTTGTTTTCTTAAACATCACAGAAGATGGGTTCTCAGATTGGGGCTGGAGGTGGTGTTACATGGGCTTTTCAAAACCCGCTGCAGGGGCAATTTAACTATTGCACTTCAGGCGGTGTCAGGAATAAATCAATAGGAACACTGCAATTCAAGGATCAAGAGCGAGGATTAAATGCAAGTAAGCATGCTCTAATCTAACACTGCAGTTTATTAGATTTAAGTGGACGAGACATCAGCATTAGATTTAGAACATCCCAGATATTTACCTAACATCAATAACAAGAGAGGGAAAATTGCTTTTGTAGTGAGCGAGCCACTCCCAGTCCCTATTCAAGCCCAAATTAATGTTGTTAAATTTGCAAATGAATTTTAGTTCTGCAGTTTCTCTTTGAAGTCTGTTTCTGAAGTTTTTTTGTTCAAGTATAGCTATTATTAAATCTGTTATAGAATGTCCAGGAAGATTGAAGTGTTCTCCTACTGGCTTTTGTACAGAAGCAGCTTTGCCTCTCCTGGAATTGACACCACCTCATCAGTTATTGGGAGTGGATTACATCCACCCTGATCAAATTGGCCCTGTCAACACTGGTTCTCCACTTCTGAGGTAACTTCCTTCTCTTCGTGTGTCAGTATAAAATGCCTGCATCTGTAATTTTCACTCCAGGCATCTGAAGAAGTGTTTTTTTTTACCCATGAAAGCTTATGCCCAAATAAATCTGTTAGTCTTTAAGGCGCCACCAGTTTCCCAGAATTTATAGTTCATCTTAACCTTTGTGTAAGCCTAAAATTGACATCTTGCTCACATTTCTTTTTAAATGGAATCATAGGGTGGTGTGGAGTTGAACCACGTACACCTCTAGGAGAGCAGAGGGAGGCATAAAGCCTCTCAAAACACACACAGACTAACACCCTCCACAACATCCATCTGTGGCATGTTACTTTGGGCTGCATTGCCAGACAGCTTGTCCACAGCCCCATCTTCCTTGCCTGTCCCCTTTCTTTGTGGAGCATTATATGCTTCTGGGGCACAGGGAGGAAACAGTGCCTCCCTGCAGTCCTCCAAAGTTCAGTTGTGTCCCAAGTCCTTATGTGGGCTGTGCATGGAGTGAGATGTACTCTCCTCTCACCCCTGATCTGCTCCTTCAGCCCCTTCAATATCACTTGCAGAAAAACACCAATGAAGTCTCTAGCTGCAAATGTGATATCAAACTTCAGCTTTTTAATAATGCTAGAAATAGTCACAGTGACCTTCTCTGCTATTCCTTTTAAACAGGAGACCTCCTAACTGCTACATCCATTCGGAGCTTTGAGGTTTTGTACACACCCATCCTCCATTTCTAACTTGCTTGTCTTCCCAGTTCTTTCGCTCGAGACCACCTCTGGTTTAAATGGGCAAAGAGAACAAATATCAAGAGAAACCAGGGTATATAGAGTGTGATACAGAAGGGCCAGAGCGCAGTGGGAGAATGGTCAAGGGGCAGTATATAAGCCCTAGGCTAATTAAGGCATGGTTCCCTGTTGACTAGGGAGGGTTGCTACAGGTTAATTGGAGCAACTGTAGTCAATTTAGGCCCTGTTAGGAACCTAATAAAACCCTCCTTCTCCCCTGACTGCGTGAAGCAGGGGAAGGAGAGAGGACTGGAGATTGGAGGTGTGCTGTGAGACTTGAAAGATCAGAAAAAACTGGAATAAGGGGGACCCTGCCCCAGCAGGGGGGGTAGACTAACTCCCCCAGTGTTTAAGGACTGAAGGTACCCCACCCAAGGGGGAAGAGGATAAGAACCTGCAGGGGTTGAGGCTCAGAGTAAGGGCCAAACCTAGACCCCTTCCCCGCAAGAGCAGAGGTAAAGTGTGGCATCTTAGTCCCCCCGCCAAGAAAAGTGCAGGGCCTACCATACTACATCAGCCATCTGAGCTATTAAGAGATTGAGGTGTTCTGCAGAAGTTACGGAAGTATGTAAGTGTTTTTTGCTTATTTTAGACAAGTCACCTTAGGAAAGGACAGGTATATATTCTCTGAACATTTAAATGAAGGTGTGAGGCGTGTTGTGTAAGGCTTGTCACCAAAAATAAGTATTGTGTGTCTAGATAATTTAAAACAGCATGGAGAAAATGTATTACTATTTAAATAACATACATGAAAAATATATCAAGAAACAATTCTCTTTTTAAGAATGTTAACAGAGTATCCCATGGGATAAGATAAAGGAATTCTTATCTGTAGTTCCCATGTCTTTCTTCCTGCCTAATGGAAAACAAATGAAATGATGGAAAAAGTAGCATTAGAGTCACTCATACCCCATAAATTGCTCTTCTTAATGTGTTATTCTATAAAATGATGTGAAATACTCTAGGGGAATTTGGCATTAGAAAATGTAACTTTCTTTTGAGAACCTAAAGTTCAGAAAAGCAGCAAGCAAAGGGGTAATAAATATTGCTGAATTGCATGATATTAAAGTGAGTATATGCAGCAATTTCTGACAGAGTGATAAATATGAATTGCTCCTTTCTGTGAGATAGACAACTCCTGTAATGTGATCATCTCTCTATTATTTTTAAATATATGTAGGCCTTTAAAATACTTGCTATTTATAAATACCTGTATAGGTGACAAACTAACATTATTCTACTATGCTATGTATTGTTCCTGAAAGTATGAGCTCAGGTAGTCAATCATTTCAGGAAGGTTCAGTCCACCTTCAAGTCAGCAATTTTAGTGACACATACAGTGTTATTCCCAGAATTACTATTTTCTTTTTTATGCCTTTGAGTGAATTTAATGTTTGTGTGATTCTGTGTTGAGACCCTGGAGACTAATGTCTACTTAATCACATAAGAACAGCACAGACAGAAAACTATGGTTAGGGAATGGACTTTTGAATGTCACACACACATTAGAGCCATGGTTAAATATGACCATTTTTGAACCTGTTACCTTCATTTTCAGAGTTTCAAAGCTGGCCTGCATGATTCAGTTGAACACACCAATCTGATACTGAATATGTATGACTTCAAATAAAATACATACACACGGCTGAATATATATTTGACCCATCAGTGACTAGGTTCTGAAACTTTAATTCCAAACCCCAACTTCAGATATATCATGAATAATGCATAGATATTTGTTTGCTTGTTGTAATCACTGAATAGACTTGCAAATAATGGGAGGGATTCAGAAATGCTTCACACAAGCAAATAAATTAGCTGAATACTATATGACCAGTTCAAACAGGCAGAATAAATACAAGATTCTCTACCCTACCACTTAGATATGTTTCCTACAAGTTCAGGTTTAAGCCTAAAGTTATGTCTACCCTGGACCTGGAAAGTGTAAATTCCAGCTTGGAGACATACTCATGCTAGTGCACTAAAAATAATGTAGCCACAGTGGCAAGAGAAACTAGCTGGCCCAAGTACACATGCATCCCAGACACTTGGTACATATGCGGGTTGGCTAGCCCCTTCATGATGCCATGGCTGCACTGCTATTTTTAATGCACTAATTCAATCAGAGCTAATGCACTTATGTCTCCTTCAGCTGAAAATGTACACCTCCAGCTCTAAGTCTAGACATACCCTAAGTGTGTGTGTTTAGCTCAGTCTCTATGCTCATGCATTTGTGCCCGTGACCTCCTTATAAAGAAGGAACATTAAAAATTGATACCCTAATTAGTTAGTCACAAGGATCTGGGCTGATTCATAGACTCTAGGACTGGAAGGGACCTCGAGAGGTCATCGAGTCCAGTCCTCTGCTTCATGGCAAAGACCAAATACTGTCAAGACCATCCTGATAGACATTTATCTAACACCTACTCTAAATATCTCCAGAGAGGAGATTCTACAACCTCCCTAGGCAATTTAGTCCAGTGTTAACTACCTGACAGTTAGGAACTTTTCCTAACGTCAACCTAAATCTCCTTGCTGTAGTTTAAGCTCATTGCTTCTTTCTATCATTAGAGGCTAAAGTGAACAAGTTTCTCCTCCCCCTGATGACACCCTTTTAGATACCTGAAAACTGCTATCATGTCCCCTTCAGTCTTCTCTTTCCAAACTAAAATAAAACCAATTCTTCAGCCTTCCTTCATAGGTCATCTTCTCAAGACCTTTAATCATTCTTGTGGCTCTTCTCTGGACCCTCTCCATATTCTCCACATCTTTCTGAAATGCAGTACCCAAACTGAACACAAATACTCCAGCTGAGGCCTAACCAGTGCAGAGTAGAGCGGAAGAATGATTTTCGTGTCTTGTTTACAACACACCTGTTAATGCACCCAGAATCACGTTGGCTTTTTTTGCAACAGTACATCACTGTTGACTCATATTTAGCTTGGTCCACATGGACCCCTAGATCTCTTTCTGCCATACCTTCCTAGACAGTCTCTTCCCATTGTGTAGGTGTGAAACTGATTGTTCCTTCCTAAGTGGAGCACTAATCTGGTTTACCTCAGACCATTTCTCCAATTTGTCCAGATCATTTTGAATTTGACTCTGTCCTCCAGAGCAGTTGCAATCCCCCCAGTTGGTATGGTCGGCAAACTTAATAAGTGTACTCCTATGCCAACATCTAAGTCGTTGATGAAGATATTGAACAGAGCCGGTCCCAAAAACAGACCTGCGGAGCCCACTTGTTATACCTTTCAGCAGGATGGGAGCCATAATAACTCTCTGAGTACGGTTATCCACCAGCTAGCACCCACCTTATAGTAGCCCTCTAAATTGTATTTGCCTATTTATTGATAAGGGATATCATGCGAGACCGTATCAAATGCCTTAAAAGTCTAGATAACACATCCACTGCTTCTCCTTATCCACAGACTCGTTATCCCTATCAAAGAAAGCTATCAGATGATTTGACACAATTTGTTCTTTACAAATCTGCTGGCTATTCCCTAATCACCTTACCACTTCCGAATATTGTCAGATGATTCTTTAGTTACTTGCTCCTTTATCTCGCTCGGCACAGATAGTACCAGCTGGTCTGTAGTTCCTGGTTTGTTTTTATTCCTCTTTATAGATGGACACTATATTGCCCTTTCCAGTCTTCTGGAATCCTCCTGTCTCCATGACTTTCCAAGATAACAGCTAGAGGCCGATACCCTCTATTAACTCTTGAGTACTCGGATGCATTTCATCAGGCCTGGTGACCTTACGCATCTAACTTTCTAAGTGATTTTTAACTTCTCTTTTTATTCATCCTCTAAACCTTACCCCCTTCCCATAAGCATTCACTATGTTAGACATTCTTCAGACTTCTCAGTGAAGACCTAAACAATAAGTCATAAGCATCTCTGCCATTTCCAAGTTTCCTGTTACTATTTTCCTCCTCACGGAGCATGGCCTACCCTGTCCTGGTCTTCCTCTGCTTCTAATGTATTGATAAAAAAGTTTCTTGTTTCCCTTTATTCCATAGCTAGTTTGAGCTCATTTTGTGCTTTGCTTCTAATCTTGCCGCATCCTATGTTTGCCTATATCATCCTTTGTAATCTGACCTAGTTTCCATTTTATATGACTCCTTTTTTTTTGTAGGTCAGCAAGATCTCGTGGTTAAGCAAAGTGGTCTTTTGCCACAATTTTCTATCTTTCCTACCATCGGAATAGCTGCTTTGGGCCCTTAATAGTGTCCCTTTGAAAAACTGCCATCTCCCAGTTGTTTTTCCCTCAGCCTTGATCCATGGGACCTTACTATCAGCTTCTCTGAGTTACCAAAATCCCTTCCTGAAATCATGTCTCTATTTTGTATAGCTCCTTCTACACCTTCCTTAGAATTGCAAACTCTATGATTTCATGATCACTTTCACCCAAGCTTCCTCTACGTTTCAAATTCTCACAAGTTTCTCCTATTTGTTAGAATCAGTCTAGAACAGCTTCCCCCCAGTAGCTTTTCAACCTCTCGAAATAAAAGGTTGTCTGCAATGCAGTCCAGGAACTTATTGGATAGTCTGTGCCCACGGTGTTATTTTCCCAACATATATCTGGATAGTTGAAGTCCCCCATCACCACCAATCTGGGCTTGGATGATTTTGTAGTTTTAAAAAAAGCTCATACACGCTTTCTGCTGTTAGGTGGCCTGTAGTAGACTCCTAGCACGACATCAACCCTTGTTTTTTACCCTTTTAATCTAACCAGGGACTCTCCCACTTCCCTCCAGTCCATCTCCACCTCAGTCCAGTGTAATACATTTTATATATAAAGGCAACCCTCCTCCTTTTTCCCTGTCTATCCTTCCTGAGCAAACTATACTATCCACACCAACATTCCAATCATGTGTATTATCCCACCAAGTTTCAGTGGTGCAACAATGTCATAGTTGATTTATTTATTAGCCATTCCAGTTCTTCCTGCTTATTACCCATACTCCACATTTGGATATAGGCATCTAAGATACTGGTTGTGATCTGCATCCAGTTTTTGCCCTGACCCTCCTTTCTCTCTGCCCATTATAGCTACGCTCCCTCTGTTTCTGACCATCTCCCAGGTTCTGTCCGGTTCCCCACTTACCTGTGGGCTTGCTCACCTGTCCCCGTTGAACCTAGTTTAAAGCCCTCCTCACTAGGTTACAGTCTATGTGCAAATAGGTTTTCCCTCCTTGAATGTAACGCCATCTCTGCCTAGCAGTCCTTCTCGATTGCATCCATGGTCGAGGAAGCCAAAGCCCTCCTGGCGACCCATCTTCGCAGCCAGGCATTCACCTCCAATGCATCTGTCGTTACCGGGCCCTACCTTTGACAGGAAGAGCGAAGAGATACACCTGCGCTCCAAACTCCCTCACCCGTACTCCAGAGCCCTGTAGTCACCTTGATCTGCCAGCGTCACACCTCGCAGTATCATTGTGCCCACATGGATGAGTAGCATGGGGTAGTAGTCAGAATTCCGGATAATCTTCGACAATGCCTGTGTAACATTTGGATATGGGCCGCGGCAGGCAGCATACCTCCGAGATGAAATGTCAGGGCGACAGATGGGCGCCTCCGTCCCCTCAGCAGAGAGTCTCCAACCACCACTACCCTACGTTTCCTATTTCAGTGGTGGCAGCAGACCCCCAGCCTAGAGGTACGAGGCTCCTCCTTTACTGTAGGGGTGGATTCCTCTCTCCTGTACAAAGAGCATAACGGTTACCTATTACACGGTGGGAGGTTCGCAGCAGGGGTGGAGCACTGCCACTGTCAGAAGTAACCAGCTGCAATGTCCACCTGAGCCATCTCCTCCTCACCATGGTGTGTAGCACAGTTCTGTGAACTGGACAGTCACTCAGCTATCTCCACATGGACACTGTCCAGGAATTGCTCATGGATACGGAGGTCCCTCACCTACACCTCCTCTCTGTAGCTCCCTACCTGCCGCTGAGCGTTCCACAGTAGGCACTTTTCACATGGATGCCTCCCCCGTCCTCGCCCAGCCTAGATATTAGTAAGTGGAAATGTAAGTTACAGTCTCTTGCAAAACCACACCAGAATCTGGGTAGAAGCATCCATGCTCTGGTGCTCTGTCTGGCTACAGGCTCAGGTGGAGGAGACAGAAGCAGTGCTGCCACACGTGTTGCGAGTTCTCCTAACCATCGTAAGCCTCCCTCTGTCAAACTCCCTCTCAAACTCCCCTGTCTGCAGCTCCCTGTCCGCTCTGCTCTGCTTTAAAGAGAGAGGTTTTGGATGTAGTTTGGTTTATAGGTTTTCAAGGGACTAACAGATCATGGATAGGACTGACAAGGGACCCCCGCTCCCTTCCCGCTCCCTTCCTACTCCCCTTCCAAACTCCTTTGCGAAACTCCCTGTTAGCAGCCCCTGTTCACAAAGCTCCCTGGCCGCTTGTGCGCAGCTTTATAAAGCCTGGGCCTGAGTGAATGCCCCGTCCACTTGGTTAAGGCTCAGCCAATTACCAGAGGCTTCTAGCTTTCAAACCTTCCTTTGTAGCTCAGCTTCCAACTGCCCGCTACAGCACATGGTCCTTCAAACAACCAAAACAAACAAACAGACTGACAAACACAAGCTCAGCACAGCAAGTAACCCCCAAACACACACACTTCAGACAGTCACTTACCCCACAGATGCTGTATTTGCTCCTCCTTCACCTGGAGAACTCCCTTGTGAAACTCCCTGTTAGCAGCCCCTGTTCGCTTGATGTCACTAAGTCACTTCTCATAGAGCATAGAGTTATCAAACTAACATATGGTCACCATCAGACTTGGTCTGGATTTGAAAATAGTGACATGGAGGCAGAGGTATTGCCAGTCTGCTGAGCTATCCCATTTACTAGTAGACAATATAGCCAAATGCAGGATCATACATCTAGGAAGAAAGAATACAGGCTACACTTACAGGATGTGAGACTTCTATCCTGCAAAAGTAGGGACTTTGAAAGTCCTAGTGTATAACCCCCTGAATATGAGGTCCCATTGTGATGGCTAAGAGGACTAATGTGATCTTTAGATGTATAAACAGGGGACTACTGAGAGGAGTAGGGAGGCAATTAGTAGAATTGTGTTTAATTCTGATGTTCAAGCTTTCAAACTTTTCAACATTTTTTTTAAAGAGTGTAGAAAAGAGTCGCAAAGAATGAGGTCTAGAAAAATTTTCCTACAATGAAAGCCATAAGTAATTAAATCTATTTGGGATGTCATAATTATGCTTTCTGATCTTATATATATGTCTTCCCAAAGTGAAATGGTTAAGAGTTGGCCAGTTTTTAATTGTCAAATTATTTAACCAAAAATAGTTTTCATCAAATTTTCAACCCACTTTTACAACTGAGTGAATAATTTAGCGGGCGGGGGGAAGGGGAAGAATCATTGAAAAGTTTGTTTAAAATTCATCTACTGAAGTATTCAAACACCTTTTGTGCATGACTTCAGACATGCCAGACTGGCAGCTCGTGTGCCCCCAAGTGGCTACTTATTCTATTTATTTAGCCATAATCTAATTAATCCATGACAAACAACATATTACTGGTTATCATAGGATACTGGGATAATGCATGTCTTGGCTTAGCCAGTAACACAATGAGTTCTTATCATTCTAAATTTGTGCTTAAAAATACATGGGTTTGGTTCTAGTCTCTCACATATCAGTGTGAACCAGGATGCTGAAAGGTGAGAAGACAGTGAGGCACATGTATTCTTAATGTATAATTTGCAGAACAAAGGAATGACTCTGCTTCTATTGAAGTCAGTTGCACAATCCCCATTGACTTCAATAGGGCCAGGATTTCACTCAAGGAATCTTAGAATCTACTCACATGTTCTCAGCAACCACTGTCTTTCATGATAACTAAACTGGTGATATAACATTAAAATTGCAATGGGTATTAAAGTTCATACTGAAGGCTCTAAGCCAGTCTCTAACTGTTAGAAGTCAGGATGAGACCTAATGTGTGGGAAGCAGATCATCCCATATCTGCGTACTATGGGGTTCTTACACCTTCTTCTGAAGCATTTGGTACTGTCCTCTACTGGAGGCAGGATATTGGACTAGATGGATATTGGCTCTGATTCAGTATGATCATTCTAACTAGATCCTTGAACTAATGAAAGCAGGTCCAGTTACATGACATGTATTTTGTTGTTGAGTTCTCAGTCAGAGGAGAAAATGTCCTGCTGCCATTTAGTTCTGTCCCCACTATTACTGAGAGGCATATCTTAGCTCTGGCTCTAACCAGGCACAATCACCCAAACTTCATCTATCTTGCTCCCTTTCTCATCTATACTGCTAGTACTTTTGCTCCCATTCACCCAGTTTATCTGTGTTTTTGGCTTTTAATGTAGTCACAGTCACTGTCTTTTCTAAAAGGGGTAAAAATCCAGTAACTAGTTTAAATTCTAGTCTAACTTTTATTTTAATTCAATAATAAGGTGTTCCATACTTCCTCTCTCTCCATTTCGAGGTTGGCTATTTTCCAAGGGATGCACTCATTTTACTTTTAGGAATGGCTAGAGTGTTGTCTGCTCAATTCAGCATCTATCAAAATTCTGCTAGTCTTCTTGGCTAGGAGACTTTTTCTTCATGGATAACAAGTAGAGACTGAATTTTCCATTCCTGGAAGAAATTGATCAATAGTTCAAACTGAAATGTTTAGAAGCTATATACTAAAAATCTCTTGCACTTCCATTTTTCTGCCATGGTCCCATCACAGCAGTTACCAGTAGGGATAACAGTGTCTTGTATCATCGCAAATCTGTTTCAGTACTATCTAGGTACTATTGCAAGCAGGCATACTATGGGATGAAGATTTCATTACCAAAAAAGCAAAGTGAGATGAGTGGGCAGGAAAGGATTATAAGGTGTATGTTTAAACCTGCTAAACAAGGGAAATAATTCAGTTAGTCTGATTTCTGCACTGGGATGAGGGAGTAACTACTTATCTCCTGGCCAAAGGAGGCAGAGCTAAGCCTTAAAAGTAGACAAAGGAAAGGCAGTGGAGACAGTTTTCTTGAGCAGACACTCCCCCTAGGATAGGGGTTAATTGGATGGCTACAATGGAGAAAGAATACTACAGAAGAACGTAGGGCTCCCTGGAGTAGGTCTAGTAATGTCTACAATGGAGTCCTGGAGAGTGGAAAGGTTATTAGTCTCATTGATTTGGACTTTCATTGGAGATTTTTTCATAATATTCCAAAAGATGTTTAGACTTTTACATGCTTTGACTGGAGGTCTAAGTCACAGAACACCTAGATAAGGAGTCAGGAGAAGACTCCGGCTGACAAAGTCCATTGCAGGCCACAGAACTGGCCACCAGGGAGGATGTGGGAGGCAAACTTCCCAGCAATGCTGTGCTCAGGCATGAGGGGCATCTTAGGGTATATCTATATTGCGGTTAAAACCTGTGGGTGGCCTGTGCCAGCTTACCTGTGCTCAGGCTAACAGGCTATTGAATTGCAGTCTAAACATTCAGGCTCAGGGACTCTCCTACCTCAGTGTCCTAGAGCCAGGACTCTGAGGCCAAACATCTACACTGCAGTTTAACAGCCCCTGAGCCAGCTGGCATGGGTAAGCCATGGGTTTTTAATTGCAATGTAGACATACCATTAGAGGTGAGGATGCATGCCTTCACTTGGACACTGATGTTCTCTGTTGTATAATCTTCTTTGGACACTACATGTACTAAGAGCATGATATGGGGAAAAGCTTTTTAAAATTAAACTGAAATAATTCACTCAGTGACCTACTTTACTTAAACTCTAGTATGTACTTCAACTGTCTTCTCACACATCTATACAATATATACTGAAACATTAGTCTTCTACCTGAGTTACTAAATCATCAGTTGCCATATTACGTAATGGGTCAAATCCCACTTCCCTTACTCATGCGTGCATCCTGTTCTATATAATGAAATTATTCACGAGTGAAGAAAGCAAGGTTTGGCCTTCACATAATGTCACTAAATACTGTAAGGTGCAACAATGGTTAGGTTAGACACTTTACAAAAATTACTGAAAAGCCATAGGATATTTGAAAAGAGCATAAAATTCCCCATTGATACAAAGAGAATGCAAGAACTGAGTCCTAAATCCAGACCTAATTCTCCAATGTAAATTTAGAAAAGAGATGGAGAATAACATATGTCCTCACTTCAAATGTGTGTTCATGTGGATCTAGAACAGGGGTTCTCAGACTGGGGTCGGGACCCCTCAAGGGGTCACAAGGCTACTATATGGGGGATCACAAGCTGTCATCCTCCACCCCAAATCCCGCTTTGCCTCCAGCATTTATAATGGTGTTAAATATATAAAGTGTTTTTAATTCATAAGGGGGGTTGCACTCAGTCTTGCTATGTGAAAGGGGTCACTAGTGTAAAAAAAAAAAGTTTGAGAGCCACTGATCTAGAACATAGACTAAAAAGTTCCAGGACAGAATAATGAAGCATGAAGAGAGGTATCAAATTAAAAAAAAAACAAAAAAACCTGCTCTCTAATAACTTAGGCCCCAAAACTGGACAGATTATTATGTACATCCTTAACTTTAAGCACCTAAATATGCTTACTGATGTTAACAGGAGCTGCTGTATTTTAAGCTGTTCTTAATCAGGTCGCTTATTTGTCTAAATCTAGGATCCTATATTTTGAAAAGCTTGGCCCATGTGAATAAGAACAGCATAAACATATTGCTACTAATCGTAGGAGAAGTATTAATCCTTATGCTTCAGGAAATAAACTGATCACTATGCCCCCCACTTCCCTTGTGCAGAAATAAGGAATTGACCAGATGTGTCTTCAGCTTTCCCTCCATACTTGATAAAGTAATTGACATCCTACTTTGACCTGTGTAGATAGTCTTTGAGGGCTAGTACCCAGATCCTCAATTTATGTAACTGTTGTAGCTTACTTGAAGTGAGTTGGAGCTGTGACAATTTACACAAGCTGAGGATCTGGACCCATGGACTATGCCATACTTAAAATCCTAGCTATTATTCTAGCGCAGCAAGTCCTTATTTTAATGCAATCCAATGAAAAATTGCCCTTTTTAAACATTTGGTTTAGGTGACAAAAGAAACTTCTTGGTGAAGAGAAAATTCAGAACACAGCCTTCCTATCAGAAAGTTATAAGTAAAAGGTGTTTGGAGATCAAGTGATGAGTAAAGTGAAATGACAGAGCATTTTACAAAGTCCCATATTTTCCAAGGTATTTCAAAAACCCTGTTATAGAACCCAGTCCTGATGTCTTTTTGCAAAATAAAAATTCCAGTGAAATCAATGGAAGGTTTACTCGAGTAAGGACTGCAGGACTGGTCCATAATTACATAAAGGTGTTTATCCCAGCATGCTGTGTTTTAGTGGAAAACACTGCACAGAAATATAGGGCCTGAGACAAAATTCCCACTGAATTCAGTAGACGAAATCCTACTTTTTGGATTTACACAGGTATTAACCAGGGGCAGCTCCTGGCACCAGCACAGCAAGTGCGTGCCTGGGTGGCATTCAGGAAGCTTTCGGTGGCATGCCTGAGGGAGGTCCGCCGCTCCCACAGCTTCAGCGGCAATTCAGCGGCGGGTACACTGAAGGTACGGGACCGGCAGATGACCTGCCAAAACACTGCTGAATCCATGTGACCAGCGGACCGCCTGCAGGAATGCCGCCGAAGGCCGTCTGACTGCAGTGCTTGGGGCAGCAAAAAACATAGAGCCGCCCCTGGTGTTAATGAGATAAGAATCTATCTTAGTGAGAATTTTGCTCATGTCAAATAGGCAAGGCAGGCTGTAGAAGGGTTTGCCCAAGTTCGTCTCTCTCTGGTGCAGTGGGGAACCAGACCACGTCGCTACGTCCGTCGGGTTATTTCGGGGGAACTAGCCTGGCCACGGGGTTTCACACCATGACAATGGTAGAGACCAACAAACAGCTCTATTCTGCAGACTCAGGCCCTAGTTCAGGGCGGGGCAGTCAAGAATCTTTGGCTCAGGCCCTCAGGCAGGGGCTGAGCAAACAGGTAAGCAACAGGCCCAGGACTTTGCTCTGAAGGACCTGGGAGAGGGGGAGACTGCCACCCACATGTTGGGTGGCAGAGGGGGACGAAGTCTCACCCACTCCACTGCATCCCAACCCAGGGCCCTAACAGCAGCAGATGGCCTGCTGCTTAGTCAGTGGGGATCCTGGCCGCAACACACTGACATCAGCTCTAGGTGTGCTGCAGCCAGACTAGGGTCGGCTGCCCCCGGGTTACTTCCTACCTCCCCCTCTAGAGGTACCTGTGTCTAGACGGTGTCCTCCACAGAATCAAGCGCCATGGATTCCTCAGGGTACTCAGCGAGCGGTAAGCTTGGCAGCTCCTCTGGGTAGCTTGCCACAGGCAGGCTTAACATCTTCTCCGGGGTCTGATCGGCATCAGACCTTGGCTGGTCTGGCCAGTCCTCGGGTCGGTCGCAGACTGCAGGAGTGTCCCCACTGAGAGCTAGGCCACAGGCGTCTGGCTTCTCTGGAGGTCAGGCCTCTAATGAGCTCTGGGGTTGGGCTTTTGTACTTCTTGTCCTGAGCTTTGACTCCTGAGGGGGCGGGTGCAGGCTCCGCTGGCTCCACCCACTTTGGCAACTGGAGGGGCTCGTCCTTCTCCGGGGTGGCGGGGAACCAGACCGCCTCACTGGACAGGCTTATACTTAAGAATGAGTGATATTTTAGTGCAGTATTAATGCTTCATGGTCAGAAATTTTTACACATTTGGTTTGTTGAAGAGCAAATAGAAAGCTAAGTTTTCATTTTTTTTCTTATGCAATATAATCATCCATAAATTGCAGAGTGAAAAAGGATATTTCTGCCTCAACACATCTTTGTTCTGGTTGTAAAATGTTTATGGAATATTTTATGCAAGTAGGTTAAGTAAACAGACTGTAATTGCTTGATTGCTTTCTGCAGCTCTGTTTTTCTCCAGGGGTAATATAGCAACTAATCTTGTTATCGCATAAAAAGAGCAGGCTAAGCAAGATTATGGCCATTGTTCTTTTCTATATCTAAACCAGGATATCTGCTGCAAGTATCTCAATTAGTTAAAAGATGAATGTAGAAAATATGTTCAACTATTAGCATAAGGGTAATTTATCCCTACAAGGAAATAGTAAGTTACAAAGTTTTTGCTATTTCAGGTCTACACTGTTTGTTTCACTTTGTCTGGCTCTTCTTGAAAGCTAGAAAAGAAAGATGGATAGATCTGATATTATTTTAAGGTGCTAGAAATTGCTTCAAATGCATGACCGGCTGAGCAAACAGGCTGTTTCATTAGAAGTGTAAGCTCAGATACTGATCTCAGCCATTCTGATGTAAACCCAGAATAACAACACTGACTTTATAGGAATTACTCTGGATTTACAACTGAAAATAAAAATAAGATCTGATCTATGTTGTGTGCGCTGTGTGTGCGATATGAACTATTTCTGTTTATAAAGCTGGATTTTACAAAAACTATTGATGCAAATACTCTTTTTCCATAGCAAAGCTTTCTAACTAAAATTATATTCTATTTAAGTCTCCATAATTTGTGGCTAAAAAACTTTATCGGATTTCTTCTTTTGAGGGGTAAGTGTATTCCTTGTATTTCAGTTTGTAATTCATTTTACCATAAGTCCTTTTGTGCTTATGATATGACCAATAAGATAAACCAAACATCCTTTTAAAAATCAGGTTGTGCTAGAGCTGAGACTAAACTTATGTTGGGTGCTAAAACATTGCCTAAATATGAGTTTCCTGTACCAAGAATACCTTTACCTTTTCTTTGTGGTCCAAAGGTAGCAACATACCACAGAACTCCTGCTTTCTATCACTAGCCAGATAGAGTCTCATTTATCACTTTGTTATTCCAGTAGTATGCCAGTGTAGCCCCAGTAAATTCAGAGGAGTTATACTGGCATACAAGTGAAATAAAGAAGTGGTGAATCAGGAGTAGATATTGTAGAAAAGGTAGAGCTGATAGATTTCCACCGCATGTGCTTCTATATATAAATAAAATGAAAACAGAATTTTAAATCAGAAATAATGCAAAATACCTGAAAAGTACTAAGGGTTCTCTTCCTTCTTTAGGCCTTTGGTATTAACCTATATGACCTGTTAATGAAGCCATTTTTTTTTTTTTTAATTCTGATACATTTTCAGCAAAAAGTACAATAGGCCAGGGACTCAAAACATCCCATTGGCTAGGCCTGGAAAGCTCCCTTTGACTTCAGCAGGAACTGTATGATGTAAATGACGACAAGATAATTGGCCCTCAGATATTACAGGGTTATGTTTTTTTCTGAGATAAAGCAATTTTTATATATGTACCTGTAATACATGGCTGGTAATACTGTACCGAATAATGTAGGTGTCCAAAAACATAGGGTTTGAGCCTGAAATCTTTAATCAGGGAAGTGGTTCCACTGACTACTTTGATACTTCTGTCCAGAGACTCTCTTTTGAGACTTTTCCAAGAATGAGAAGTGCTACATGATCAAGTCTACTATTTAATTTGGTCGTATTGTGTGTATTAGGTATATCAGTAGAAGCATTTTATAGCCAGACCACTTAAGTGGTTCCTGGGGAGTGGCTTTTTTCACTGTAACTAAAAATGTAACCATGGGTGGGAGGGGGTGTAATTGGTTTTTTTGCATTGCAATCGTGGGCCCTGGTGACCTGACTTCACAAGGTGGAGCCTGCTCCAGGTGCACAGCTCACTCCTTAGGAGTGCACATATCAGATTTCATAACGAGTTGTGGATTAGGGTCTTCTGTAGTTGATTGAGACCTCTGGAAACTAAAAGGACTGCATCAACACAGTAGGCATTTCCAAAATGGAGCAGTCGTCAGGGCATGGAGAGTGGGATTGAGTTACCCAAGTTTATCTGACCTCCCGTGAATGAGCAAGAGAGAGGACACATGCCCCCAGCATCCATCTCAGCACTCCCGAAATCCAAGTTATTTTTTTTCCCCCTGAAGTATTAGGAACTTGGTCCCACTTTCTTCTTCACCAGCAGCAATAGCACTCATGAAATTACTGCAAACCTATGACCTCACTGGGAAGACAAAAAAATGAGGCTCCCCTCTTCCTGCAGAGTAGGTGTGGTTCCATTCAAACCCCTTGTGCAGTGGACCTTGCTGTCACCAGTAAAGGCCTCCAGTGTGTGTTTGACTTAAATGGGTATCTGAAGTTTACAGTCCCTTACTATCACATATCTAGGGCCCAGGATTTGATCCTAGAATCTTTATTTTAAAGAGCCAAAGCTTGTAAACATATGTTTTTTTGAAGCCTACAGGACTTACAACTTGAGTAAAGGAACACATGCTCAGTCCACTATGTGCAGGGTCAGGAGAGAAATGAGTATTTGATGTGTAGCAGTCAAGGGGTTGATATGGTGTTTTTCTTTCTTTGATTGAGCAGGGGCATTTCTCCCCCTTTGCTATCTGGGATCAAGTGTTTGATTTAATTTAGTCTTGGTGCTTCCTTTCCACTGCAATTTAAGATCACCTAAATGACCAGATCTGGCATGAAAGTACATTCTGTGTCATTAAGCTCAATCTTTCCAAAGATAATGTTTGTACAGCATGGTTCAGGAGACTATTTTTAGCCATAATTTAGTTTCCATGATATTTTTAATACAAAAGCTATTGCTTGGGTTTTGTCCACAAATCTTAAACTCCATTTTACATTTTTCTTCTTACAAAGGAAATTTTTCTCACAATAACTTTTACAATAGACTATCGTCAATCTTTTCAATCAGGTGCCTCACCAAAATAGATTCCATTCTGCTCTCTGCCCATTCTGTTGATTATTAATTCTGCCAGTTATGTTTTCTGTCTCCTTTCAGAGCACTGATAGGTTTAATTTTAGGAAAAATCAATTGTATTGTGAACATATAAAAGGAAATACTTTATCAAAGAGCATTTGATCAATTGTTTCAATTATCTATCTTCCTGAAAAACTGGATTTTAACAGACTCTCTAATCACTTTTGTGGCTGAAATGTATTTTATCATAAACCTCAATCCATTCTCTTGGCAAAATATGCTTGGTCAAACTCTCCCCTTTGCCCCCCAGGAAATGGAGGAATTATTTTGCCAAACATTTAGCCCTTTGTAGACCAAATGTTTTGTATGATCAAAAGACAGGTCAGGTTCATTAATCCACTTTGTCAAGATAATGTGGATGTGAAATTATTTGTTTAGTTTGTTCTAATAACCCCTTTTATATACTCTGTAGCTCACCCATGTCTTCTCAATATATTTAATAAACTACAATATTATGACAACATTCATTATTTACCTTGAATCATTAGAGAACATAGTTGCATTAGCTTGAATATTTTGAGAGAAATACTATTTTACATGAGGCCCTCCAAGGAAAGGAAACAGTTGATTGAGGAAATAGTACTGTTCTTTCAGATTCAGTATGGAATCTGTGCCCCAAGATAGTGTTAAGACACAGTGTGCTGTTGTAAATGACATCTTTCAGGACGAAAATCCTGAAATTATTTAGAACTGGTGACTTCAGATGCTCAACAGGAGGCGAGTTTTAGATTGTGACTCGGGGCAGTGTAAATACATTTTAAACTGCATTTATGTGTTCTGGCTGATTCTTGCTGATGCGTAGTGCAAATTTCCATGTCTGTGGCATTCATCTATGCACAGCCAAATCCAGGAAACTTTTTTTTTTAAATGGAACAGAATCCATAATTCTGAATACATATTAAAGCTTCACTGGGACATAATCCTGGTTTTGTACTTAGTCATGAGTTGCTTGACATAGAAAATGCCTTGTATCTCTACCACAAGTCAATGGCTGTGTAAATACACCGAACAGTATGTGGTATATAATCTAAAATAGACTCATAGGTCAGAAGGGACCAATATGATCATCTAGTCTGACCTCCTGCACAAAGCAGGCCACAGAACCCTAACAGGCCACAGAACCCTAACTGTGGTAAGAAGCATCTAAGTTTGTAAGGGCACTGAAAGTTAGAATGTGTTTTGCTTTTATTTCATTTGACCAAATCCGATTTATGTTTAGATTTTAAGTGATTATAAGTCAATCTTTGTAGTTAATAAATTTGTTTGTTCTACAGCAGTGTGTTTGGTTTGAAGTGTGTCAGAGACTCCCCTTGGGATAACAAGCCTGGTGTACATATCAATTTATTTGTTAAATTGACAAATTCATATAAGCTTGCAGTGTCTAGAAGGCATAACTAGACACCGCAAGATGGAGGTTCCTAGGGTTGTGTCTGGGACCAGAGATATTGGCTAGTGTTTTTCGGTTGCACACTCCAAGGAGCAGCTTTACATGCCAGAGGCTATGTGTGAACAGCCCAGGAGTTGGGGTTCTCACACAGCAGAGCTGGGTAAGGCTGGCTCCAAGTGTCAAGGATTGGAGTTACCTAGCAGATCACTGGTCCGGATAACACCAGGGGACTGTCACATTGTCCCACTCCTATGCAGCAGGAATATGCAGAGCAGTCCATCAGGGGTGCCTCTGCTCCACTGCTCACTTGGGAAAGAGGTATCCATGCTGTCTCCAGGGAAATTAGTATGAGCAGGAGCAAGACCGAATTGATGCAACTGGCTCTTTCCCTCAGATGTCCAGTAGCTCTCTCACACACAGTGATCAGACCAGGATCAATCGTGGAGCCATGTAGTTGTGGCTCCATCATCACAAGGAGCCATGAAGTTACTGCAGTAGAACCTGTGGAATAACTTCTATTCCTGTTCCAGTCTGTGTTGGAGAAATTCACCCCTGCAATACTAGTGAAAGTAGGTACACCAACTGATTGCTCCCATCATACACTGAACAGAGGATCTGGGCCTATTAAAAAAGACCTTTGTAACCAGAACTGCTGTGTGTATACTGATACATTGACATGCTATTTTACTTACTTAGAACTGGAATAGCACCCACCATACTAGCATTCATTTTAGGCCAAACTTGCAATACTTTACTCACATAACACTCCCATTCAAATCAATGGGAATTTTCCCTGAATAAGGATTCCAGGATTTGGCCTTATGTAGGAGCAAGATTTGTTCAATATACACATTTTTTTGAAACATATAGAAAATACATTTTTGCTTTGATATTTAGTTTCATAAGGAGACAAACAGGAGTAAATTATTTATGCAAAGCACTTTCAGTTGCCATGTAATGAAAGGACACTCTGCTTGAGAGATCACATTCTCACGTTAGTATGTCTGGGAGCATGCTAGAACTGCATCCAGTATGTAGTCAGTGGTGTGGAATATAGCACAGAAGCCTTAAGTCAGGATTTTGGTACAGAAGACCAAATAGTTTTCTGAATCCAATTTGGCCCATTATGTCTGATTCAGCTGAAGACACCCTTGAAGTTTTGGCCCTTCTACAGCTGTGGGGAACATTTTCTGCTGAATAGAGAAATAAAGTTTGATATCTGGGTGCACAAGTGGTTTAAAAAATTAGAAATATTTGAGTTTCTCAAAGTACCAGTAGAACGAATATCCAATTGTCAAGTATATCTACAGGGGAAAGGATGGAAATAGAAGCATACTAGGTAAATCAAACATTTTAAAGAAAATAAATGGAATATTATAGCTATTTGATCCTTGATTTGAGAACCCTAATTGTCTACATTTTTCTAGGCAACTTTAGATTTATATATTCTCTGCTTGTTCCATAATTGTGTTTTCTATAGTTTTTTATATAGCATTTTAAAAAGAAATGACAATGTTAATATCCATCCACTACTAAAGATTTTTAATAAATGAATTCCTTTCATTTAATTATTTTCTGTAACTTCAATTGAACTTGTTGCCCACTAGCCTTCTATCTTAACCTGTGTCTCTCTCTATCTCTCTCACACTGTTTTTGAGTTAAGGAACATTTTTGGTGGTACAGTTTGCATAGATCACTCCCCCAACATGAAAGATGTACATGTCTGAGATTTATTTTTGACTGCATTGCAGATTCTAATGGAAGAAGACAAAGGAAGTGAATGTTGTCTTTATCCTTATACAACATTAAGAATATGGGGAAATGACACTAGCCTAGTTGGACTCATATATGTAAGAAAATACAAGATCTAGCTATCTGTGTGGACTGCTGCTCTGGCAGTATCCCAATGGCTTCTGCAATAAAAGACAGGGAGGTGCATTAGAAAGCTGACAAATTATTTATTTTAAGAGATATTACCCAGTTCCTATCCACAATAATGAACCAAGGTTGAGAACAAACAGGACTGGTAATTGGTGAAAGGCCTGTTTTGTACACCCTCTTGAGTTAAATATTTAGTAAACCAGAAAGAAATAAACTTCACTTTACATGAGCTATGGTTGCTGTCCATCAAAACTTTAACCCCCCCCTTCAACAAAAGTTAAGAAACTTTGAGTCTATTCTTGTAGCTTTACTAGAATCTACTAAGACACATCAAATCATATTTGTTACAAAATTATATCCCATCCTTAACTCCAATCAAAATGCAAATTGAAAACATTGTTAACTTTAATCTTTAGCATTTTAATAACTAAGAGTTAGCATAAAATCGTGTCCGAGCTTCCCAACTAAAACATATGTGAGCAGACTCTACTGGATCTCAAGTATGAAGAAATATTCTTACACCTGAACCACAACTGATTTCTTTCAAGTTATCCCAGGGCTCCAGAAGGGTTCTTCCCAGTGTCCCTTTGATACTGTTTGCTGAGAAGTTGCAACATTATAGTTAAAACACCTATAAATGTAATTTGTACAGTTAAGCATGTGTGGGACGGCTAATGTTAATTATGTATCTCCCTAAAATATGATTGAATACTTTAGTTGGAAATAAGGATGGAAATATAACTTTTTTGTAAAGATGGTTATGATTTCTCATGACTTTTTTAAAACTTGTATTTGAAGTTTAATCCTTCACATACGTGAATGGTGTATTTTTATATTATTTTAATGAGAATGTTTTATATGATTAAATTATATCAGAATTGTTCATAGAACATTGACCTAATTAGATTTATTTTTGTATACCTGCATTTTTTGGCAGGGTTTTAATGACCTAAGGCAATGTTTAACATTTTTGTGTTGCAATTCCTGATTTTGTTTCCTGTTACCAAAACAAAACATGAGTAAAGACTCAAATCTATATCTTTCTACTTTTTTTATAAAGTCAAAGTCATAACCCCCAAATTGTAAGAAGCACATACTTTATTTTATATAACATGAAAAGAACCTGTTTTATGTGTGTTACTATCTTCAAAACAGGCTCTCTGAAATTAACAAATTACTCTTTGCAAAGAATGTAATTTTCTCACAGTCCAAACCCAAATCGGCATAGCTAGACCATATCAAAATGTGATTTGCTTTTGTTAGTGTTGATCCTGTAACCTTAAGCTATGCCCACTCTACAAGCTAGGAGTTTGATTCCCCAGCTCATTTATGCATACTTGGGGTAGTTTGATGAGAGCTAATGCAAGTATAAAGAGTAGTGTAGCCATGGTAACAAGGACAGTGGGAGCAGTGGCATAGATTAGGTGGGCCAAGTACATACCACTGGCTTCAGGTGGGTTTCTACTCTGTAGAGCTAAACTATTACCCCACTTTCCATGCTACTTCAGCTACATACTATTTGTATTCACACTAGCTATCATGAGTATGTGTGCGTGACCTGGGAATGACATCCTTCGCTCATAATGTAGACATAGCCTAAGTGTGAGGTAAATACATTATCATTTTAATGTAGTAGAAACATTGTCAGCGTATTTTATGAACATAATGATATGAAATGGATGTATATCCCTGCATTCCCCCAACTGCATAATAAAAGAATAATTTGTTATGTAGCTAAACTCCAAAATAAACAGATATTTTATCCCCTCATCCATGAATAATACAGTAGAAGTCCATAGATTACCCATGAAAATGACATCTACTTTTCTCTCATGCCAACTTCTCCCTTTTTAAAGAAAGTCCATATATCTAAGCACAACATCTACCTTTACTTCCTAGCCCCACACCCAAAATTGTGTAACAAACATACAAACACAAAATACATATTGTAGATTATTCCAGGTATATACTAATTATTGGCTCAAATTCCATATTGCATGCTTACAAAAAGGGCTAAAGTGACACTGAGGGCCCAAATCTATATTCTGATATTTTTCTAACATAAATATTTCCCACTGTCATGCTGTGTGTGTCTCCCACACTGGCCCAGCAACCAAAGAGTTAATACAGGGACTGCTGCTGATTGGAAGCCTCACAGCAGCAGGGAGGATAAAAGGGCTGGGGGGCAGGGTGGCTACTGGGGCAGTGAGCAGGCTAGAGAAAGAAGCTTCTGTCAGCAAACTATTGAGGAGATGAGGAGCCCATGAGGAGATGCATTGATGGTCGATCAAAGATTTTGCTTATCTAATTTGATGTCCCTGAGCTGGTGCTTAATGGAGTATGTTGGCCTGGGTTCCCCTTTACAATCCTCTAGTGTACTTGGAACTGAAGAAAGGTTTTCCGGGGCACCAGGATTAGACTCTCAGGTGCTAGGCTAGGTGAGCTCAGGGCTTGTGCCATGCTGGCCAGCGAGGGAACTATTGCACTGATGCACTGCCCCCCATCCCAGTCATTCTATATAACAAATGTACAGAAAATTAGAGCTTCTTCAAAACTATAATCTCTCTCTGTCAGGCTTTATTACTTCTAAATGATTTAGAGCATGTTAAAAAAAATCATTACCCTGTTAAACTTCAAACCCTGATGCCATCTTAACTATGGTCTTGTGATGTTGTACCATAGTAGTGGCCCATATTTACAGAGAATGTAAATGTGCATAACTCTGTGGATTTCAGTGGTGCTGTAATGACTTACACCAGCTGAGAATCTGGGCTACCTAATTCTAGTTTTTGATTAAGAAAACTTGCGAGAGAATGTATTGGAGTACTAACCAAACTGTAATGTGTGGTTGCACTTACTTTGTGCTTAATACAAGTCAAAGGAGAGTTGTGCCTGAATAAGGAATAAACGATCCTTTTTTATTCATGGCTTTATACTGAGCTTCTGTCAGGTTTCAGTATTAGTAAGAGATGCAACTTGCCCTGGTGGAATGAACGTAGGTTTGAGAAAAAGACAAGTGGGAGTCTTGTTGCTTTTTTGTAATATTGTTGAAGCACCCAAAGTGTGGTAGGCACTTTCCAAATACTTTCCTTCCCCCAAACAGCATATAAGGCAAAAAGATGAAGTGAGACATAGGGTGCAAGGAGAAAGCAGCAAGGGAACTGTTTCAGCGGTATCTCCCTTTAGTCACTATGTTTCCTGGGGCTACTCTGTCAGGAGTACAGCTTACTTTCCACTCTTTGCTCAGGGCTGTGCCTAAATAAAAATATAACAATACATTTTTTGTAGGCATTGAGAAAGAAGTAGGTCTCCAGTGACTTGTTTAGAAGAGGAGGATATAGCAGATTCCCTCAGCCAGGGCTTTCCATACATAGGAGGTAGAATGGCAGTAATCACTGAGGTAGTTGCAGAAGAAAAGGTTGAAAGGGCTATTGAGGCTAGTGTCATGACTAGAGGAGATGCTAACCATTGCTTTTCTCTGAGTTGTTTGGAAAAATCACTTCATTATCCTGTCTCAGTTTCTCATCTGTAAAATCAAAAATACACATCACAAAAGTTAATACTTTTTCTCATTTCAGTTAGAAAATTCAGTTTTCTGTCCTCTTATTTCCTTACTAACCATCATTCACAGAGATGTGTGATTCTCCCACTGTCTGAAACTTAATGGAACAAATTCATCCTGTCTATCTTTAGTGACATTACTATGACTGCAACATACATACCTGATAGCTATACTCAATATGCCTAGACAATTTATGTAATACTAGGGTGCTTGATTAAGTAAAGACTTTCCCTGTTTGATGTATGTGGACTAGCAGTCACACAACTGTAGGTACATGTATTTGACAAAGGGTTATTAGATTTTGCACTTAGCAGCTATCAGAAGCAACATATCAGTCCTCACTTTGTAACGTGGATAACCAAAAAGGAGGTTTACTTATCCTTGGATGAATAACTAATCTGTGGCAATAAAACATCCAACACTTCTGTATTTAGGGATTTCAGAGTACAAAATGCTCATCCCTTTATGTGGAGCTATCATTTCTAGAGCATTGTTATCAGAAGATGGAACAGGGAAGCAGTTGTCTGTTCTCTCAACATAACTCAAATGTCTGCAATAAAGATTTTCCATTCAAACCCATCCTTTAAGATCCTACATATTAATCTCCAAACCAGATTAAGATATTTGTTTTTGAGATCAGATTAAGGAATTAAAACCATCATAGAAAAACGTGTTGCTATTGGGAACAATATTCAGGTCATTTGCTATGGACTTGGTTAATCCAGGCCCATGGCTGTATCGTGGCCCCATGTGGTTTCGGGGGAGGGGAGACAAATCCTGTTCATTCTACTTTCACCAGGGAATGCTGTTACTGTTATCCTTTCACTGCGGGAATGTGTTAATAAAGTTTGCGGATGACACGAAGCTGGGGGGTATTGCTAACACGGAGAAGGACCGGGATACTATTCAGGAAGATCTGGACCACCTTGTACACTGGAGTAATAGTAATAGGATGAAATATAATAGTGAAAAGTGCAAGGTCATGCACTTAGGGATTAATAATAAGAATTTTAGATATACGTTGGGGACGCATCAGTTGGAAACGACGGAGGAGGAGAAGGACCTTGGGGTATTGGTTGATAGCAGGATGACTATGAGCCGCCAATGCGATATGGCTGTTAAAAAAGCAAATGCGGTTTTAGGATGCATCAGGCGAGGTATTTCCAGCAAGGAGAAGGAGGTGTTAGTGCCGTTATATACGGCGCTGGTGAGACCCCACCTGGAATATTGTGTGCAGTTCTGGTGTCCCATGTTTAAGAAGGATGAATTCAAACTGGAACAGGTTCAGAGACGGGCTACTAGGATGATCCGAGGAATGGAAAATCTGCCTTATGAAAGGAGACTTAAAGAGCTTGGCTTGTTTAGCCTGGCCAAAAGAAGGCTCCGGGGGGATATGCTTGCTCTATATAAATATATCAGGGGGATTAACGTTAGGGAGGGAGAGGAATTATTTAAGTTTAGTACTAATGTAGGCACGAGGACGAATGGGTACAAACTGGATATTAGGAAGTTTAGACTTGAAATTAGACGAAGGTTTCTAACCATTAGGGGAGTGAAGTTCTGGAACAGCCTTCCGAGGGAAGTAGTGGGGGCAAAAGACTTATCTGGCTTTAAGACTAAGCTTGATAAGTATATGGAGGGGATGTTATGATGGGATAGTTTAATTTGGGCAATTGATCTTGGATTATCGGCAGATAAGTTTGCTCAATGGTCTGCGAGGGGATGTTGGATGGGATGGGAACTGAGTTACTGCAGAGAATTCTTTCCTGGGTGCTGGCTGGTGAGTCTTGCCCACATGCTCAGGGTTTAGCTGATCGCCATATTTGGGGTCGGGAAGGAATTTTCCTCCAGGGCGGATTGGCAGGGGCCCTGGAGGTTTTTCGCCTTCCTCTGCAGCGTGGGGCATGGGTCGCTTGCTGGTGGATTCCCTGCAGCTTGAGGTCTTCAAATCTCAATTTTGAGGATTTCAATAACTCAGTCATGGGTTCGGGGTTGTTATAAATGTGTATGGGCAGGGTTTTGTGGCCTGCCTTGTGCAGGAGGTCAGACTAGATGATCATATTGGTCCCTTCTGACCTATGAGTCTATGAGTCTGAGTCCAGTTACCTCCAATTATTTACATTAGATAAAAAGGGCCACTTTAAATCCAGTAACTGCCCTTCAGAATGCTAGTGACTCAGAGTTGTTCTTAGGAGTTAAACTAATAGTTTGTTTTAAATGGAGCTAATTAAGTCACTTCAATTTCACCCATTCAAAACCAAATTTCCCTAGATGCTTCACCAGACAAGCATGATAGATGTACCATTCTCATATGTTACTGCCATCTCTGTCACTAGAGCATTAAAAATAAAGGCTGTAAGTATTGTTAGAGCAATTAGCTCACAAACTATTTTAAGGCATGCAGCTGCACACAGACAACAAAGACAAACAAACCATGGCTTAATCACTTATACAAATTAGGTTTTTGAAAAGTATGTGATTGTTACATTCCTTAGGAGAATAGATAGTGTAATACAGTGGCACAAACTGCTTACTCTTTTTGAGGTGGGGGGAGGGATATTTTTTTTTAAAGAAAACAATTATTAAATCCTATTTTCTCTCAGAATTTTCCACTGAGTTGCATGGTGGTGATATACATCTTCAATGTCTGCTTGTTTAAAGTGTGATTCTGCTCTGAAAAGTGTCTGTCTGTAAAATTGGCTAAGGAGGGTTCATAGTTTCTCATATTTCCATAGCAAATATTCATCAGTTTTCAAGTTTAATTCTAAAGCAAAAATAGCTTTCTAAATACCAGCCTGTCAGACTCACCCAAAAAACTAAATTCAAGATGGGTTAATAGTGGAACCCAGGGCCGGTGCAACCATTTAGGCAAACTAGGAGGTTGCTTAGGGTGCCAAGATTTGGAGGTGCCAAAAAGCGGCGCCCCCCCAAAAATTTTTAAATGGTTGCAACTGCCGCTGCTGGATAGGTAGTCTGAGCTGCCGGCAGCCGGCAGCCCAGGGCACCCAGGGCGCCCCCCGGGTCAGGGAGCTGC
>NC_133775.1:47173032-47259392 GCF_003597395.2 Chelonoidis abingdonii | reverse complement strand
TGTTGCAACAAAGACTTGTTGGGCTATCTACCTTGTCACTAGAACATGACACTGCTCACAGCATTGACTTGGAGGAACTTGTTTCTAAATTTGCTAAACTTAAAGCGCGGAAACATAAATTCTAAATTATAACATGTTACTCTGTGACCGTGTATTGTGTATAATGTATGTGATTTTTGGGGGCGGGGGGCACAAGATGGAAGTTTTGCCTGGGGCGCAAAATATGCTTGCACCGGCCCTGGTGGACCCTGTATCAACACCAATAATGATGACTATATTAGCTAAATTCTACCCTCATTTACAACTTTTCCTCACATGGCTTCACAGCTTTGTAGCCACTTTGGGCCTATTTCTCTCTTCTTGCTTACACAAGTTTTACACTGGTGTAAAGCTATGACTTATATGGAATTACTTTTGACTTACTCCACTGTAACTTAGATGATAATAAGATCCTTTGTCTTCAGTGGAGTTGTATAAGTGTATCTGAGTGAAGAATTTGGCTGAGAGTGGAATTTAATCCTGTGTATTTGAGCATTAGGTTAATCTGTGGAGTGGAAACTCCAAGAGTCAGATCTTCATGCCTGTGCATTCTGCTAAGGTTCAACACTGCTGAAGATTATTTATTTATTGGGGCACGGGGGTGATCCTTTGGTCTTGAGGAATGACCTGCGAGACCATTCCAACAGCCAGGGCTCGCAAGAGCATAGGGACACTCCAGCCATACCTTCTAACCCCAGACCACACCCACTGCCATAATGGCTGGAGATGGCATATGAGCTACTATGCTGACACTATACTGCCATAGGATTCACCCTGTGAATCCCAAGTACCTAGTGTTACGGTACTTCCCATAAGGCTTTATGGAAATATGCTTAGAATGTGTTTTAATGCTACATATGCCATGTAACATATCTCCGTAAAGGTTATGATCGACTCAATGTATTAATCCTATTTTTATGCATGTCTCATTTTTGTATTCAAAGTTATGAATGTTATGAACATTGGCTGTATACTTGCTTGATTTCTAAGTACCCTTAATTAGAACATTTGATCACTTCTTGGGAAAGAAATGTGCAAGTTAAGTGTTCAGTCAGGAAGCACTTAACAGATAAAAGAGCTTGGAAGACTCCGGTCTACATAAGAAGTCTACCTGAGGGTGTTCAAGGTAGCATGTGGGTAATGGCTGCTACCTGCGAGTCCTAAGTCATCCATGGACATGTGATTTGCCCATGTGATTCCAAATCTCCATTTTGTAACTGGATTCTACACAGGGGGAGGGAGGGGTGTCTACCCAGAAGAGAATGTCTATTTAAACCCTTGGGAGACTCCTCCATGTTGTCTTCAGCTGGCTAAAGAGAGAGCTTCTCCACCCCTTCAGGATACTGAAAGAAACTGGAACAAAGGACAGAGACTGCAAGAGGTGTGAGTGATTGCTGGACCCAGGCTAAAAGGAGATTAGTCTGTAAAAGGGAGCATTCTGGAATAGGTGAGATTATCTGTACTCAGTTTGATTAGACATAGATTTGCGCATTTTATTTTATTTTGCTTGGTGACTTACTTTGTCTGTCTGTTACTACTTGGAACCACTTAAATCCTACTTTCTGTATTTAATAAAATCACTTTTTACTTATTAATACCTGGGGGAGCAAACAACTGTGCATATCTCTCTATCAGTGTTATAGAGGGAGAACAATTTATGAGTTTACCCTACATAAGCTTTATACAGGGTAAAACGGATTCGTTTGAGTTTAGACCCCAGTGAGAGCTGGACATCTGTGTGTTAAAGACAAGCACACTTCTGTGAGCTGCTTTCAGGCAAACCTGCAGTTTTGGGGCAAGTAATTGAGACTCTGGGTCTTTGTTGGAGCAGACGGGATTGTCTGGCTCAGCAAGACAGGGTGCTGGAGTCCTGAGCTGGCAGGGAAAACAGGAGCAGAGGTAGTCTTGGCACATCAGTTGGTAGCTCCCTGGGGGGTTCTGTGATCCAACCCATCACGCCTGGATCCACCAGGTTTTGAGCAGTGATTTTGCTTGAATCAGTGTAAAATGGCTCTAACCAAGGACAGGATCTGCTCTTATGAGTTTGCAGTAACTGAGATTCCTCATTCTTTAGCTTCTAAAGTCTTTCTGTATCTACTAGGTTATGTAAAACAACCTTGAAGTCTTATTGATATATTCTCCAAAAGTATCCGTGAATCTGGAAAGCTGGTATATATGATCTAATGATTCCTGAATGGCTATAGCCCATGTGCAACTGGATGTATCTTGTAAAAGTAAGCCCCAGCTACATGAAGAAAATTTTAAACATAGTTGCGCTAGTTTATTTCCCAAGATACATGCCTGTCACCCACATATCTGAGAGCTGCGTAAAGTGTCTAAAATGTCCAAGACTGTGTGTGTGTGTGTGTGTGTGTGTGTGTGTGTGCGCGTGCCATATACTTGTACGTCCTGGAATATGGGATAACTCAAATTTTGGTGCCCTTATCAAGTCAGTATTTTACAGCATTGCAGCAGTTTGACGCTGGGTCCTTTTTTAGAAAAGGCTTAGTGGTAATTCATAGGAAAGCAGAGATTATTTTATTTTAATTGCATGCTTTTCTATTTTGCTATGGATTATTGTTTTGCCATTACTTCACAATTATATATTGTAATTAAAATTTAAAGCAGCTTTCTGTACTCTCATTTTAAATTCAAATGGAATTTTGAGGCTCCACAGACAAAGTGGAAAAATTAAATTGTACTTGACTGACATATTTCTATGAGGATAAGATTAAAATACTTTTCTGAGGTGGGAGGGGGGAGAAATCATTTCAAGAACTAAAACATAAGAAAAGCCAAGAATACTGAGGCAATTGTCCTCAAGTTAGGAGCTGGTTATGTCTGGATTTTAGTAAATTCTTCAAACAAAATGTTTGTACAGTACTCATATAGTTTGGACTCTTCACCCCCCTTCCCCTTCCTCCCACTTTCTACTGTCATGTACAAAAATGCATCCAGTTCTGATCCAACTTGTTTTATGCTAGCATAACTCCCTTGACTTCAACTGAGTTGTTCTTGATATACACTGGTACATGTTAGAATAGTAAAATCAGGCTGTATGATGTTTTGTACAATCCATGAAGCACATCATACTGTCAGACATAGTATACTATATGGAGGTTAGTTAGGCTCATCATATCCTACTACTCATATACATCTAATGTGGTCCTAATTATTAGCCTTTATTCTGATTTCTCACCCAGTTTTACACTGGTATAACTATTGACTTTCATAGAGTTATACTTAACACTTCATTTTTACTTGTGTAAGTTAACTGAATCAGTCTCCAAGGCCTAAGGCCAAAATCTGTACTCAGTTAAACCATCTGTATTTTCAGTGGTATGTGTGGGTCAGAATTTGGCCCTCAGAGTAGAATTCAGAGCATTAAGGAGGAACACAACAAAAATGTCAATTCTGCAGGAAATATAGAGGCACCAGAATATAATGTGGTTTTGTGGGATTGCAAAAAGAAACACAATTATAAATCTAAATCTAGGCAGCATTTAAGCAAAATATATTCTTAAGAATTAACTGCTTTGCTGAATCAGGTCCTAAAAGTAAGAAATACCAAAATTAACTGGCAAAACTAATATACTTACACATGCTGCTCTCATAGGTTACTCAAGACTCATCTGGTGATTTGGGAAACTTGGGGCCTGATTTTCCATTGCCCTGCACTTTGTGTACTCACCTTACACTTATACCCTACTGATTTGCTTGCATTTTCCACTCACTTTGCACTGGTGTAAATGACTACATAAAGTGCAGTGTAAGAGCATACTTAACTTGATATCTCTCTTAATCATTTCCACTGTTCTATACCCAACACAGCACTCTTCTCTTTGGTGTTCCTTTGCATGTTAGCAAGTGGTGAAGCAGAAATGATAGGCCATGAAACCTTCAGAAGTTTATAGAAAATCATGTTATGCTCAAAGTGCCTAGGAAATATTACAACAAATAGTATTGCTATGGTGTAATCATGTTAAACAAAGAACCCTCTCCTGCTCCCTTTAACCCCAAAAAACCCATTAACCTTCCAGGGACTAGTGTTAAGCCCAAAAGTTGAGTACATTTTTGAATTAAAGGAATCTTTAGATAAACTACTATTTTTACAAGTAAGTGTATGACAAACAGTCAGAAGAGATGTGACCCATCTCTATTCCAATGTCATTGTTTCCAAGTTTTGCTTTGTCAGAAAATTTTCCTTTTCTTTCAAGGACTTTGAAAGGAAGTCATTAATCAACATTATTGTGCTTTCAGAAAATTCAAGTAATGTTATTTTCACTTCATGCCTTGGAATACCTTGTGAAGCAAATAAAACCATAGTTTCAACAAACACATTTTAAACTAGATTTCCTAAAATCACATGTGCTATCCTTTATCAAATTTTGCCTTTCCAGATGTTCTCGTCAACCATTTCGTGTAGTTTCTAATATTTTTTTCCTATAGATAATATTAAATTAAATATTCTTTCATAATTGGTTTCAGTCATTTTCTAAAACCTGAACACTATGAAGCCTCAATACATCTCGCATGAACAGATCACTTTTGTAAAAGAACTACTCTATTTCATTCAAACCTCTTTCTTCATTACTTCTAATATATTTTTTTCATTGATTGGAGCCATTTTTGTATTAATCACAAGGGCTACAGCTTTTGTTAATTCAATTAATTGGCTGGCTTCGATTGTTTTAAATGTTGCCCTGTGCATGTTCAAACATGCACCTGTTGCATTCTATCAAGAACTGTGTGAATGGAAAATTGTCTGTGTAAGCAAGCATGTCCAGAGATGAACATCACACAGCTACTACATGGGATATGTGATGCATAAAGTAGAAGTGAGCAGCTATAACACAGGGCACAGAAGCAACCTGATGTTTCTTCATGTAAATATCCACATGAGAGAGAGAGAGAGAGTGCCATGCAGAAACAGATTGTTCATAGAGCGGTTTCTGACACTTCCATCATGCAAGTCTACAGAAGGAAAATCCACTTGCACTATTTCAGAAACTTGTCTTCAGGCCTGAAGAGATTCATGATGGGAGATTTGGAGTTTGGTTCAGTTCTACTATGAGCCAACACATGCACGGAGAGGTCCTGTATCCTTCCCTCACAGGTGCCAGCTCCCTTTAATTGTTCTTTCATTTATAATACAGATCAATGGTACATGGTCTATTACTCTGTTTCTAATAGATATGCCTAGTGCTCTAAAGAAAGAAGGGGGAAAAGACCTGTACTTCATCTACCAATTGTGCAATGCTTCCTTCCTGATGCCTATGATTAGCTGAATCCCAGAAGCATGTGATTCATTAACCTCCATCTAAAGAGCTGTTCATAGAAGTGTATATATCTACAACTGTTACTGACTATAACAATTATCCAGTCCCTTTAATTTTAAACAAAAAATGTGTGCTGGAGGGATAGTTGGGTAACTTATTAGCTTGTTAGTCACAGGTCTCAGACGTTTACTTATCAAAGTTTTGACACTGAATGTCACTTACAAATGCTAGTATCTGATCATTGCTCATATCCTAACCCCAGGTTTAGCCGTCTTTGTTTAGATACCCACAAACACTTCCATTCTTAGGTGCCACCAGTAAAAGTTCACTTTTAGATCCATAAGAGTGGCTTTAGACACTATCAATAGCTGTGCTAATCTGACTGCTCTAACATGTCAATAATTCTTTGAAAATTTACTCTAGGGAGTTTAGTGTGGGGAGGGGGTGAGAGGAAATTTTTCCCCTTTGATCTTTCAAGTTTTCAGTTCGGTATGACTGATTAAGACTGTTTTATCATGGTAAACTTTCATTCTGGATGTAGTAAAAGGAGTAAATTAATCACTGGTTTATTGTAGCAATGTTATTTATTTTAGTGTAAAAACATATCAGCTTTATTTCTTAAACTGCCTAAAGTATTTGTATTCCCATTTCCTATTCATTTTAATCCATTACGTGACTAAAAATCTGTCTAAAAGTTTCTGCAACTTATTTTATTATGAAATTAATCTAACTTCACTCCATTTTTCAATGTAAATAACAAAGTTAGTGTAGGTTCTGTGATATTTGTAATATTTTACAACACCTAACAATATACCTAACCTCTCATGCAGGTTATCAATATTTCTTGTTCTGAAGGAACATAATATACAATCCCAAGACTTGTGGCTTTATTGATCTTCTGTCATTCCTATAGAGTGAAAATGGGCTCTTTCTCTACCAGACATGGGATAAAAAAATCAGTCAATTGCTAATGGCAAGAATTCTTTGAAATGGCCACTCGGTGCACAGCTGAACTGTGTGGGCTGATTCTATTTAGCTAATGTCTATTGTATATGCAACCTCTGATGGTAACTCTCCCTGCTGTCATTCCTACTGTGAATAAAATGTCTCCCTTCCCCTATCCTGACCATTTACCTGCTTGCTTCAGCTCATAAGCTAGGATTTTCAAAAGGCCCCAGGAGAATTAGTTGTCTAGTATCTATTGAATGTTAGTGTATTTGGGTGCCTTAATTTCCATACTCTCCTTTGAAAATCTCAGCCACAACTTCTATAGGTTATGAAGACTAATGTAGTGACAAAAGACAAGCTGATAACTAAAGGTTCATTGCACTTGACCTGTCCCTGTCATCAGGCTCATGAGTCAAACAGGAAACTAGATAGATCACTTTGCACTGATAAGCAACTATAATTTACTCTGTGGACTCAAATCATCCCATTTGTTTTCTTCGTTTCAAGAGACCAGGATGAAATGCGTGCAAATACTGACAATATATACATAAGTGGGGGAGAGATGGTTAAGTGGCATCCTGCCTACTTTATCTCAGTACACGGAAGCCCTTCGTATGTGCAGCATACATCTGTATGAGGATTGGAGGCTGGGGAGGGGCATGGTGAGGCAGAGAGGAGTAAGTGCGGTAGAATGGCTGCTGTTCATGATGTCATTCTACTGTTAGTCAACAAACATTGCTGAGGATTTGGCTTCATGAGTAATCCAAGCACTGTGTTCGTTTCCCATTGGTGAATGCAATCAGTGCTGAAAAAGAGATCTGTTGTGAATGGTAGTGCCAAAATGCTTCCTGCATCTAATTGTCTGGGAGTGATCCATAGGAACTGTGCAGATACAGTGCAGGTTTTGCACAGATGTGAGGGAAAACTCGTTTCTGTTATGCTCCTTCCTGGCTAAATCAACCAGATAATTTTGTTAGGCTGATGAGATGATGGGTCAGCATGGCAGTATAAAAGGAGATTGCTTGTTTCCCATCATGACAGAAGTAGAATGTCCAGTGTGGCCAAAAAAAAAAAAAAGGGGGGGGGTGCAGCAAGATAGTGTTCTATAGTAGGGTACGTATAAGAATAATTTACAAAACTAGGGTGTTTGCTCCAGTTAAGTCACTTCCTGTTAATATCCAATACTCTTGAGGTCAACTTTAGAGACGGTAAATGCTTGATAACAGAAACAATTCCATAAAAACTTATCGAACTGATTAAAGTGGCTCTAATGCAAATCCCATTGTATTAAATGGAAAGGCTTGACTTCATTTCACATAAGATGTACTTGTACTTAATCCATGATATTGATCCAAAGTTATAGAAACCCCACCTTGTTTCAAATGCACAAACACTCCAGTAAACTGTCATTTTCATATTCTATCACATTTCATCATTACATTTTAGACAGATGCAAATTCATGATACGGCCTACTCAAGGAATGCATAAACCCATAGCAACTTTCATTTTTCACTGTTAGTGGCATCTATAGCACTAAAGGGAACCCTATGGTCTTATTTTCTTGTCCTGGATTTAAGACCAGCTCTAAGATCTGTTTATTTTTTGATATTTCTGACACAATTTTGCTGAACATAGACGATTAATGTTGAGAAGAATGTAAAACATTGTTCTTCAACTCCCACTTGCCTAAATCCTAAATGGACGTGATGAGATCCGTATATGTATAATCAATAATATTTGAAAAGGATAGGGGTTTGTCTTTTTTTCTCATCTACACATTTCTGTTAATATAGATGCAAATTTCAGACAAGTTCATTGACCAAAGACAATGGGAAGTGAAGGCATTGAACATTTTCTCCAAGAAGTGCTCAGCACTTTGTAGGATCAGGCTGTTAATTTTTTATGAGATGGTGATTTTGGGCCCAGTGCTGTAATATTTATTTATTATTGCGGTGGCACCTAGAGGCCCCAGTTGGGAATTGCAAGGCAATGTGTACACATAATGAAAAGATGGCCCCTGCCTCCAGAAACCTTGCAGTCTAGGTGTATGACAAAAGACAACAGATGGGTCTAAACAGATTGGGGGAGTACAAGATAAAAGCAAAATTTTTAAAATTTATAATTGGCATAATAAGCATTCATCGCTAGTTATCAAATGTTTTGTAGGCATCATGGTGGAAGTGAATATTAAAGAGACATTTGAAGGAAGGGAGGGAGTTGAAGTATTGTGTATTACATGCTTAAATGTCCCTGATGTCATTGAGTCTTTGGCCACATTAGGTAATTTAGAGGTTCAGTGTCACATCTGCAGCTCTTGTAGGTATAGTATATGAAGCAAGTATAATGCATCTTGTAGGAAAAAAGTGTGGTTGCTTACATGGCCTTGCCTTATCCATCCCCACTTCAGGAACAGTGGCTGACGTGAGGTCCTGTTGTCTCCTGAGTGCAAGGACTGACACATTGCCCAGGTCCTGTACAGGTCTCCAAGATGATGAAGGTCTTTATGTCACTCTTTCCCCTCTTCTTCACCATGTAGCACTGGGCACAATGTAGTCGTCTATGTGTGGAGCAACTGCAGGATCTGTTCATTTGTATACAGCACACTGGTTTAGTGTGGGTAGACATCTCTTAGATGTCTGCAGTACAGTAAAAAGATATCCAGGGAAACATACGAAATAAGATTTCCTATAGAAAAAAAAATGAAAAGGTAGGTCTTAACTTACAACATGGGGCTAAGTTCTACACTGACACCCAGTGCACTTTTGGCCTTTTTCATGGGGTGAGTGCTGAATTTGGTCCAGATGAGTACAGAAATTCTGTCAATCTGTTCGTTCAAACTCTCCAAACAGAGAGAATGATTGGCACTTCTCTGACGCTATTAGTTACCCCTGTTCACCTTTTGATAATCATTGGTAATACCTGGACTAGATTTTTCTTTCTGTGATAATGGATTTAGATTTTGCATGTCCTGCGGCTACCACCTCACACATCTGAAATGAGATCTGTACAATTAGCCTGATGAAAACAGGTTCACACTAGCTTAGCAATGGGGGTGAGAATGCCTTTTGTAACAGCCTGCCAGTGGGTGGCAAAGGAAATGGTTAATGTTCCACCTTAGTAGAGAGAGAACCACCAATCTCTGTCCTCTTTACAAGGAGTGCCAGAGAGCCCAGACATGAAAGAAATATGATTGAGCTCAGCTGGAATGTTTGTTATTCTCCACAGGGTAGGAAAAGTAATGTGAAGATAGGACATGTAATGAGCTCTTGATCATCTTACTTATGAGGTGGACTGATAAAGGAACCAGATCCATCTTAGCAGAAAAGAAAACCCTGGCTACAAAGAACTCTTTTGATTAACTTTATATGGACTCTGATGGTAGAAAAAAAAAACCTTCTTTTAGCTAAATATCAAATGCTTGAACTTTCTTCTTCCTCACCCTCATCAACCCCAAACCCATTGCATGAATTTTAAAAGTGTTAGGGCAGAGAACTATTCTGTTAGCTTTGTGGTTACAAAACAAAATGTCTTCATCACTATTAAGAGGGGGTCATTCTTGCCAGTTCTTTGTAAAGCTCATAGTAACTATTTGTTTGAAAGCAGGTTTATCATAGGGGATTATTTTCTTAAATGCTTCCCCATATTTCTGTATGTTTGATATGAAAGTTAAGCAATCTTACTTTCAGTAAGTGAACATGTTTACTTCTTCAGGCACTTGGTGGCATGGAGGAGAAAAAATCAGCTATGACTTGATTAGATCTGGTTTTAAGCTAAAAGCAGAAATTTGAGTCACAGCAGGCAAAACTTGGAGAATCACAGCACGCAAGCAAAATGTAAGGATTTGATCTAATTTCAATGAGTCTTAGTTATGCAAAAAGCAATTTAAATTCCCCTTCTTTTCTAAGAATAAATCACAAAGCTTTCATAACTAAAATAAAAGAAAATAATCTGTGCATATTTATTATCCACGCTAGTGTGGACCTAAAGTGCTGCATTCACCATGTTTTATCCACTGCTTACCAAGCTATAGAGGCCATGGGTGTTGGCCCCTGGGCCTGCTCATCCTCAGCAGGGCTCAGAATCCAGGAGGCACAAAGATGACAGGTGAATATGTCATCTCTTCCACCCCCACTTTCACTCACTTCCTGTCTATGCTGCTTTCTGCGTGCATCACCAAATCAGGTCTCCGTTGCTATAAGAGGCTTAACCACTAAATTTTACTTATTTATTTAGCTTTGACATGGAAAAAAAAATAATACCCCCACAAAACATCTGAGATCCCTGCCAATAACCTGACTTATAATAACCACTCACCAGCTTTAACACTAATATACAAATAAAAGAACTCCTGCAGCCTCAAGCAACCAATGGAATTTAACCATTTATCTCAGCAAGCACACAATAAAACTACAAAACTGCAGAAAAACTTTTCACCCATAATTCATACCCAGGAACATATCACATTGCGGTCCAAGTTGGACAAGAAAGAGACACAAAGTTAGGTGTCGTCAGCATATTGGTGGGGGAAGGGCAACCCTTACCTCCTTATTAGCCCTCCCAATGGCCTCATATACATATTGGAAAAAGAAAAGTGAAAATATAGGATCCTGAGGTACCTTAGCTTGATAGACAAATTTTCCCCAGGTGAAAAGTTTGACTTCAGGGAGAAATTCTGGCCCCAGTAAAGTTAATAAAAGTTGTTCCAGTGGGCCCAGGATTTCATCCTAAATTTCTATAGAAAAACCACTTCACAACTGTCCATGAGAAAAGAACTCATACAACATCTCTATCCTCGTCTTGTAATGCTATTCGTAACTGAGACCATGTTGCTGACACCACCTGACCTACTGATATTACTTCGCTGGGTGGGTCAGAGAGAGGAACATGGTCTGGCCTAAGGGTAGTGGGAATGTGCAATGGAAGAGTATAGATGGGAGTAAAAGGATAAGAAATTGTTCAACACTACCATCGGACAAGGGAGTGTGTGTTTCACATTCCTGCTTCCTGGCTCTTATATTTATGTAGTCTTGCCTAGGGCAGCACTAAGTACAGAGTTGCTGACACAGTGAAGAATTTATGGTAACATGGTGAAAGCTGACAAAATGATGTGCAAACATCACACATCAAACCATTAGACAGGATACAGGGAGGGGACATATGGTTCTGTGGTTTGTTTTTTTGATAATAATTACGGAGTCTAGCCAAAGATTTTTGTTGATTTGTACAAAATCTCTTGATTAGATTCTTCAGCCATCTGCTGTAGAACAGCAATGTATGAAAATGTCACCAGAAAAAAAAAAACAGGGTTTATAGACCTATTTGTGGAAGTATTTGTTTTTGGAATGGGTTTGGAGTAAGTAAATGTGTTCAGTTTCAGTGTGGTCAAATCAGCTTCCGTAAATTTTAAATAAACAAATAAGTTCACTCCCTAAAGAACAACGCAGAAACAATTAAAGCATTAAATTATATTTTTTGTCTCAGCTGACAGTCTCCAATCAGGATGATGAGGAGCAGAATACTACTGGAATGGAATCTAAATGATCTCCTAGCTCAAAGAGTAGTTTATACATGGCCACTTGCATTATCATTGATTGCACTGTCGACATGCTACACAGATAAATACATATTTTGTTTGATTCGTGTGACTTTTTCTTAACGTGCTTGAGCCCAGAAATTGGTTAGTAGTATGCCTCATCACAACAGATACAGTGTGATGTAGCATCCCAGCTGTCAGCAGCTGGAAGTTGTCTTTCCATGATTGATGATAGGCCATTCTCTGAGAATCTGAGTTAAAAGCTTCTGCTTTTGATATAAACTCCCCTGACTTCAGTCAGAGCCAAAGCTTGGTCATATTCAGATGTAGAACTGATAAATGAAATTGTTTTTAATTGTTCACTTTATTAATGTAACTTCTGTTCACCATTCGCTACACTTGCCTACATTGTAACTTCTGTTCACTGTTTGCCATATTGTAATTCAAACCCCATTTTAAAACACTCACTCCACTTTGTAAAAGCTTCCTCCAACCTTCATTTTTGCAAACCCTGCTGTAATCTTATCAGTTAGTTTAAATGTGTGAATGAGGCATGTATGGATGATGGAATCAACCTCCAGCCCCAGCCTGTCCTGGTGAGATAAAGTTCACCTACCAACGGCTGAAGACCTAGACAACAGCCCTAATCAAAGTAAAAAGCATCCACCCTAAAAAGAAAAGGACAAAAGAACAACAGAAGGAAGATCAAAGCCAGGTTCAAGGCTGAAAGTCATGCCTACAATTGATGGGTGATCAATCCAAACCCAGAGGCAGCGTGACACAACAAGACCTATAGACTTTGAATCCAAACTAAAAGCCTGTAAAAAAGAAGGGTGAGATGAGAGACTTTGGGTAACATTCTGCTGCCAACATGGAGCCAGCCACCTGCTGATTGATTTAACAACAGCAGAATGAAGCAACTCCCATGAACTAACATAGGGAAAAATCCCTATAAAGCTGGACTCTGAAGACTGAGGACTTTGAGTCTATGGTTCTGCTGCCAGCCTCCAGGAGCATCAGGTGCACCTGACCCGGACTCGGCTCCACTCTTGTGTACAGAGTACCTGGCCAGTATTCTGTCACAAGCAACTTTAGGCTGGTAACTATAATATCTACACAGAACTTGTATGAATGATTGTGTGAATGGATATATATATATATATATATATATATAATCATAGGAATAAGTAACCAAACAACATTGTTTGCTGTTATCTTTTATTTTATTATGGTATTTACAATAAATGTGACAAATGTCTTGTCCCCTTTAAGATCCTGCTAGTTTTTATTGGTATAACACAGATCCCACTATAAGATTGTTTTATTCAGAGAAACTTTTGGATGAGCGTTTTGGTATGTTGGATGTCTGTGTCAGGGTGAGTTTTCAAGGACAGAGGTTCCTTTTTATGATTTTTTTTGTTTTGTTTTTGTTTCTGTTTTGTTTTGAATTGGGAGACTGTGATTATCTTGAACTTCAAACAGGCCTAAGCAGAGAGTATTGTTACAGTAGCACTTCTAAGTCTCTACACATTTCTAAATATCATTAGCACTCTAATCCTGATTTATCACTAGGTTTAATTTACCAGAGAGCATGAAATGAGTTCAGAAGAAGGGGAAAGGAAGAAAACTTTAATCAACTTGCTCCAAGGCTATTAGATACTGGTGGTGTCAATTTTGTGTGTGGCTGTGTCTCTTACCAAGAACTCATCTATGAAACAACCAGTATCATCCTCCATATAGTCCTGCATTTATACACATAGTCACAATAAGCTTGGGTTCTACCAGCATTTGGTACATTACTGTTCATACAGCATAATCGTGATAGAAATTGGAAGGAGTAGGTCTGATAGGAAACTAACAGGTTTAAAGGGAAGAATGATCCATGTGTGGAAGTCTGTGTCAAGAGGTGCTGTGGTCTTTTCCGGATTCCAGTGGGGTAGGGGTTACTCAGAGAGAACTCCCCACTCTAGGGGCACCAGGTGATACCTTCATAGCCCCCAGATGCCAATGATATTAACAGACTGAATTCTCATATTTTCTGCTGACTGATTGGCTTTCCGTTATGGTCTACTGCCATACACACCACCCATTTCCTCAATGCTTTTCTCTATCTGTCCCCTTCTCCTTCCTCTCTTGCCTTGATCCTGTTACCCCAACTGCTATTGCCCCAAACCCTATTCTCCCCTTCAAAAGAGAAAGAAGGAGAAAAATAACTTTGTAGACTTCCTATCCCTCTCCCTTTATCTACTGGTGTTGTGGTTTGGGTGTTTGGTTTGGCTTGTTTCTTTTAGGTTGCAAGCTGGTTGCGATACAGAGAGTCTCTCCATGCTTGTTTGCATGATGCCTAGGACTTTTGGATTATCTCTCCACCAGCTCCATCTAGTGTAGGGTGTCGTGTGTGTGTGTGTGTGTACACATACTGCACATCCCTTTGGAGTGCCACCTGTTGCAGCACATCCACTCATTTCATAGAGAAAGAAGGTGTGTCCATTTTAACACTACCTCCCTTTCCCTTCTCATCCCTCTGTTGATGGATGTGTGCTCAAGGGAGTTCTTCCAGAATTAGAAGAAGGAGAAGGCTCTTTGCATTGTATACCCGCACTGAGGAGAGAGACAACTTGTCCGTTTTATTTTTTAAAAGATCTGGGGAGTCTTATTGCATGTAGTGAAATTGCTTTAAAAAAAAAGGCATTTTTTGCTGATTGTTTTAATTTCACTATTATATTCAATTAGCATTTTTGCAGAATGAGATGCTTTCAGCTAATTTTTTCAGTGTGTTTTAAGACTGAGCTGTTATCTATAAGGGTTAAATCTGTTGCTTCCAGAAGGTGATAAAAAATTAACAAGACTTAATCAAATTTGTGCACGGCTTGCTGGTGCATTTTTATAGCTAAATGAAGGACTAAGTCTCCTTAATAAAATATCTGTAAATTACAGTTTGAAAGGCCAGTTGCAAAAAAGGCTGTAGATGAGTTGATTTGTATCAGCACCACTGTATGAACCTATTCAGTGAGGTTAAAATAAAAAAAAAAACACATTGCAGAGCATAGCTATTTCTATCAAGCTTGCCCCTCCCCATGGAAATGTTAAATATGCGTGAATATAAAAGGTCTTAAACTCTAGGAAGGTAGTATATATATTATACCCGAATAAGAGCAAGATTAGCATTAGCTTCAGCACAGGAGAATATAGTTTCTGTTGTCACAGTGTAATTATCTGTCTATACATCTGAAGATATCAATAACTGTGTTCATGCGGCACCAGGAGTTACACATCTGAATCAGGTTCAGTGAGTACCGCTCTGTTTGTGCTGGTGTAACTGCATAAAGGAAAGCACCTGCAGTTAATGGGAGTCTTCCGTGAATTAAGGCTGAGGCTTTTGACATAAATACAAACACTTAGAAATTGTGGGACATCTTGTTTAGCCAAAAGTAAACATAGATAAACTTTCAGACAACCCTAGTGAATTCTTTTCAGCTATTGGTTGAATACAGCTAAAACTGCTAATGTAAGCAATAAATAGGAATGTGAAGGTTGCTGTAGTTCATTAGAGGTCTGAACTGTATTCACCCAATATTTAGCAGGTTGATATATTTTTCAATGCTTCTAGAAGAAATCAGTTGTGGTTAGATCTTAATCCCAAAGGGAATTTAGAAAATAATCTCGACATGTTTTGAGTTAGAAGAATGAGTGTTGAAATAGAAAATTGATTTTAATAGCCTCTTATTTTTGGCTTTTGTGTAGTATATTTCCAAAACAGTTTATTTTGTGGAATGACAATGTTCTGGCATTTCCTCATTCTGAAAGAAGTCAATTAGTAAACTGACCTCTATTGTTGGAAAATAAGAGTTCACACAGTGCACTGAGGAAGTTTTGATATCCCCAAAATTCACGAAGTATTTTAGTATATAAATTCTCTGTGTGTTTGTGATCATTTGTCTCTTTTTCAGTATATGACCTCCAGGTAAGACTTTCAAAAGCACTGAGTTGGCCCCACTCTGCCCCCAAAGTCAATTGTTTACTATTGCTTTTAATGGGAGAAAGGTGAATCTAATGGTCAGTGCTTTTGAAAATCCCTCCGTGAATGACTGCCCAGACTCTAAAAGGTATATCTTGAATTTGTGCAAGTTTATACAAGTTATACAACTGAGTGAGCAAAAAATATTAATGTGGCCCAAGCTCTAGAATTCACCTATCAAACATATGTAGACTATTTTATTCCCTTAACTGTCTCTTGCTTAATTTTATACATTTTAGTTCCTGCTCTGTCTTCAAAACTATTCCCAACCCAGTTTGGCTCATCTACTCGTTTCCTGCTGTCATTAACCTAGGCCTTCATTCTGCCAAGACTTTCATGTATCATTATTGCATGTTTATATAGTGCTTATTATAATGAAGCCCCAGTCAGGGAACTCTAGGTGCTACTGTAATACAAATTTGAATTTTACCTCCAATATCTTTCTGCTAATAAATTGCTCAGTGCAGCGATGCAGGTGTAGTTGCCAAAGAGCAGTATACATAAGGATTATTCTATTTAACTAGGGATAAAAATTTACTTATTGGATAGTAATTGCCTGCATCAGGGAGTGGTTTTGGTTTTTGTTTGATATCAGTAGTTAGGTTTGTTTTCCACAACTTTTTTTTTTAACATTCCTATTTCTCCATGATTTTTCAACATTTTCAATTATTCAGATTTAAAAAACAGAAACAAAAGACCTCTCAGTTCTCTTAAGGGTTTTTTTTTTCCTTCTCTTTTTCCTGAATCTACCTTTCCTGCTTTTTTATATCTGAGAAGAGAGAGGCTCTATGGCACCTTAATAATGGTATTATTTTGAATTCATGAACCTTCCTCCAGTGCTAGTGGATTTTAATATATCCTCCCATTATATTAGTCTTAATAGATCCCTTTATGCCTTGAAATCATATACTAATGATATTTTTCAGATATTTAGAAACTTAAAAGATGTTAATGTTCTGAAATATGGTGATTCAATTTTAAGTCCCAATCCTGGACTCCTGACGTGAAATTCCACTGATTTCCCTTTCCTACCCTTACCCCCTCAACAATCTCTCTTTTCTAGTCAGAAGGAAAGGCAGGGGAGTGACTGTCTCTTAACCTGGCCTCAGCTGCTTCATGCCCCTCCTGTCCATCCCTGTAAACTTTTTCCCTTCTTGCCACCCATTGTAAGGAAGTCTTTAAAGGGGAAATACCCCTTTTCTTCCAGCTAGCAAAACAAAGAGGTGGGAGTACAGGGCATTCAGTACTATTCAAAACTGGCCATATTCAAGATACTATCAAGAGTAGTGCCTATACTGACAAATTTGAAAGAAAGGATTGTACTTTCTACTTATATGCCTGTCTCTTGAAATTGAATAAAGAAATTCACTTCAAGAATGAAAAATGGTGTGTATCTTGGAAAGGAAAATGGGACAAGGGAGTGCACTGTGATATTTTTCTCCCCTTTCTGGAAACCATACAGTGTGTGGTTTCTGTATCTTGGAATAAGAAAATTCATTATGAAAACTTGACGAAAAACTTTTAATACAGATTATATAAAAGGATGGCACAAACTTTTTGAGTAGGATATGAATTACATTAGCCATTGTGTCCTATATCATCAAGCCTTTTATGTTCCTTTCTGTCACTCTTTGTACTTACAGTCTGCTGTTCTTTTTTTACAACACTTATGGGCTTTCTCCTTATTAATTTTTGGGACATGCTTTTTTGGCCATGTATTGGTAATATTTTAAAAAGCATCCCCAAAACACTTGTATGAATGTAACATCTGTCCCTATATATAGGCAATTGAGGGTGAGATAGATGTTAATATATTTTCAGTGAGATGAAAGTATAAATTACCTTGCGTTGAAGCTTCATCACAACATTTTTAACACAGTCTGTGGTTGTCAATTATGTTGTCGTATCAGATTTATATTCACAACAGTAACACAGCTCATTATTGTGATCTATAATATGTTTTGTACTAAATGAATTGTTTGGTTAATATTTCATCTGTATTCAGGTTTCAGCTTAGGTTCCAAGGTATTTTTATAGGAAATAGCCATTGTCTATCACCTAAAGTGGTACACGACCATACATTATAAAAATACAGATGAAATGATAATGAGGGGAAGGAGGGTGATTGAACTATGAAATTTGTTCTTGTAAAATCAATTGTAGCTGTACTACACTTGCATTTTTGCCAGTATTTTAAAACTTTGGTAGATGGTTACATTTACAACACAATAAAAATGTATTTTTTTTAAAGAAAAAGTAAAATTTTCCCATTATTTTGACATCTATATATATATAAATTCAATATAAAAACAACCTAAAATGAATGAACCTATGGAATATTCAATATCATAAAACAATATCTTTAATTCATGGGTGCCCCAAAATAAGTTGAAACCATAATTTACTAACATGAGTAAATTTTTAGACAAGTAATCTTTCACCCCTCTTTTGCATGTGGTCAGCTAAAAATAAGTTTATTGCTTGGTATACTGCAATGCCGTAAACATTATCCTTAATCAATTGGAGATATGTTCTTTCAAGGAAGAGAGAAATTAAGTTTACTGCTTGCTCAGCGGCTATGGAGTTTTAAAAGAGATTGAGAATTTAAAAAGACTTGAGGGCCCAACAGTATATCATCTCAGCAAAACTTTATACATATGGGGAGTTCTTACTCATGTGTGTAGTACAGTTAGCTTCAATACTCATGTGAGTAAAGACTGCTCATCTAGCACTCACATACTCAAGGACTCAGGTCTGAATCCCTAAGTTTATGTCTACATGGTATAACCTTAGGCTGGCTTTATTTTGCTGCACTGTAATGTGAGCTCCAATCTTTAAACACAGCTCTGAGACTCACTGGTGCAAAGGGTTGTTTGTTTGTTTGTTTGTTTGTTTGTTTGTTTTTTATTGCCATATAGACATACCCTAAAACACTCTGGATAAAATCCTGATGCCATTGATTTCAGTGGTGGTGGGCGGGGGGTTACCACTGACATCCATGATGCTAGGATTTCACCCCATATGTATTCACTATCTTGAATACTGGGCAGAATTCTACTTGGCTTTCTGTAGGATCTACTGATGTCCATCTTTTTCTATTGATTTCAATGGGTGTTGGATCAGGACCTTAGTGAATAGTCTTGTTGGATCTAATTCAGCCCCAGGGGTCATTGACGCGTCTCCATTGAAGTCGGGGGTGCTGTAGCTGCTTATGTCTGTATGAACTTGTCCCTACTGCGAGGATGACCAGATATCCTGATTTTAGAGATACTTGGGGCTTTGTCTTATGTAGGCATCTGTTACCCACTACCCCATCCCAATTTTTGACACTTGATATCTGGTCACCCTAGGGATTACTCAGTTGATTTAGATGAGCATTACTCTGTTTACTTTAGGGGAGAGAAATGAGGATGGGCAGTGGGAGTTCCCATAACAAATATGTTTATGGAAGGGTGGGGAAAATGGGTTAAAAGTGAAGCCCCCAACATCATTTTTTAGGGAAATACTCGACAGAACATTGCAAAAGAAATCCAGCAATTACTCTATACAAATATGTATGCAGAAATCAACAATGGGAAAACCCATTGTTTTAAGTGTCACAAAACACTTATTCTCATAATGATCCATAATTTTTTGAGGATAATATAATTTAAAATGTGAGCCAGATCCTTAAGCAATGTAATTCAGCATAGCTCCTGAGAAGTCTATAGTTGGCCAATTTACATCACGTAATACTCTCTTTTAGGTGTTTTTTTTTCCTTCCTTTCTAATTTTGTTCTAAATCTAGAACCTGGTGGTTTTGACAGGCTTCTAAATCTGGCAGAATGAGTCATCCCATCAGCTTCATCAAGCTCTGTGGGAGCAAGGATGCTCTACTGCCTAAATGCCAGGGATACAAATAAAGTACCAAAGAGGGGAAGGGAAAATGGTGACTTTATGCCACTTCTTCCCTCATCCCCATAATCCTGGGACTCACTGGTAAACAGTTTGTCTCCTAATTCATGTTAGAACAGCTTTAAGGCCTGGTCTACACTACGCGTTTAAATCGATTTAAACAGCATTAAATCGATTTAATGCTGTACCCGTCCACACTACAATGCTCTTTATATCTCTATAAAGAGCACTTTATATCGATTTCTATACTCCTCCCAGACTAGAGGAGTAGCGCTAAAATTGATATAAACATATCAGATTAGGGTTAGTGTGGATGGAAATCGACGTTATTGGCCTCCGGGCGGTATCCCACAGTGCACCACTGACCGCTCTGGACAGCAATCTGAACTCGGATGCAGCGGGCAGGTAAACAGGAAAAGCCCCGCGAACTTTTGAATTACATTTTCCTGTTTGCCCAGCGTGGAGCTTCTGATCAGCACGGGTGGGCGATGCAGTCCCAATCCAAAAGAGCTCCAGCATGGGACCGTACGGGAGATTACTGGATCTGATCGCTTATGGGGAGACAAATCTGTTGTATCAGAGCTCCATTACAGAACACACGAAATGCCAAAGCGTTTGAAAAAGAAAATCTCCAGGCTACACAGCTCTGCTGCTGCGTGGACAAGCGTAACGGAAGCCAAAGACTCAAATGACGCTCATGGAGGGAGGGGGGTACTGAGGACTCCAGCTATCCCCACAGTCCACAGCAGTCTCTGAAAAGTATTTGCATTCTTGGCTGAGCTCCCAATGTCTGTAGGTTCAAACACAGTGTCTGGCGTGGTTCAGGGAATAGCTCCTCAGTTTCTTCCCCCCCCCACCACGTGAAAGAAAAGGGAAAGAAAACATTTCTTGACTTCTTTCAATGTCACCCTATGTGTACTGAATGCTGCTGGTAGACGCGATGCTCTGCAGCAGTGAAGAGCAGTATCGCTCCTCTCTCCTCCTCCTGGTGTAGACGGTACAATATGACTGGATATCCTGTCGTCGCCATCAGCCCGTGAGTGCTCCTGGCTGGCCTTAGGTGAGGCTGGCCGGGGGTGCCCTGGGTAAAAATGGGAATGACTCCCAGTTATTCCCAGTAGATGGTACAGAACGGCTGGTAACCGTCTTCCTCATAGCAACTGGGGGCTGAGCTTCATCAGCCCCTCCCTTTCCTGTGTAAAGAAAAGATTCTGTACTGCCTGGACTGTCATAGCAGCAGCATGCTGGGCTCCTCTCCCCTGCACCGCTTATTGTCCTGCCTGGACTGTCATAGCCCCGGGAGGCTGCCTCCCCCTCATTTTATCTCACTAACAAGTCTCTGTTTCTTATTCCGTGCATTCTTTATAACTTCATGACACACAAATGGGGGGGGACACTGCCACGGGTAGCCCAGGAAAGGTTGGGGGAGAGGGAAAGCAACGGGTGGGTTGTTGCAGGGGCACCCCTGTGAATACTGACACGGAGCAGCTGTGCTCTGGATACACTGGTCCTCTAGTACACTTGCCCCCTATTCTAGGCAGGACTGACTCTATTTTTAGAAACCATTAAAGGAGGGATTGACTCGGGGAGTCATTCCCAATTTTGCTTTTGCGCCCCCGCCAATCTCAGCCAGGGCACTCATGATAGCAGCAGACAGTACAGAGGGGAGAGAGATAACCGTCATCTCATTGCCAGTTTACTCCGGCAGTAGACGGTACAGAACGAACTGGTAACCATCTCTGCTATCATGCAAAGCAAATGAATGCTGCTGTGAGCGCTGGAGTATCGCCTCTGTCCGCGGCATCCAGTACACATACGGTGCCAGCGGAAAAAAAAAAAAGCTGAACGGGCTCCATGGTTGCCGTGCTATGGCGTCTGCCAGGGCAATCCAGGGAAAACGGCGCGAAAGGATTGTCAGCTGTTGTTTTCCCGAGGAAGGAATGACTGACGACATTTACCCAGAACCACCTGCGACAATGATTCAACCCAGAATTCCAAGGGGCGGGGGGAGACTGCAGGAACTATGGGATAGCTACGGAAAGTAGCTACCCACAATGCAACGCTTCAGAATCGACGCTAGCCTCGGACCATGGACGCACAATGCCGAATTACTGTGCCTAGTGTGGCCGTGTGAAATCGAATTTATAATATCAGTTTTATTAAACCGATTTTAGCTAATTCGATATTATCGCGTAATGTAGACGTGGCCTAAGGCTGTAACCTAAAATTTGTCTGGGTGTAACAACTCTTCTGCAGTGGAGGAGAGCAGGAGAGGAGTGGTGTTCTGGCTTTCTCATCCATATTTCTCTGCCATAACTTTTATACATATTCTAGGTCGAGAGGACAATGCTATTCCTACACAAACTGGAGATTCCTTTATGCTTGTTAAATCACAGCTGGTGGTTTCTAATGGCTTACAAGGTTACCTTGCACTGTGAGAGCACTGTAAAGGAGCCAGAATTGAGCTGAGGCTCTGGCCCATTTACCTTCATTAAAAAGTGGGCTACAATTTGTTGGTTTCAGATTGAGGTACTTGAGCACATCTGTAAACCACTGAGCACCCTCCACTCCCTCTGCCTTCTCTCAGAATTGGGCCCATACGTTGTATTCCCTAGTTTACATGAAACACAACTATACTTCTAACCCTTCTGTATTTACTATACTAAAGTTTTGAATTTTAATTTGTTTTGGACATTCAGGCTCTGTCTAAAACAAACCAGTAAATCGCTTTCTAGACAGCTTGATATCTTGAGCTTTGTCCTTGAGAGCAGCTGAGACTGTAAACCCAAAATTACCTGGAGCATAAGGTATTTTTAAACACACGTTATTCCAAGGTAGACAGCTGCTCACTGCATGAATACTTCACTCACTGCTGTGCACAGCAGTTAACTTTCCCTGCTTGAAAGCACCAGAGCATGGAAGATAACCTATGCCCGTTGTTTTTTTCTATTATTCTTTACTATCTACTCAATATTATCAAAACATGATTTTTTCCTGTCAAAATACAAACAGCTCTGGAAACCCAGCAGAAAGAGCACAACTGATGAAACTGAGTATTTAAGAAAATAATTTTGCTTTTAAATTACTAAAAATCTACCAAGAAGGAACACCCCAGGTTTCTTTGATTCAAAATAAGAGGTACCCACCCTTCTATGACTGTAGCTCTAGCATTTATTTTTCTTCTTTCACATGCCCTTTAAAGTCCTCTGGGGGGGAGCGGAGAGGGTGTTAGAGGAGAAGAGCTAGAATGCTGACATTTTGTTACAATAATACACCTTTTACTCAGTAAAAGTCGGTCAGAGTGCACTCAGCAATGGGTATAGCCAAGGCAACATGGAATACTAAGGGAAAGTGGACTATTAACCATCTTTGAGGTACCAAGGGTACTAAGAAATTAAATATATGCTGTAAATGTCATACATATCAGGAAGCTGCTGAATATGTGTACTAAATGATGCAGTATCCAACCAAGTATTGATCTATCAAGTTCAAAACTTAAGTATTTTTAAAATGTAACTCTACTTGATAAATTGATTATCTATCTAAATTCCCTTAATTTCACGAACCATATAATTATCATGTGGCTACAATTCCTTATCTGTGCTTATACAGCTTGTTTCAGCCTATAAAGCGTTATAGAAACATGAAAAATACACAGTAAAGGATTCTTCTAAATGTTCATGTCACTATGCACAATTCCAAATAAATTTAGATTATTTTGACCAACTAAATATAAAATTATATTCTCATTGATAAACAAGGAATTGTCTGTTTTAAAAAGTAGTACAATATTTTGAGAAATTGCACATCTTAATTTCCAAGGACAGATTAACAAAACCCTGAGTTTTGTCTGAATTGTCTTTTGTGAGACTACGGAACTGTTTAATAAATAACATATTATCTATCTATCCAAGTACTTTTGGCTCCAAGTGTTCAAAACAAACAAACTAACAAAAAAAAAATCTCATTTACATCTTCTCAGCATTTTCTATTTTAATTTGTGTGTGTGTGAGAGAGAGAGAGCACTCACGCACACTTTCTGAGGGAAAACTAAATCATATAAATCAGGTTTTTTGCATTTAGTTGAAAATGCAGTGAGTGCTGAGATCATTCTCAGCTCTTGCATGAGTGAGTTTTGTAGTCTTGGTCCAGTTCTATCTCCTGCACACAGGAGTCTTGCCATATTGATCAACAGTTTCGCAGTGCAAAAAGGAACAAATGAGCATTCATTTAGAACAAAATTAAGATGTTGAGAAAAAAATTAAGGCACCAAAGGATATGAAGAGAAGAAAGTCTTTGTGTCTATGCATCAATGCAGGACTCTGGGTAATAAACAAGAGGAATTGGATTTTCTTATTTATAAAGATAAATTCAACCTAATTGGAAATACTGAAACCAGGTGGGAAAATTTGCATGATCAGAATATTAAAATCAATGGTTATTACCTATTTAGGAAAGATCAAATGGGCAAAAAGGGAGAGGGAGTAGCATACTATCAAAAAGGGCAATATACTGACAAGTTGGACACAAATTATCTTGAATGCTTATGAATCAGTGTTCTAACAGATAAAGCCAAGATTGGGTATTAACTGCTGTCTGCTACAGACCAGCAAATCATATTAGAGATCAGGATGACTGGCTCATTAATTACCTGTGTTATCATGAGGGACTTCAATCTGGGTGACACATGCTGGAGGGTCTCATGATACAAGGTCTTCCAAATTTCTAAAAATTATAGATGATGATTTACTAGCTTAAAACATGTTTCAACACATAATCTATGGTGTGTGTGTATATATATAGCTTTAAAAGTGCCCATTTCACAAAGGTGAAAACAATTATGCACCAAATCAGTTGGGAGAAATATTTATATAGAAAAATGTGAATGATGATTGGGAAATATTTGAGAATATTTTACTAGCTGCCCCCAAAGCCCCAATGCTATAATCAAGACAGACAGGCTATTCCAGTTTTGAAAAAAACAAACAAACTGGCTTAAAGGTGTAGTAAAAGTAGGTATAAACATGCGGGGGGAAGGAAGGGAGAGAAGCAAGTTGATAGCTATAATACAAATTAGAAGTTAGGAATGATAGGAAATTCATAAGAGACACCCCCACCAAAAAAAAAGAGAGAGAAAACCCAGGAGAAATTAAAGACCATCAGAGTTAAGGAATTTAAGTATATTACAAACAAAATGAATCCTCACAATGTGTTAGTCCATTACAACAAATAAGTAGAATCATAAATAATAATTTAGGAAAGGCAGAAGTGTCCAATAAGTATTTCTATTCGGTATTTGGAAACAAAAGGATGATATAGTCATATCTGATTATGATGATGTACACTTTTTTCCATTCCAACAGTAATTCAGAAACATGTTGAACAGCAGCTACTAACTTACACATTTGTTGTAGCAGTAGGTCCTGATAAACTGTCCAAGAGTTTTAAAAGAGCTGGCTGAAGAATTATTGGAACCTGAAACTATATGGACAAGCCAGGAAGGCATCTCTTGCACATTGTATACTCAGATCCAATCCACAGTGAGCTTACCTGGTGAAGAGTTTGACCAGTAAGATTTGGGCCATTTAACAGAGGTGGCATCTGTGTAAAAGTCTCCCAAAAAAGAGCTTGTGAATTTAGTTTTCTCATATAATGCCTACCAAATTCTCTATACAAATCATCATCGACCCTGACCCAATGAAAGCAGGATGGAAAATATCCCCTGTAAGACATAAAACACAATCGCTGGATGGTATCACTTGATAGCTGTCAATCTACTTCATAATATGCTAGATTTGGTTTGGAACAGAACATCATGGCGGTGCATAATACATTAGATGGTCTCTACTCTGTCCAAGCAATGGCATAAGAGCTAACTAAAGTTCTCCTGCGTTTGAAACCTGGCATGTTTGAAAGTTTTTTGCATAGTGACTAGGAGGGGATATGATTCACATTATTCTTATGTATTTGTCTAACGGTAATATTTCAAATACAAATAGTGTCTTGAAAATGAGGATCCCAAAGTATTTTCCAGTTAGTCTCACTGGTGGGAAAGTGACATTGTTGATGGATGGGGACACCAATGTACAGACATGTTAAGTGTCTTGCTTAAAGCAAGAGAAGAAAATGCAGTTAGAAGTCATTTTTTCGGGAACATTAGTAACATGTCATTATTAAAAGACAACTCATTTGAACTTAATTTTACTGTAAAACCAATTGTGTCCCTTTAAAATACACTTAAGAAAGCTCTTAACATGCAACCCAAACCCGCATTCTATATTTCTTTATATAATATAAACTACCGTATTAGCATTCAGTTCTTTTGAACAGCCGCACAAAATCAGCTATACTTCTTCATAAAATATCATTGGCAATTTTGTTCTTTTAAGAGCCACCCAAAACCAGTCCAGCTTAGCGCCTTTATAAAATATCACGGGTGATGACCCTTTAACAAGCCACATACATGAATATCACCTCTTAAAAATACCAAAGCACTAAATAAACCTTTAAAATATCATTAAAAAGAGAAGCGAAACAACATACTTTTATCTTTTTGGCTTGTTGACAACAGTTTCTTTCCTCCTTGGAGGAATCAATTCTTCTGTCGTGATTGCTGTTTTATTGCCTTATTTTTAGTCCCATGACAGTGTTAGTCCCTTTGTCTACTGAGCAGTTGGTAGCCTTCATTATTTTGATACCAATATGGCTTTAAAATTTTCTGTCCCATTACTAGGTGTTGTGAGACTGGAACACTTGATCACATCTCCAGGATTGAACAATTTAGCCACATGGTTTTGGCAGTCATGAGGAAACGTAGCTTGCAGCATTGAAAGGAAATCAGGCTATCATAAAACTGTGCATCACCAAAACAACCTCTAACCCTAGTCCATGCAAACAGACTGTGCTATCTTTAAATGTAATAGTAATTGGAAAGTGTTTTGCTTGTCTGTTTTCTTCTAATGACTGTATCCATTCATTCCCTTCTTCATATATAGAGCCAAATCCCATGACATTTACTCAGACTGAGTAGCCCTTTATGCCATACATTGTTGCATTGACTTCAGTGGGACTAGTAGACAGAGTGAATGAAGGTATTAGAATCTTCGCATAGTGTCATTGTCCATAGAGTGGAAATAGTACAGCAGGACCCAGGATCCAGAGAGGAGGTCACAATATGAATTTTTATTTTGGGGACAGGGTCAGTAAGGTCTGACGGCTCCAGTGAGATTGGAACATCAAAACAAGCGTGACACCTCTGACTAATAATCAAGTTTGGAAAAATCCAGCAAGTGACTAGTTTTGAGATGTCTCTCAAACATTTCAGGTGGCACATATATAATTGTGCAACCAATACAAATAGCATCTGTCAAGATTTAGGTTGAAAACCATTCTCTGTGGCCAGTTTCTCAAATTTACTCATGCTTAGTAGCATCTTACTCCACAAGTAGTCCCATTGAATTCATGGGGTAAAGTACTATGGCATGTCGGTAGGAGTATCAGAAACTGCCTCTATGCAAATTATTAGTGTCAGAAGCAATTCAGTGGTACTAAATAAATGGCATAGTACAGCTTCATCTAAGCTGTCTATCAGCTAAAGGCAGGACACATCCAAATTAATTGTTTGAGAAGTCTGTAATATGAAAAGAAAAATTGTACAGGTTGATACTGGAGTGTATATTGGTATCTTTATAGGGTCATAAGCCTTCAAGCCAAGTTGTGTCCTGCTGTTGAAAAAAAAAAATAAACTCACAAGAGGGTCAGGAACTATGAATTTCCACTTGCTCAATTTCCACTAATCATCACCTTGGTACGGAATGGTTTATGTCCATCCATAGACTGCACTTGAAGGAGTAACCAATCCCCCCCAAATAGGAAAATTACAGCTATTGTCTACAGAGGGTCAATGTATTTTTGAAGAGATGTAGTGCATCTATGGTACAACCAGCCTCTTCAAAGTCATTCTGTTAGAGCTCTGACACAGCCTGAGCTGATGTCAGATGCCACATAAGATAATGCTTCTAGCCAGGAGCAGAATAAAGCAATGCTCAATTTTGTTAATATAAGTTCTCCTTCTACTAGTGAAAATGTTACTTAGCATGTGTAACTGAAATGCTGTGAAATAAAATAAGAGATATGGGTTCAATTTGACTGGTTACTATATTAATTAACAATGCCTTATATACAGGAGGAAGCCCCAGAGAATCATCCTTCCAGAGTCAACTCCCTAATTCCAGCCAGAACCTCTGAAATATGGGAATCATGCATGGACACGCCAGACAGTTTTGATTGAGAGAGAAGGCCTTGGGGTGTAGGCTCTGTCTGTTCCTTCCCACAAAATTTGGCCCATTTTGTGGATCTTCTGTGGTTTTCCTGCATTAGTGCAGGAATGTAATGTTGCACATGTCAATTTTTAAGGAGGTTTTAAAGTTCACTTTCACTGTATTTTCCTACACTGTTTACAATATCTTCAACCTCACTTTCCTCCAATCAATTTGTCATTTGGGGAGGGGAGGAGGGGGGCGCAAAAACTAAAATATATCCTAGTGAAAGAATTTTTCCTTCATATGTCATCCATAAACTTGCTTTCATTGATAAAGTCACTAAGCATGTTATCAGATATCAAAGAATGGATTTAAAACCTACGCGACAACCAAAACCAATGAGTGTAGATAAAAGCAAACACTTCATGTTTATCCTGTGCAGATATTTATGGCAGTCTTGTTTATCTGCTCAATTAATGGGCACTCACAAAGCCACAGAGTGCATGTTTTTTCCAACATGTTTGGTGGGGTATTCTTTTTATACTACTGTCAAGCATATGACACTACTGCCTAAACTGGTCACATAATGTACCAAACTTTACTCATTCTCAGTATATATCTTTTCTGTTTCTTAGCCTTCTCTCATTTTTTCCTCAAATGCTCCATCACTCGGCTCAGACTTCTAATTCCTCCCTGCCTCATTTTCAAAAGAAGTGCATTGCTTCCACCATCCTAACCCTCCATTCAGAACTCCCCTGAAAAGAGCTCCAGGCAACCTACGTGCTTATTTCTCTTACATACAATAATCCATTGGTGTATCAAATTGTCTGATTCTTTATCACTAGCTAGTATCACCTCTCAGACCTGATCCAATTTTCAGATTTGTCTCTAATCTCCTAAATTTGTCATTCTGGCAAACTCACCTTCCAGTGCTCTTCTGTAGCCTGAGTGAAGTAAAAAAAAAAATGGTAGTGAGGGGGAAGTTGCACAGAGAAATATCAGTGAGGGTTTCCAGCAACAGAAGAGTAGATCAGGTAGAGTGAATTTAAGATTTCATCCTAAAAATGCCTTCTAGTCCTCCACACTATTTGAAAGCATCTCTGATCCTCAGACTAGCTATGGCCATCCAGCATCTTGACAGATGAAAAGAAACACAACAAAGTTAGTCAGTCAGTGGTGCTTGACAGTAGCGAGGGTGACCTATGCATGGGCGTCAGACCTTCCCACAGCGACTACAGGTCCCTCAACAGATGGAGGTTGGCGCCCATTCTACTTCATGGCTCATATGCGGGCCTCATCTTGGGCTCTCTGTTGACTCTCCACAATGACTGCACCAGCCTTGACCTGACTTCTCCAGACTGAATGGTTTTAGGCAGGGTTCTCCCAGTTGTCAATGGGAATTCTGAATTTCTTGAGTCCTTGCTTTGCCTTGTCACTGCATCGAAGCTTTGGCCTTCCTTTGCATTGCGGATAGTTCTTGAGTTGGCCTTCGGCAGATGATCTTGAGACATATGCTATATGTGTCCCAGCCAGCAAAGCCTGTGACCATCCAGCACAGTCTGCATAGACTGTAGGCTAGTTCTCTCAAGAATCTTATTGTTAGTGAGCTGTTGGTCCCATGCGACTCCAAGGATTTTTCTAACTCTGTCATTGCACAAAAGCTAGATTTTTCCTCAAGAATTACTGTATTTGCACAGCCTATTTGTCAAATAACTTATTAACCAGCTTTATCTCACACAGAACTACCACTATTTGTGCCTGCAGTTCAACTACAGGTGCAAAAATATGGGTGTGATTTTGTTTTAAGCAGGTCTAAATTGTGCCTGCAAAAAGGGAGACCAAGCATTTAGAAATGTGCCCTTATACCATTGAGTTGCATTCCCATCAGATGGCTTCCCTCCCTGACTTGGGTTCAATCTAAGTTTTTAATTCTTCAAAATGTACATTTTATAGTTGCAATGCTAGTGTGCTTATGGCTGTTGGATGCTATTCCATGAAAATGACTGACTGGCTATATTTTCCTTTCTTTTCTGAAATAGCAGTGACCTGCTGTCATACAGTGTGAGTATGTGCTGAACTTTTTAGAGCTGAAGTGAAAAACTGAATTGGTAACTCTGCTCACAGGCTTCAACTGGAATGATTTAACTGGCTAAGAAGACAGCATATGAGATAAAATGAAGGAAAACTTTTTGGGGCTGATTCTCTTTTTACTTACCTCTCTATGAATCTCAGGTAACTCCACTGACGTAAATGTTATGCCTGTTCTAAAGTGGTGTAAGTGAGTGGAGGCTCAGGCCATTTCAGTTTTGGAGGTGACCAACTAAATCCTCAGCTGATCAAGTGATTTGTTAAATGTACACAACTTGCTCTCTAAATTTCTAGAGAATTTTATCTTTTTTGAAAGAATATATTTTCTGTCTAAGGGAGATAGCATAAGAAAATTTACCTCCAGCTTAAATCAATATTTTCCTTGAACAAACTGATAATACTTAATACAAACAGTGAAGAAATAACGGACAGTGACTAGGTCAGAAAAGCTTCAGACAAGTAAATTTGTTTATATTATGGTGAAAATGTGTTTTCTCCCTTTTAACTCTGATTTGATTTCCCTAAAACAGTGTTGCTGTGGAACTACCCCTGGGAAGCTAATTACCTGATCAAAAGCACATTGAGGAGTCCAGATAGAGGAGTAATATTTGATTAGACCAATTTCTGCTGGTGAGACAAGCTTTTGAAAGACTCCCATTGACTTCATTGAGATTTTGAATTAGGCACATAGGACTCTGTGCTCCTTCCCCTACCCCTCACCTATGCAACTGATAGGTGAAGGAAGAATAATGCAGTAAAACTGTGCCTTAAAACACACAAGAGAAGTAGTTGCAGTTTTATGGCATATTAATCCCTTCTCCCTAATCCCTCTGCAGTTATACTGTGGGTCTCTGAAGTGGTACAGACTGCCACCAGGGACTGAAGTGAAAACACTGGGATGGCTGCTTATGAAACCATCCAGTCTTAAGTAACCCTTCTCATCTATTAAACTGAAAATTAGAGCTGGTTAAAAATTTCCTGTCAAAACTGTTTTTGATGGGACATTGTTTTTTTGACCAAATGCTCTGTGTGTGTGTGTGAGAGAGAGAGAAATGTTTCTCATGGAAAATATTGACTTGAGAAACCAGACACATGAAAAGCTTAAACTTTCTTGCCTCTGGTCTTTCCTCTGATGTAAGATGGTGGCTCAGAAGGTGAATTATAGGAGATATAGTTTGAAGCTCAGTACATAGAGGAAAATCGGGGAATGAGGCATTATATTACAACTCCCATGAGGCACTGTTGCAGCATTTCTTAACTGAGATTTTCAGTGTGCTGACAAAATAAAATTGGCCAACATTTTTTATCAAAAAGTTAATATTTTCTATGGAAAAACTTCTATTTTCCAATCAGCTCTACTGAAAATCTTTTACAAGGAAGGTAAGTATCATATTCTCCATTTTATAGATAGAGATTAAGTGACTTGTCCAAAGTTGCACAGCTCGCCACTGGCAAACCAAGGGAAAAACCCCAGGTCTCCAGACTCAGTCCATTGTCCTTAACCACTGGATCTGCTTTCCCAGACTTAAAAGTTACTTCAGCATAAGATGATGCTGATTTTCCAGCTGCATCCTAGGACCTTCCTGAAGACATATGGGGCTAAATTATGCTGCTTCCCCTTATTATCAAATATGTTACAAAAATTAGAAGTTTAAACATCTTGTGTTTCCTGGCCCTTATAAGTGAATTTTTCTGCACAGGGCACCATCCATCTTTACACGATTCTCAGAGAGAGTTGAGCAATTTGACATTTTGATCCCAGGAAATCTTCCCCACCAGGGAAAAAAAACAAACAAACAAAAAAACCACCTATAAAACCAAGATGTTTTGCAAGCCTTAGAGGCAACCAAGCCTTTTAGCAAAATAAATAAATAAAAATTAAAAAACCTAACTCTCTCCTTCCAAAATGTATAGTACTCAATATAACTGATTTTTGAGGATGATTGAACAAGGGAAATTTTCAAAAAGTACCCAGAATTTATAGACTATATACTAAAAAAATTAAAAATTGTTGGATTAATACTGTCAACTTTCATGGTGTTCAATAACTGTCAAAATTTAGATTTGTTACCACTAATGGAGCTGTCTAAAAGGTATTTTGTTATTCTATGTTTGCATTGTAGTAATCTAATGATTTCAGATCCTTTGGCTTTAAACTACTTGCAAAGTAAATTGTACTTTATTTCCTTCCCAATGCATATATTTTTGCTTTTGTATTTACCAACATGCCACACACTTATAAGAAAACAATAAAAAATGTAAATGCTACTATTAGATCTAGTAAGTATAAAGAAGCCATATCTAAACTAAAAGGGAAGAAAGTACTCCTCAAAACCAACAGTACTTTATAACCTGGGAATCTACTGCACTGATAGATGGGGACTATTAGAAATACCAAGAAGCTTTGAAATGGCAAGAGAAAGGGAGTGACATTTCCTGCAGAAAGAATTCTAGAAAACAAATATATTGTGTGGGAGATATTTTTGAATGTCACCTGCAAAGGGTGTGGAGGGGGAATTGGGGTTGTGCCCTTTATTATTTCTTCATAATGGATGAAAATGGTTTGAAAGAGTTTTAAGTTTTAATTAGCTGGGGGGCGGGGGTGTTAGAGAGAGAGAGAGCGAGAGAGAGCACTTATTTCTTTTAATTAAAAATGCATGTCTTGATTCCATGGAAGAGTCTATGTTAACTGGAGGATTAGTGAAAGAAAGGTATCAGAGTCAAGAGAGTGAAAGTGGAGTCACTGAGGGGCAAAGGGCTTAAAAATATATCTAGTAGCTTTGAAACTCTTCTGTTTGCTTTTGTTAATGCCTGTTTAACATTTTGGCTAAATGACTTTTTTTTTTATTTAACATTAAGGACCTCCATCCTTTCAATTAAGATGCTAAAGCTCTCTATAAACATGACCTGAGACTTCAAGTAAGTCTTCCAGAAAAGCCAAGAACGACCAGACTTGACATTTCTAATATTTCTGAAGGAAAAACAAAACAAACAAAAAATGCAAAAAAAAACCCTTAAGACCCTCCCTTCATGCCTCTCTCATATATCACAAATAATTAAAACAAAAAACAAAAACACCCACAGGAAAGTGGAAATCATCTTAAAAACTTCTTTGTAGTTCATCTTCAAATGAAATTTTGTCTCTTTCTCTCTTTGCCTACTCCACACTTCTCCCAAAAGACAGTCCAGTTTGTAATGGATGAGTGTCCATATCCTTTTACATTTGGTTTTGAGCCCTCTCTCAAGGGGCCAATACTGAATAAGCAAGGAAAACCATCTTCCTTCAGTTTGGTTTCTTAATGTCAGAGTCCATTCTGGGTGGCATAGGGAAGGTTATTCTTCTGTTGAACACTCTTTTGAAGTTGGAGATATTTCAATATCCAGGGCTATTTCAGAAGCACGAGATTAAGGAAGAACAATCTAATATGGAACAGCTGACATCAAGATATCATTTGTATTTCACATACATATGTTAATCAACTCATTTTGCTCTAATACTCCCATAAAGTGTCAAATACAAAAACTGGACTCTCTGTGGATACTTAGTTCTTTTGTGCTTACTTGAATAATGCCAAGAAGTATCTCCATATCTGCCTACAAATAAATGTTGTAACAGATGAACTACAACAGATGATGGGCAATACACAGCTGATTTGCATTGCCAGCATAGTGCGGAACAGCTAGTGTGAATCTGGCCCCAGCATGAGAAATGTACCACTTTATCATCATTATACTTACATTTGCAGATATTCAAGAAGGACTTTAATTATAGCTCTGCAAAAACACTTCTCCTATCGTGCAAAACAGGTAAACCGTTACCTTTCAGATGGTTTGGTGGACAAGTTCAGTGCAATTTTACGAAACTCCCTGTAATCAAAATATTGTCTCTTTTTAAATCAGCAAAACTAATAATCTTTTCAAACTGACTTTAGTTCTCATCAAAGGTTATTGGCTTTAACATCTCTCAAATCCAAACTGCCTCTGTTTTTAGAACAGCAGCACAATCTTCCTTACAATGCTTTCTCAATGCTGTTCAGCTGGCCTGGTGAAATGATCCCTGGAAGTTGAAGACAAGGTCAGCTCATGAAACCTGTGGCCTCTCTGTTCACACAGTTGGCAAGGTGAAAATAGAGCTAGTTAGGGTAGTCATTGTGTCCAGTGAACATTTTTTCATTAACACCTTGCCAGCTTATGTGAAATTAATCATTGGTTTATCAATGAGGCACTGTTGACTAACAGCTTGGGTCAAATTTGGGCTAATAGTGAGGCCCTCCCAGAGCTCCAGAGAGGCCCAGGCAACTTTCAGCTTTTGAGGTCCCTAGCCATAATAAAAATTAAAAATGACAACACGTAAAAACAAAATAAGGCACCAAAAAAAGTGAGACATAATTTGAATATTATTTTTATTCAACAAATGCTTTTGAAGCTTTTTTTCTGTGCAAATACAGTAATTATTGAGGAAAAAATCTAGCTTTTGTGCAATGACACAGTTGATATTAAGTATGGCGAGCCCATTCAAACATTCTTGTCCCATAGTTAAACGGTGATAGTTTTTTACATGCCTTCAACACGTTGAAGGTGCATTCACCTGAAGCCACTGCTGCAAACTGACAAAAATACACAATGCAATTGTGATATTAGGAAACACCCCAGAGAGTCCAAGTATTTATTGAAGCAATTCCTTTGGCTTGCAATCCAATTTAAAGTTCGTGGAATATATTTGTTTGAGGATGATGACTTCATCACTGAGATCTTTTGAGATTTCTTTGTTGTACTGTTGCTGAAATTGTTCAGCTGCAGAAAGTAGATCTTCACTACTCAGTCTGTTGAACTGCCAAAGAAACCCTAAAGGATACAAAATAGTCTCAGTGACTCAGATCGACCTGTAAGACATGATTGGAGACAATGATGAAGATGTGATTCAAGTTAATGATGAAGACATTGACCCTATAATGCTGCTCAGCATCAGATTCAGTAGGTAAGCTGAGAATGGTGGAGTACTCAGATGAAATGCCAATATTCTGTGCTACTAATTTGGACTCAGTCAGGATCACATCCCATTGTTCACGAATCTGTTAAATGTCATTTATAAGACTTTCAATGTTATCCCTCTCAGCATCAGATGTAGCCTTATGTGCTTCAATTACCAGATTCGTTTGGTGGATCATTGTAAGTAGCTTCATCCACAAAGATGAGAACAGAATGCATTCAAATTTGGACATGTGCTTCTAAATAGACTGAAGTTTAGTTTGAGCCTGTGCAGTGAGACTGAGAGATTCAAGCTCCTTTAAATCCTCTCTCATTGAATTCAAACGCTGCACAACTGGTTGAACACCATTATTCCGTGCAAACCATCTAGTTTTGGACATCCCATATTTCTTCAGAATTTCCCACCTTTGTGGCCTGAAGACATTGTACATTAACTGAATAATTTCAAAGTAAGTAATTGCCTCTTTGCATGATTCAGCGCAGTCAATCCTTACAAAGTTAAATATGAGGTTTCCATAGCTGGAGAAAACACAGTTTGAATGATTCTCAAGCAGAACTGCTTGTACACGTTTGTACTTCCCAGACATATTAGATCCATTGTCATAGATTTTCAAGGCTGCATTGGTCAAGTCTAACTTAAAACCTAGGCTAGTTAGTACTCGAGCAGCAATTTCTTTTCCAGTTTTTCTTGTGAAATTATCAAACAAAATAAACTTTTCTTAAATTGAAATTTTTGAGCAGTCTACAATCTTAACATATTGAATAACCATAACAGTCTGTTCCTTGTGAGAACAATCTGGAGGTGCATCAACAATGATTGAAAAATACCTTGCATTTAGAATCTCATCAAGAATTGTTGTTTGTACGAATGATCCACATAGCTCAGTAAACTCATTTTGTATGCATGTGGAGAGATAATGGACTTGCGTGCACTTTTGACTCTCTTGCAGTTCTCAAACATGTTTAACATGCTTTGATAAAATCAGGTCATATTTGTTGAGGAGCTCAAATATGCCTAGAAAGTTCCATTTGCGTGATCACCAATATGTTGACTGGAACCAAAGAAAGGCAATCCCTACTCAGAAGGAAAAAGGATGATATTCAGGATGCGCTCAAGAAATTCTTTCCAGTTATTAGTTTCTGTGTAGAGTTCAGTCAAGAGAAAATTCTCAACTGAACTTTCAGCTGATGCTGCCCTACTGGCTTATTTCCATGCAACATAGTTTTCTCTCTGTCATGTTGAACTCTCATGTGGTGATATTCGGTCTTTCAACTTCATCCAACCTCTGTCGATGCTCCATCCTGATTGATCAGATAGAACTGATGCATTTTCAGCACTTTTGTTCAAAAGGAAGCAGGGTACACAGTACAAAAATTGTTTTTCCATAGGCCAGCATAACCAGTCTCTTGTGCAGGTCTCACTATTTTGAAGAGGTTTTTTTTCCAACAGACGAGTAGGGAAAGTAACTGAGCAGGGGTTACTCAAGGCAAATTAGAACACCTGGAGCCAATTAAGAACCTGCCAGAATGGGTTAAAAGCCTTTCCCCAGCCTGTCAGTGTGGGTGATAGGTGGTGTGAGAGTGGAGGCAAGCTGAGCAGTGTAGAAGCTGACAAGGACCAGGGGAGAACCCTGCAGGCACTGGTGAGCTGGAGCCGGTTCACACCGGTTGGCAGGAACTGGTGGTTAAATTTAGAAACCCTTTTAGAACAGTTGTTCCAGAACAACTGGTTCTAAAAAAACTTTTAAATTTAACAAAAGCTCAGCAGCTGTCCACCCCACTCCTGGCCCCAGCTCATGTCCCCCTCCTCCCCTGAATGCTCCACTGTCCTTCTAATCCCCCTCCCCTGCTTCCCGCGAATCAGATGTTCGTGGGAACCCTGAAATAAGCAGCAGGAAGGTAAGCTGGGGCTCGGGGGCATGAGGAAGGCTCCATGGAGGCACGGCATGGTCCAGTCCGGCCCCGGCCAAGCACCCCCGGCTCTGGCCCCAGTGGCTCCGGCCCGGCTCGGGCCCCACGGTGGGGATGGAGGGGGTCAGAGTGAGACCCAGCCCTCCCTGTACCAGTAAGTGCCCTCCCCGGCCAGGGTAGCAGCAGCAGCCGGAGGCTCTGGGAGCAGTTTAAAGGGCCCAGGGTTCAGCCGCCGCTGCCCCCGCCCGCAGCCCTTTCAACTGCTGCTTGAGCCCCTGGCTGCCCCTGCTACCTCAGGGCTCCAGTGACTATTTAAAGGGTTGGGGCCCTACAGGCAGTGGAAGCCCTGGGTCCTTTAAATAGCCCCTGGACTCCTGCCACTACTCTAGGGCTCCAGCAGGCTATTTAAAGGGCCCAGAACTCCGTGGTTCTACTGCCCTGGTCCTTTAAATAGCCCCCAGAGCCTTCAGGTAGTGTCGGTTGGGCTCCGGGAGCTATTTAAAGGGCCCAGGGCAGTAGAGGTAGTGGGACCCCTGCCCTTTAAATAACCCCCGGAGCCCCGCTGCCGCCACCCCAGGGTTCCAGCAGCAGGTCTTTGGTGGCAATTTAAAGGGTCTGGGGCTACAGCCGCTTCTGGGAGTCCCAGACCCTTTAAATTACAGCCTGGGGAAACCGGGCTGCCCCAGTACCGCACACTGGCTCTTGCCGGTACGCCGTACCGGTGCGTACTGGCTTACTTTCACCTCTGGTGCTACCACACCCGGAAAGGCTACCAGAAACTAGGGGCTCTCCCTCCCCTGGCACGAGGGTCAGGGGGAACCCTACCCAAGCAAAGTGGAGATAATAAACCAAGGGATGTGGGGAGGTAACCCAAGGAAGCTAGCAATGTTCCAGTGAACTGGCAGCATGAGGCTGCTACTTGTTGGGGCCTGGAGTAGAGGGAAGGACTGATTGTCCCCACTCCCTTTTCCTTTCACTGGACATCCACTGAGGAGGTCAGAAGCCCCAGTGAAGCAGTGAGGGCCTAGCAAGCCCAGAAACAGGAAGGCCGCTTAGAGACAGAATTATAGTGGGCGGGGAAATTCTGAGAGATGAGATGCTATCCTGATCCACCGCTAGAAGGAAACACAGGACCCACCAAGGAGGAGGAGAAGCCCTGTTACAAGTGTTAGATTCAGTTTGGTTTCCAGTGGCTTGTGGTTTTTTTAGTGTGATATCTCATGGTTCAGTCTAACTGAATGCGGTTGTTTCCATTTAGACTGAGGAATATCATGCAGACCAGAGTTGCAATAGTCTCATACTGTAGATACAATGACAGCAGCCGCCCACAGCATTCTTTCTTTGAGTGTAGGTATAGTGTTCAGGTATTTATTTCAGCATCATGTAGCAGTGTCATTCTTTTGAGAAATAAATAAGTTACCGATAATTGTTTTGTTTTTCTGTGGTTTGTCTGAATTTTGTGTTTTAAAGTTTTGTATGGGTTTGGCTTTTTTCAAATTGTACTGTTTTCTTTCTATATTCTGTCCAGTCTTGTTTTTCCAACGTATCTTTCTAATCGTTCTGTCTATCTGTGAGTACCAACCCTGCCAACACTTAGTAGCAATTACTGAGATGAGTATGACAAAACAGAGTGCTGACACCAGAAATAAGAATTTGGAGAAATGGGCCTGTACATAGTTATACTGAGTCTCTCAAGGTTTGAGATCCTGCTTCTTGATCAGACTCATTTAATTTGCCACTCTTGAAGTACTATCAGCTACTGTATATCGTTCGTACAGCTAATTTGTCCTGTATGGTATTCATTTAAGTAGGTTTTAAATGAAGCACCATTCAGCCTGCAAAAAGGGCTATGAATTAAACTGGCAAATTAATTTGAAACCCATTTCTGCTGAGAAAATATACATAGCCTTTTCTGAGCTCTGACAGGGACCAGAGGTTGGCTGCGGGTAAGAGAGTCCCCATATATAACATCAGCAAAGAATGTGAAATTATTTGGAAATGGTCCTACAGTACAGAGATTTTGATTCTTCTCTATAAAAGTTTATTGTGCTATTGATTTAGTAGCATATGTTGATTCAGTTGCTCCATGCTTAATGGTATTACCCTCAATTCTTTTTTTCTTATCCTACTGCATTAATATTAGCATAAATCCTAATGTATATGGCCAGCACCTGGACTAGACTATAGTACATTAGGACCTTGTTTTGCTAACCATAATCATGTGCAGCAGTGCTGAAACACTTAAGTAGACCCATTTAAGTAGAGAGAACTACCTGCATGGGTAAATACTACACAATAATAGGGTTGCATAATTTGCCCCCATGTTACTAGATATAAACGAGACTGTAATATACAGTGACTTTTCTAAAGAAACCTTAGGATCATAAACATTTTCACATGATACATGGCAGAAAGCATTAAAAATAATTAATTAACAACCTTCATAGAGGAATAAGCATTTTCAGTTCCTCAGGCTAAAGCACTTCCTAGAGAACTTCAAAGGCCAAGACTGACTCCTCCAGATTCAATGGTAATGAATCTAAGCTCATGCTGTGGCCACAGTATTTTGTTAGGCTTTTTTTTTTAAAGAGGTATAAAGAAGAATTATTTATTAAATGTGACATTTTTAGATTCTTAGAAATGCTCTTTCAGCTCTTGCATTCAACATTACCATAGCTCAGGATATTTTAGCAGTGATTTGTATCCTTTTATTTTATTTTTTTTTCTTGTCAGTTAGGGTATACCATTCTGAAGGAGCCATTTGTGCCTAAACCCACATTGATGGAAAAATTAGCAAGCTGCAATACGTTCATATATTTCAATAGATCTCATTGGGATATGAAAATTATCATATACATTATGGAGCCATATTAAAGTCAGTCTTTTATGCAGAAGGAGTTTGGATTTTGCTTAATGCAAAACATCTAGAACATCATGTTCAACAAAGTAGGAGTTGTCATCAGTAAACCCAAATCTTCCACCTAATATGATTAGAAAGTATCAAAGCTAGGAGTGGGGGGAAAGCATCATAAACAAAGGCTGCTCTGAGCAGTAACACTTCACAATTGACTGGCAGCTCACATATTGGTCTACATATATCAGTGTCTGGAGCATTGTGCCAGCAAAATAAGTATGTGTGGCCACAAATGTGCAACAAAATCTTTGAGGGTAGGGCATGCAGGTTGCCTACGTACATCTCATTGCAGGCCCAGAGCCCACAGCTGGTATGGTTGCATGAGACACATAATAGGCTCACAATAGTGTACACAAGACTTCTTTCAGGTTGGGGTCCCCATCAAGCATGGGTTGTTTGATATTCCATATGGGTTGCAGTGTGGGGTGGTAGATGACAACTAGAAGTGTGCAGTTGGTGTGTAGGGAGGTGCTTATTTGTGTATTGAAGCAGGTTCTATTGAGGTATTAGGATGGCCCATTCCATGATGCAATCTATTTCTCTGGTGGAGTGTCCTTATTTGGTGAAGGCTGTTTTTCATGTGTGAAGGTGTATATCCTAGACTTTCTTCTCTGAGCATGTTCTGTGGTACCTGAGTGTTTGGCTGGAGATAACAGATTTCTTTTTGGTTTTATGTTACTGGATTTATTAAGGTAGGTGTTGGTGATCTGTGGATTTCTTGTACTCGATGGGGATCTTATCCTGAAAGAAATCCTTCCTGAACCCCATCTTCTGGCCTTCAAATTACACTCCCAACCTCTCCAAGCTCATCATCTGAAGCAAGTTCCCTACAGACCAGGACAAACACACTCCCAAGAGATGGCCAGACCCTGCCAAAACAACACACAAAAAACCTGCAGACATATCTCTACTGCTACAATTATCAACGTCCCGCACAACACATCTTTGAAGATCCATGGTATGATATGCCTATTACAACATGTAGTGATCCTCCTCCAGTGCACTAAATTTCAATAACAACTAAGTGTGTGAAGGTGTGAAACCAGACAATCACTACGTTCTCAAATGAACTTGCACAGGAAAATGATAAAAGACAAAACCACCCTATCACCTATGGGTGAACACTTTTCACAAAGCAGTCAGTCTAAACCTGGCCTCTGAGTGGTCACTCTCAAAGGAAACCTGCCACACACTTTCAAAAGACAAGCCTGGGAGCTTAAATTCATAACTTTACTAGACACTAATAATCATAGACTTAACAGAAACACTGAAGTTAGATTGTTGTAATACGCCCTATAACCCACTAACAACATCCTGCCCTCAAGCTGCTTTTCCTACCTCCTTCCCTTCCATCCCCTCCATGACTGGGGTGTGTTAATGGGCCACTTCACCCTGAACAGTCGCTTGAAATATGAATGTTTAGCATAAGCAGTTAAATTTGTTCCATCTTGTATTTAGCTGTATTTATGCCTTTCCCAGACCTGAAGAATAGCTGTGTGTGTCTGGAAAGCTTCTCTTTCTCTAACAGAAGTTGTTCCAGTAAAAGATATTAGCTCACCCATCTTGTTTCTCTAACATTTTGGATCTGTATGACTGGCGCATGAGACACAGTGCTTTACACATGCTTCACAGAAAATGCTGTGTAATCCCCCCCTTTTTTTTTGCAGCTACTTTGATGCGCATTTTTTCACAAATTCATCATATTTTCTTCATGCAGCCATGAGTTTCTACATTCTCTGCAGGAGATCATATGGATGTGTGAGTCACTGGAATAAATTTTCGCAGTTGTATACTTTGTGTTCTGTTAGTTCATTAATTTAAATAATTCCTCTGTTTTCCCCTTTCCATTTTCTGAGTCCCAATTTTTTTTTGTATTTTGTAGCATATAATTTATATATTTTTTATTTTGTTTTGTTACAGGTTTTTAAATGTATGCTGTGGTCCTAAATCTCCAGTAATGTGTTAAAATAAGTCACACATTCAATTCAAAGAATTTAAAAATGCAATAGATTGAACAATTATCATCCTGAACCCACATGCCACAGTTATTTCTCCTTATCAATTCCTTATTTGAATATTTTGAAGTCTAAGGTGCCTGTTGGTACCTGATAAACTGCTCTTTACCATTCCAGAACTTTAATCTCTTTAGCTAATACAGCTGGCCCTTGCCTCTGTGGCATTTATCACTATAAATTATTTGAAAACCATGTATGTACATCACCAACTACAGGTAAGGATGTGCTGGTGAAGTCTAATCTTATATACTGAAGTGTCATTGATAAAATGGTGGTGATGTGTATATCTGCCAGCACATATATAATTCCTTTTATAGTCTGTTTGTCAACAACTGAAATGGGTGAGATTTTATATTCATATTTAAATAATGATTAATAAGGCAAATGTCTGTGTATAGAGACACCAGATATAAAGCAGGATGAATTAAATGTGATGTTAGAATTTTATAAAGGGTAGATGAAATTATTCTTACTATTTATATTAAAGTTGCACCTAGAGGCTTCAGTCAAGACTTGGGCCCCGATTGTACTAGGCACTGTACAAACACACAGTCAGAGAAACTATGTGTTCCAAAGAGCTTACAACTGAAATAGACAAGATAGACAAAGGGTGAGAGGGAAAACTAATGACTTGGTCATTGGCCAATCAGATCTCCTGGTTCAGTCTAGTGGCCTGTACAACTAGCCCACGCTTCTGCCACATATAATCGCAGTTAGGTTTTCAAACTTCATAAGCTGCTTCCATGTATTATGATCTGGAACCAAATCCTGCTCACCTAACTCATGTGAATAGTCCTATTGGGCCAAATTTTCAAAAATGGCCAGTAACTTTTGGGTGGCTTTAGTTTTTGGGCACCCAAATTAACACTCTACTTGTCCTGATTTTCAGAAGAAAAATGACCTTTCAAGTATTTCAAATAGAGCACCCAGTAAGTGAGCCAGGCATGAGCTAGGCAAATAGGATTTGAGCAATGATTTCACATAAGTGTCGATAGAGCTTTAGAGTAGAGGTGTTTCAGAACAGGAACAGGTTTGAGTAGTTTGATAATGAATGTAACAATTTTAAAAGTTTACAAAATGTTGCAAAATATTGGCCTAATCTTGCTCTTCTTAAAGTCAATGTTAAAGTTCCAATTGAGTTCAGGACTGTTCTCTACTGTAGTTCCCTTCCGCTGTGTATTTTTCACAGAGTTAAACTACTGACATAGGTCATCCATCACTATTACAGTAAGGGCCAAATTCTGCCTAATATGTGCTAACCTGCTGCTGTTCACATGTCAATGGGAGTGCTGAGCATGCTTTGAAGGGCAGTTATTGTTGATAAAATTCTGTAATGCTTTCTTAACTTCTTCTAGACGTAATTAAATACCTTTTTGGACAGGGTACTCAGGATTCATTTCTACATATGGATTATATAAAGATCTCATTTCAATTTTTATTTTTGTGTTAAACTAAGCTTCTACGCATGACAAGAGACAGAGGGGATCTTTATAACCAACTGGAAAACTCAAAGATCCTGAGTTTTGCTCAGCATATCATAGCTCCCAGCTACAGCCTTTCCACAAGTTTCCCTTTGTTAAATATTTCACTGATCATCTGACTGCCCTTTATTATCGCCAAAATAGAGACTCCTTTGCTTTTATATACAACTGGGTGCTAAAAATTTAAAGGTGCCTTGTGGAAAGCAGGGTGTTCATTCCCCCACCAACCACATATTAAAGCATTCTATATGGAAGGACAGATCACTCATCTGCATCCCACGACATTGGGTCCCTCTGTCCCCAGACATGTCAGAAACCCTCAGAGTATGTCTACACTGAAATTAAAAACTCATGGCTGGCCCATGCCACCTGACTTGGACTCATGGGGCTTGTGCTAAGGGGCTGTTTAGCTGTGGTGTAGACGTTAAAGCTCAGGCTGGGGCCCAGACTGTAGGACCCTGCAAGAGGAGAGGGTCCCAGAGCTCTGGCTGCTGCCTGAACCTGGATATCCACACTACAATTAAACAGCCCCTTTGCTCTGCCCCATGAGCTTGAGTCAGCTGTCACAGGCCTGCTGCAGGTGTCTAACTGAAGTGTGAACATACCCTCAGTGTTCCAGGGATCTGCATGTGGAGAGAGCTTAGAAACTAGGGGGACATTGTAGGTTTGAAGTGGGAACATTGTGAATTTTCTCCTCCCCTTACTGCACTCCATAAAAAAATCCATCAAAAATGAATAAAGCCTCAGTCTATACTAACTTTTACATGACTCCCCCTCCCCTACTCTGTGTTGTGAAACCTCTGTGGAAAGCAAAGCTACCAGACCAGCTAGAACTCTAAGGGAAACAGAGGGCTCAGAGTCCATATTGATGTGTGCGAGTGACTCGGTGCACCTTGCAGAAGTACGTCCAACCAACACCAGAATCTGCAGGGAATTCCAGTGATTTCTTCCCCATCCTGGTCCCGTCCCAAGGGTTTATACATAGGAGGGAGTGATTATTACACAGAAGCCAAGCAGTGTTTCTGATACATAAAATTAAAAATGGCTACATTTAGCTGTTGTAACATGGGTTGGGGTTTTGGGTTTTTTTTTGAAGGGGGGAGGGACCTGTTTCTCCATTGCCATGCATATTTTTAGGCATTTACACCTGTGCAAAGTGGGAAGTTGATGCTACTTTAATGATTAGCATAACTGTTTGCACTCATTTTACACTGATGTATATGAACACAAAAGGTGAAGGGCAATGCACAATGAGGCACAAGGGGTTTTAAGGGGAGCGGGTTGGAAATTTCCAATGAAACATTTTTCCCATCGGAAAATGCCAGTGTGTCAAAATAAATACATTTTGTGGGAATCTATTAAAATAATCAAACGTTTAGACAGAAACAGGCAAGTTTCCAAAGGAAACCTACCTCACCCTCCTGCCAGCTCCCCTGCCTGAAGAGGTGCTGCAGAGATGGGGTCCTGGGAGCTTGAGCCAGGCTATCAAGGCTTCCTGGCTTTTGTCTTCTGAGTAGCCCATGCTCTGGGTAGCTTGGAGAGCATTGCCAATTTCTCTCTGAAAAAGTCAAATTGGAATGTAATTTTAAAATGAAATTTTCTGACTCCCCTGTTCTTTAGGAAATCTTGAAATTGCTAGTTTTCATTCCAACACGAGACTTGTTTTTTAATTTGGTATTTCCCATACAATGGGAATTCTGATTTTCCAACCAGACTTAGATTTCAGTTCCCTTTCATTGAAGCAATAAGTATGGGTCATAGTTCATCTCAAATCATGCTTTGATGTCCATAGTTCATTTAAACAGTTCAAATCAGGTAAACGTGACTCTTTGCAAGACTCTTCATGTTCTTAAAACCCTGTGACTCTTCCTCAGATTTCTACATCTATCCCACAGATAGTCATGCCTCTTCCTTGTCAGCTTTGTCTTGGTCTTCACACGTCAGAGGTGGTACCAAAGAAGATGCCTCCAGACTAAATCTGTGACTTTTTTTCCTGTTAGTATCCATCTCTTACTAATCTGTTATATGGTTTCTTCATTCATTTTCAGTTTTAGATGTAGCATGAAACAGTCACACTTTAAGGGTACATTTCTAAGCAGTCAATGGAAGGCTAAGAAATAATAATTATTTGTTTAATGGTTAATCAATTGTTATACAGTTCAACAAATCAATAGATTCTTAAAACCATCCCTAACACTTTTGGCTAATATATTTATAATCATCAATAGGACATACCATTCATATTGTAACATGCTTAGAACATTTTTGTTGTTTATTAAGCCTATAAGCTCTTTATAAATGTACCATTATAATACAGTGTTACCTTGTTTTTCTTAGTAACTAAATGACACCTATTGTGACCTCTGGACATAGATACAAAGAGACTTGGGCGTTTAGGGTACATATCCTAGTCATCTGATGTCATTAGCAATAGTAAATAAATCCTTGTAGTCATTTCTCCTCCCAATCTTCTGACCAACCTCCTCCCTGATAGTCTCTTATGGAGAAGCCAGAAAAAATAGAAAAGAATCTTACAGGTCAACAGTCAACCTCTGTTAATGCATTTTCATAAACTATGAATGGAGATCTGAGTTTCTCTATCTTACAGAACTCTATAGAAGTTCTTATAATATACAGTTCTCTGGAATACTGAGTTTTGGATACTCTATTGAAAAGTTTTCTTTTCAGAAGGTGCATCCAGTATAATTAGTGCCTATGTTAGCAGTATTAAAATCCAAGGAGATCCTTGTTAGCAAAGGACAAGGAGATCCTGGTTAGCAAAGGACAAAGTAAGTGTCTGTCATATCAGGAAAGGAAAACAAAACAATTATTGAAAATCATTCTCACTGAGAAATCTGTTACAGAGTGGGTCCCATGGATTGCCATTATTGCAAGGAGGAAAGGATGAAAAATCAACTAATTAGATTTTAAGCAAAAGTACTTGTGACAGAATAGCCCTAGAAAAGTTCATTGTAAAAATCTCTGTAACTTGATGTTAACACTGTGTGGCCAGAACAATGAAATTTCACACACTCCCTTCATTTTAGTTGCTGTTTATTTATTCCCTCCCATCAAAACTTAATCTTCAGTTGCCATTTAGTCAAGAAGGATTTGGTGGAGGGCTCATGGGCATATTTTTGGGGGCATAGTGGAATACAAGTTGTGGGGTGGTGTTTTTTTTGGTTTTTTTTTTTTTGCTATTGCGTTTATGGGTTATGTTAATTTCTCTGTTGTATTACATTCCTTTGTGATATTCCTGGATGGATTGTGAGTTGAATTATTGTTAGGCCACATACAGCTCATATATAGATATAGTTTATGTGAAATCCAGACAAATAACATTCTAAATATAATTGGGCTGCATTGAAACTTCTGGTTTCATGATCAAGATTCAACTATAGACTACTTAGGCAAAAAGCAAACCATTCCACATTTGTTTTGTTTTCTTTAAAGTGCACCGAGTGCCTACCAAAAAAAAAAAAAATTCAAAAAAACAGTTAAGGTTGCTAAGTGATAATATACTTATCTATCACATAAATCCAAGCACTTAAAAACAAGGAAATGAAATATTAAGGACATCATACATCTACACTGCCTACCTGATAAGAAAACCATGGTTTTCTTATCAAGTTCAGAGAGTTGCATATTTATCACAAATCAACAACCTTAACTGATCTTTTTAATGTATTTAGATATTAAAACCAATATTATTTTACTAAGTGATGCTAAGTGGTAAAACAAGATAGAATATATATTGACAGATATTTTTGGTAAAGAATATATGTAGAGAGAGTTTCTTGAGATTAATGTAGCATCTTTAGTATCAAAGGAAAAGTGTATGGCACTGTTGATTTATGATGAAATTGGGTCTGTATATCTGCATTTGAGGCTGATCATTATGCCACTAATGTGTACTTATATCATATTTATAATGCTTTTTTCAGATGGATTTTGTGTTCTGATTATAGTCTGAGAATATTTATGAAAGAATAATATTTGTTTTATGTCTGAATTAAATTTGTATTATGATTTTTTGTGCTTTATCAGACTAATGTGTTTATATTTATCATACAGCCAGTGTAGGATTTATGAAGTCCTTAACTTTTCATTTCCTTGCTTTTAAGTTCTCTAGTTTTCTAAATGATGGAAAAGACATTGTCACTAAGCAACCTTAACTTTTTTTTTCCTGTTGGTTTTGAAATTTTCCAAGTTTTTATTGATTGTTTGGATTTGCGTATATGCATAGGTAAATTAAGATCCATTTTTGTAGCAAATAAATAGTACACAGGGAACCATAGGTTCTAAATTAAGATGAAGAACTACTAATCAAGCAAAGAATAGCTGGACCACAATGTTCATATTCCTCTATTAGCTTTGAAGTTGTTTTAGGGTAAAATAGTCAAAATTTACTGTGTATAAGAAATACAGCACCTCACTATCCCCGTTTCTTGATGATAGAAATAATTGTCAATAAGAAGGGATTTTGTCTTTGTTTAAATTTTGCTGCCTGGATATCATTTATGGATAATAAATGTGAGAGTCTGTTTATTTAATTGAATACTTCTGTATTATAAATGAGCATCAAGGGTTCCCAGAGCTTGGTGGCTCTTCTTTGAACTAGAGTATCTACATCGCTAGCACTGATCTTGCAAAGAGCTCTACATGGGTTCACCCCTGCGCCCACTTGTTGGCTTTACACGAGCTCATTACAGGATCAAGACCTGATAGATTAGACTGGGATTTTCCAAGAGGACTAATGGAGTTAGGTACACAGCTCCCACTGAATTTCAGAAAATTGGGCACCTACCTCCTCTAAGTGCCTTTGAAAATTCTGGTCTAAATACAGCAATAAAATATAGCATCGTGATAAGGAATGTTAGACATATTGGTTATGGATTAGGCAAGCATATGTTACAATATTTTCCATGTGTAAATACACCAAAGGAAGGTGTAAATCCACAGTCTGCTGCTTTGTTTTGTCAACTACTCATGGGATCTGATACTAGCATTTGGTGAATCACTGGTCAATTTTATTATTTCTCTAGAAGACATACAGTCCCTATGCTAGCTGTGAAAATCATCTTCATGATCATCCAGACTTGTGATCCATCTGCCAGAAGGGAGGGGGAAGAAAAGAGAACTGCAGCTGGTTTTTTTTTTTGGTTGTTTGGTTGTTTTTTTAAAGCCTTAAGAAGGAATGTGAAGTTAAAATGACTAAATTAGTTTTGGGATCTGAATAAATTCTAAGCACAGCATTCTCACAACAGAATATAATATACCTTGTCTATCAAATATTCCACTGATAACAGGAGAGGAAATAAATGTCAGCATGGCAATATTCAAAATAAGCAGTCTGTGAGACAATAAAACCACAGGAATTGCTTTAAAGAAGCAGGTTTCCCTGCCTACCGTTATATTAAATCATTCTCAAGCTGATGCCTCCCCCCACAAAAGGCAAAGTTAATAAGTATTGTCACTCAAACTATAATTTACCTTGTCAAACTGTTTAAGTTAAATCAGGTTGTAAACCCAACCATTATGTTATCAGTTTTGACTACCTACTCCAAAATGAATCATCTTTTAGGAATTTTAACAGTGTCGTTAACAAATACATTTGTGCCATTGTGTGTGGGAAAAACAATTCCTGCTAACACCATGGAGGGATACTATGATGTTTTATAAGCTACTGATCCTTTGCTTCTCTATGTAGGCTATTCAAATATAGGGCAGTAGAAAAGCAGGTAGTTTCAACTCAAAGACTCTCTTTATCCATCAGAAGGTAGGGGGTTTATACCACAGAAGAAGCTGAAGGATTTAACTGGGAGTTGAATATTTAACTCCCTTCGGTACTTTAATATGAAGAATTCAATCTCCTCCTGTGAGTATCAACTGGAGGTAAGGGACATCCATACAATCATCTTACCTCCACTCTGCCACCTGCCCCTCCTCAATAGTTCTAGCTGCATGCAGGGGCTTTCCAGTCCACTGCTGTCCCTAGAATGCTCCTTCAGTAGGATGAGTTTCATGGCACACAGGAGAAACCCATGTCAACTATAACATGTTCAACCTATTAACTCTAATACAGTGGTTCTCAAACTTTTGTACTGGTGTCCCCTTTCACATAGTGAACCTCTGAGTGCAACTCCCCCTTATAAATTAAAAACATGTTTTTATATATTTAACACTATTATATATGCTAGAGGCAAAGCAAGGTTTGGAGTAGAGGCTGACAGCTCACAATCCCTCATGTAATAACCTTGCAATGCCCTGAAGGGTCCTGACCCCCAGTTTGAGAACCCCTGCTCTAACCTCTCTCCCCTGACCACACCCAGAACCCTATAGAGCCCATTTAACAGTTAAGATAGACAAGACTGGGCTCCTTTCCCTCCTCTCCCTCTGACTTCTGCATCCATGAAGAACCATGGCAATCTGTTGGTGCTGTGTAAATGTTGTATCTTCAGAGTTCTGCCACTGAAAACTTGAACAGGCAATTATCTATCCATACTGCAATTAAACAAATCATTGTTAATTATACTAATTATTCCATATATTCTACAAACATGGATTCATTGCTTACTGAGAGACCAAGAGGCTCAGGATACTTTAGAGTTTCTTTCCCCCAAAGATAGGTATTCTTTTAAACAGGCTTTGGTTGTTATATAAATTTGATTACTTATGTGCTCCATCCTGCCAGAGACTGAGTGAGCACTCTGGCTTTGATCCAACAAAGTCATTAAACATATGCTTAACTTTAAGCAATTGATTTCTCCCTTCATCTACACTGGGACTATGTGCTTAGAGTAAAGCATGTGCTTAAGTGCTAGATCTGTGCCCAAGTAGTCAACACCATACAGGTTTAAGGGCTCTAAGCCATTATCTTTTGTGTTCCTACCAGCTTCAGGATGGTAGGAAGCTTTGGGAAGAGTGTCTGCATGTCATTATGATGATATTCCTCAAAGTATAGCCCTTATGATCTCCATTCTGTTTTTTATTATCTGTTTGTTGGGCACCAAGAGTGAGTTCAGCACTGTACAAGACACACGAGAAAACAAAGGATCTGGCTGATGGCTTGAGAAGGTACACAATGTGACAGACCCAGAGGAGTTTCCATGTCAGAGAATTTTTCTTCCAGTTATTGTCTTGCTTATCTAGTGCTGGGCATAAGTTGTTGTGGTTTTTGTTGTTGTGGTTTGTTTGTTTTTTTTAAATTGAGATTGTACATTGAAGGGTTTTGCTAAAGAAATTTTGCATGTATTCAAATACACAGAGGTAGATGCATTTCTACCTTCTCATTTATTTATAATACAAACCCCTTAACTGTTGCTTATAGCACACACAGGCTGTGTGCATTTACAGAATGCTCTGAGAATACCTCAGATATTTACCCTCTTGGCACTATGCTGATCTGCCTCTTGATTTCAGCTGAGGCAGTCAGTTTGTGAATCAATGATAATTTTGTCTATAATATTTTTAGCTGTCCAAAATGCCATTAGGCCAGATTCTGATTCCCTTATGCATAGTGGATAGTAGCTTACTTTGAACTAAATCATGGTTTAACAATAAGCATGAGACATTGTGCTGTTGTGCTGCTCCAGGAGCACCCTAAGAAGCAAATTGTGGCTCAGAGCCAGTCTACTTCCTGGCGAGAACAGTACCTTGCTGCAGCCCTATATATGTGTGGTGAACATTCCTATTGCACTGGTTCAGCTGCACCCTCCAACCCATATTCCCAGGACAGGAAAGTATCAAATTTATACCTTTTTATCCCTCTGCATTGGCATGCAAGCCAGGTCACCATCTGATCATTTGCCAGTAGAACCCCCTGACATCAATGAAACTGCCTGAAGAGTAGCCTACACCTCAACACTTGTAAGGGTAACAGAATTTGACTCATTGTCTGTAGGTTTCAACCTGTCATTTAAAAGCATCACAGAATAATGTAACTCTCCATGTTCCTCCTTTGTGACAACATGTTAAATGTAACTTTTGGCTGTAACATCACTTCTTGCAGTGGATATGGCTAGCCTACTAAGCCAAAAGCTTCCGATTTCCTCTTATAGCTATTTCATCCAAGAAAACTGAAACCTGGTTCAACAAGCAAGAATGCATGAGTAATACAGAACAAATGAAATGTGACACAGAGATTTCTAACTATGTTATATTGTACATTATAGCCATAGAGTGCCTTATAACTAGAAATGTAAAAGACTCTAATACACTACTACTGGGATGTGGGGCCTTTAAATAAATAATTTTAAATTGTTTAGAACGTCAAAAATGTCCTCAGATGCTTGTCCCCCTGCTCCTTTCAGCGTAGACTGTACCTGCTCTTTGTGCAGGTGTGTAAGGGGGAGAGGGAACAAGTGTACCTCTCATGCAAGAGTCATGCAAAACCACAGTGCCTGTACTTCTCTGAGCAGAGGGACCAATTCCATTTAGCATCCCAAGAGTACATGCCATTCAAAGCATTGAGGATAGGGAGGAGACAGTGCCATGATCCTGGCCCTGCTCTGCACAAGCCTGTAGAACTTAGGAGGAGTAGGCTTTCCCATACTAAAGGATGGAGCAGAATGCAACACTCCCTGTGTAGTATGACTCAATACAGATTCCAATATTGTACTCTGGAAGCTCTGGAATAAGGCATTGTACAGAGAAGCCCGGTTCTTTAAGTTTCAGTGTGGCCCAAACACAAACTCAAAAACTCATTGAAACTGCACTTCATTGTTCATGTGCATAATAATTACCCCTCTGTGTGGATCAAACCTCCAGCACTCTCTGCAGAGTTTTGTATAAAATTATGTATACACAGAGATAAGGAGAAGATAAAATATAATCTATTCTGCTCCCAATCCTAAATATGTTAATAGTGTGATTTTTGCATCAGCATGTGAGATGTTGGTGCATAATTTGCAAGTAATATATAACAGATGGCACTGAACTGTGGCATTGCTTAAGGCTGGAATATTGTATTTTTTTATAAGAGTGCACTGAGTGAGGAGAAAAGATCCCCATTCAGATGTGAAATTTATCTCTGTGTAAAGCTGAACTGCATAGACTTTAACGCCAGAAAGAACGATCCTGATCATCTAGTCTGACCTCCTGAAGATTTCAGGCCACAGAACCTCACCCCAATCCACTCTTGTAATAGACCCCTAATCCCTGTCTGAGTTACTGAAGTCCTTAAATCATGATTGAAAGACTTCACATTACAGAGATTCCACCATTTACTCTAGTGTAAACCAGTAAGTGACCTGTACAGAGGAAGGTGAAAAAAGAGGCTGCTTGAATGCAAGTAATATACAAAATAAAAGACGAGAACAATAAATATAAATGATTTATGAATATAATTTAGGGGGGAAGAGAGAAGCAGGCTGAAAAAAGTTGTAAGTGGGAACATTACTTTTCTTTTTGCAATGTTTGTGCTTGTTAAAAGCTATGAAAGATAAATGGAGATCGATTTTTTTAAGCATTATTACTGCTTTTATAATTTTACTTGTAAACACTTAGCAACTGAATGGTCTCAAAAACATCACAAAAACATATAACTTTCAAACACAAAATAGACCACAACAATATTCTGAGTCAATCTGCATTAGAAATGGATGTGCCAGAATGAACTCTTATAGGCATGGATACCAAAAACATAGACAAAAGGTGATCTTTCATTGGTAAATAGTATTCAGAATTCCTGGGAGAAACTATAGGTCCAAATCAAGTGATAACTTTGTCAGACAACAAAATGTTGAAGAGTTAGACAGTTCAACCTTCCTGATCCAAAATAAGAATGGAGTAATGTGAAAGACCCTAGGATAAAATAGAAAACTTCTTTGAATATATGTGCAGACCAGTCACTTTCTATATAGAGTTGAGAATGGCAGAAATGCTAGATTCTCTCTGCAAACATCCAGCCCACTATACTAATCTCTAGAATGAGAGCTCAGCCCATTGGTAGGAAGCAGTAGATGTGGTATATCTTGACTTTAGTAAGGCTTTTGATACTATCTCTCATGACCTTCATATAAACAATAGGGAAATATAATCTAGATGGAACTACTATAAGGTGGGTGCATAACTAGTTGGAAAACTGTTCCCAGAGAGTAGTTATCAGTGGTTCACACTCATGCTGGAAGGGCATAAAGAGTGGAGTCCCACATGGATCAGTTCTGGGTCCGGTTCTGTTCAATATATTCATCAATGATTAAGATAATGGCATAGAGTGTTTACTTATAAAGCTTGCGGATGGTACCAATCTGGGAGGGGTTGCAAGTGTTTTGGAGGATAGGATTAAAATTCAAAATGATCTGGACAAACTGCAGAAATGTTCTGAGGTAAACCGAATGAAGTTCAATAAAGACAAATGCAAAGTGCTCCACTTAGGAAGGAACAATCAGTTTCACACTACAGAATGGAAGAGACCTGCCTAGGAAGGAGCACTGCAGAAAGGATCTGGGTTTTATGGATCACAAGCTAATATGAGCACATGTGTAACCTGTTGCAAAAAAAGCAACATCATTCTGGGATGTATTAGCAGGAGTATTGTAAGCAAGACCGAGATAATTCTTCTGCTCTTACTCCGCGCTGATTAGGCCTCAGGTGGACTATTGTGTCCAGTTCTGGCACCACATTTCAGGAAGATGTGAACAAATTGGAGAAAGTCCAGAAGAGCAACAAAAATGATTTAAGGCCTAGAAAATATGACCCAAGGGAAGTTTGAAAAAAAAAACGGGTTCTTTAGTCTGGAGAAGGGAAGACTGAAGGGGCGATAACAATTTTCAGGTACATAACCGGGGTCACTGGGCTGCGAGCAGCCGTACCTGCGGGATGCTCGGGTAACAAAGCGTCTCAAGGCCATCAGGGGCTTACGTTGAACAATGCGAATCAAGTTTGGGACCCCTGGTCTATGATATACTTAGTCCTGCCTTGAGTGCAGGGACTGGCTAGATGATCTCTTGAGGTCCCTTCAGTTCTATGATTCTTATGATTGTCCTTCTACAGCAGAAGCAAACATAAAATATAGCAAAGAGCCTATGGCACCTTATGACTAACAGACGTATTGGATTCATGAGCTTTCGTGGGTGAATACCCACTTCGTTGGATGCATATGTGAAGCTTCCAGGGCAGGTGTACATATGCAAGCAAGAAGCAGGCTAGAGATAATGAGGTTAGTTCAATCAGGAAGGATGAGGCCCTGTTCTAGCAGTTGAGGTGTGAAAACCAAGGGAGGAGAAACTGATTTTGAGTTGGCAAGCCATTCACAGTCTTTGTTTAATCCTGAGTGATGGTGTCAAATTTTGCAGATGAACTGAAGCTCAGCAGTTCCCTTTGAAGTCTGGTCCTGAAGTTTTTTGTGCCAGATGGCTACCTTTAAATCTGCTATTGTGTGTCCAGGAGATTGAAGTCTTTCTCCTACAAGTTTTTGTATATTGCCATACCTAATATCTGATTGTGTCCATTTATCCTTTTCCGTGGAGGACTGCCCAGTTTGGCCAATGTACATGCAGAGGGGCATTGTGGCATATGATGACGTATATTACATTGGTGGACATGCAGGTGAATGAACCGGTGGTGGTGTGGCTGATCTGGTTAGGTCCTGTGATGGTGTCGCTGGGTATAGATGTGGGCAGAGTTGGCATCAAGATTTGTTGCATGGATTGGTTCCTGAGTTACAGTTACTATGGTGCAGTGTGTAGTTACTGGTGAGAATATGTTGCAGGTTGGCAGATTGTCTGTGGGCAAGGACTGGCCTGCCACCCAAGGCCTGTGAAAGTGAGGGATCATTGTCCATGCAAAACATAAATATTTTCTTCCTCAAAAAGAAATAATCAAATCCAGTCACTGTTTTCCCCCACCCAATGTAATGGCATAACCTTATAGACTTGAGGGCGCATTGTGGCGGAATGGCAGCAATCAATTGTGTGTTGTTCCCTTAACTCTGCATCATGCCCCATAAAAGCTGTAATTCAGATGCCAAAGAACTAAATCTTCCTGGTATTAGCTCCTGTGGCCTGACTATAGTTTCAGGTGGAACATCCCATTAAAAAAAAAGTGTAAAGCAGTGTGGTCTAATGGCTATGATAGTGACATGGGAGACACAAGACACAGATTTTATTCCATGCTCTGCCACTGATCTGCTGAGGTGTGTAACTTCACCTCTCTGTGTCTCTGTTTCCCCTCCCACTATTTGTCTGTCTAGTCTATTCCGGTCATAAGATGTTCAAGATAAGGACAGCGTCTTACTATGCGTTTGTGCAGTGCCTATCATAATAGTGCCCCAATGAAGGTATATTGTTCAAGGGAGAATAACGGAGACATTACATCCCAAAGGTGACTGTATTTCAGTAGTCGGTAAAGATTTCAATCCGCTTCAGGGTTAGAGCTGATCATGGGAAATCCCAACTTTTAAAAGTTGTTTTTGTTTCAAATTGGAATAAAAATATCAAAATTTAAAAAAGGAGAATGAAAATTTTGATTCAGAAATGTTATTATGAAACAAAATATTATAAAAGTGATTATATATTAATAACAAATATGAAACAAAATCAAAATTATCTTTTGACACATTCCTGTCAAAAATTGACACACTTACTGTTCAGATGATTTTTTTTTTTACCCTACTGTATTCAGGATGACAATCCTACTGCACCTAAAGTATGGTAGATTTTAGAACTGAGTATATGCTTTTTGTCAGATAATGTATTAGATAAACAATTCTGGTTTTTATCAAATAATTTGTGTGAATCATTCAACCATTGGCAGAGTTGGCTGAATAGTAGATATAACATACATCAAAATAACAAGACATACTGAGTCCTGAAATAAAAAGCAACAACCTGATTCTTTCTAATTCAAAGAATTTATATGGACAAATTAATAGCAGAATACAAAAACAGTAAATCTATGATGCTCACTCTGTCAATGACACAAGTGAGACTAAGCTCAATGCAGTTTTTCAAGGTCACTATCCTGTGTAAATCATTAAATATTCATTGGGCCAGCTGTCCATTCTACCATTCGAAACATCATTGTTCTTTGAAAATATTGTGTTGTTTGATTGTCTTGAGGGTGGTTATTTTGGCTTTAGTTTTTTTTATAGTCAAACACCACAGCATTGCAAAACAAGGTTTGACAGCGATCCTGCTGAAGATAGCTTTCATCAAAATGCAGTCTGCCTATTGTCAAGCTCAGAGAGGGAAAAGCTGTCACTGATTAAAATCCTGTAATGTATAGTGTTTTCTCACTATCACAGGAGAGGTTGAAAACGGTCTTATGGAACAGATCCTCTTTTTGTTAACTCCTCCTGTTTCCTTTTGGAATAACAAGGATCTTATAAAGGTGTTTTGCTGCTACTCCTAATGGAATATCACAGATAAAGACATCCCCAGTCACTGAATGTTTTCTAATAGGAGCCAAAGTGCCAAAGTAGTCAGTTATCAATGCAGTAATTATGGAAAGAAAGGAAGGAAGGACGGGGGGAGGGAAGGTTTTGCCTAAAGAAAAAGAAAATAGAAAGCAAAGTTGTAGTGAGTATTATTTTCCATAATGTAGGCCTTTTTGAGATACAACCATGCTGGAGAGGGTATGGAATAGCACTATACCAATGCCTCTCAAGCTATTTATCCCATAAAGCACACAGATTGGGAGAATGGCTCCAGGGATGTCTGGGGAGGGAGAGAGTATATTGAGACGTGGCTCCCACAACACTATTTTGGAGGGACAGCCACGATGCATCTTTAGTCTCCTTCCCACACAGCAGCCACATTCTTCTACCAGGTACAGAATTAGGGAGAATGTAGAGGTCCTCACCTTACCCCCGTTGGAGTTCCTGGGCTAAATTGTCCCCTACATTCAGTCATCTTCCCATGGATTCAGTTACCCAAAATTGCCCTATAGCAGGCAAAGCCAGCCACTGCATTATCACCTCTGCAAGGAGATTCAGGTATGGGGCTGGATCATCATGACACAATGGCTTCTACACTAACTTCACTTCTCCTGCAGCCAGGGTAGAGACTGGGGGAAAGTGGTGTGGCTGAGACACCTGCATCATGGCAATCCCTGGCTCCTGAGGGACCAGCATGGCACAAAGGGGACAGAGGATCAGGAGAATGCAAAGGTGGGGTAAAGTTCCCTTGGAACATCAACTTCCTGAGCTGCATGGGCGCTTCTCAACCAAAGGCAAATATTGAAACATCTAACTCCACTATTAAGCAAAACAAGTAAAAGCAGCTATGAAATTAGTATATTTTGGGGTTAAGAGTGTTTAAACCCCACACTGGTAGACAAGGCATTAACAGGACGTTAGAGCTCAATTAGTCTACTTGTTTCACCTGGAGGGGTATCAGTGTCAATTCTTTATCACAGCCAGCGGGGGAAGATCTAGGCTTGTTTCCTAAAAGGAATGAAAATCCAGGCAGAAGGAGATTCAGGAGGAAGAGACTGATTTAGAAGAAAAAACATTTAGTACTTTCTTCTAGGTGAAAAGAGCTACAAGAGGAGAGGCAGACCTGTGGTCAGCCCGGAAACAGTGGTAGGGCTCCAAGGAGGTAGTGTTTTGGGTTATTGCTGTGAAAGCAGAACTGGGTAATAGAGAACTGCAACCTCAAGTCTTAGATGAGTAGCTGTGGCTTAAGCAATGTTTAGTATCCTTGGAGGTTTTTGAGAGTAAGTGCTGGGGAACCTACTACTCTAAAACTGGATTGAAGAGAAGCCTAGTGGGGGTAGAAGACATTGCCTTGATAGCCAGTATTATGTTTTGGCACTATTTATTTGGGCCAGTGATAAGCCAGAAGGTTGAGACTATATGTGATCTATCCGGAGGGTAAAGTCACTAGAAGAACATGATCACCACAAGGCCTGAATGCCTATCAGAAGGAGGTGACTGAAGGAGAAAACTAAGCAGTTCATTGCAAGTCTGTGTGGGGCTCACTGACTGGTGAGTCACTTATTTACAATTTTATTCTATGTTGCTCATATTCTTCTTTTTCTCTTCAACTAAAATTCTGCAGGCCATTGCTGCATAGCATACACTAGTGATATGCAGTATTTTGGAAAAGGTAAAATAAAAACAAATTTTCCCCCATGTACAATTACCAGTATTTTTTTCCCCCAAGCACTAGAATATTTTACAAAAGAAATACCATAAAGATTTCTATGCTATAGAACAGGTACAACAGATGGAGGCTGAGATTTTTCAAAGGGAATTAAAGTTTCAACTCTCATTGAAATTCATAGTGAGTTAGACACCTAACTCTGTCTCCCCTGAATATTGTAGCTGGATTGACCAAACAGACCATAATAAATTTAGAGACGCCATTATGGGTCAATTGTTCCAATAAGCCACATTTTAAGATGTCCCTGAGTTCTCATTAAAGCTGGTATGTTCTGAGCAAAAAATCCATTTTTTAAACAAAGCCTCCAAACAAAGGTACAGACTTACATAATGTATTGTAATAGCTCCAGAACAGGCTTTATAATCAATTGACTACATTTTTAAAGCCCCTAAATAATACTAGCCTCCCTAATTGACCATGATACAGATGGTGTCCAACTGCTATGCATTTACAACCTGAAACAAAGCCCACTGAAATCAATAAAAGGGCTCCTATTGACTTCAATGGGCTTTGGATCAGGCCACAAAAAAGCACTCAAAATTCTCCGAATATTCTGAAATTCCATAAGGCACTAATTGCTTCCATATATCTCCTTTGGTGTCTCCAGAAAATAAAGAATGATATGCATGTAAGAACCCCAGATTATAACAGCTTTGGAGGGCCTACTTATGATCTTGCTTTAAGCAATGTAACTTCATTGATTTCAATAGCCTAATTCTGAGTTGCACTGCTGTGATGGAGAGGAGATTCAGGTTCTCAGGGTTTAGGCAGGGAAATGAAGAGAGAGTCATACCTGTTGCGAGTCAGTCAGCAAAATTCAGCAATGACTAACCATGTATACGTAGGCCCAGGCTGAATTAAAAAGCAAAAGTTATTATATATATATCTAGATACAAGAGATCTTAATGAAATTAAAAGGTGGAAAATTCCAAACTAATAAAAGGAAATATAGTTTTGTTTTGGTTTTTTTCATGCAACAGGCAATTTGACAGTGGCACTCACTGCAAAAGATGTCATAAAGACCCAAAGTTCAACAGGAGTCAAAAAGGGATTGAACGTTTATATGGATAGCAAGAATATCTGACATTATAATAGTTAATGCTAATACATATGGGAAGAGATAGTAAACATATTTCCAAGTATAAACCAATCCTTACTTATTAGGAATGAGTGGGACACCTACTATGAGAGGTTATCCTACATCTATACCTATTGCGCATTTTGTTTTTTAAACCCTTTCAAATGAATCATCATGTGTCAACAGAACACTGCATGGAATCATGGGTCTGATCCAGTAGGGTAATCCCTTTGCTCATACAAGGAGGGTATTCACTACAGGCTTTCAGTCCTTACTGGTTTGATATAGGCCAATTGAAGCCAGAGCTGAAATTTTATTGTAAAGTAGTTCCATGTTAAAATAGAACTTGGAATGTATTGTATAGAATTCAAAAGTCAGTCAGTCTCACTGCTGTCTGGTGTCTATATAAATATTGCTTCTTCCTAAAGGTATGTTATTTCATAGAATAAATTATCCACAAGTTGCTGCTAATGCTACCTAGAAAACTTATAGTTCTGATCATCAGAATCCTTTATGAAAGTTCAGAGAGTGCCACGCATGGTACAATTCATAGATTCATAGACTCTAGGATTGGAAAGGACCTCGAGAGGTCATTGAGTCCAGTCCCCTGCCCTCATGGCAGGACCAAATACTGTCTAGACCATCCCTGATAGACATTTATCTAACCTACTCTTAAATATCTCCAGAGATGGAATTCTACAACCTCCCGTAGGCAATTTAGCAGTGTTTAGACTACCCTGAAGTTAGGAACTTTTTCCTTAATGTCCAACCTAAATCTGTTCTTTTCTGCATTTGAAGCTCATTGACTTCTTGTTCTATCATTTAGAGGCTAAGGTGAAACAAGTTTCTCCCTCCGCCTGTATGGACACCTTTTAGATACCTGAAAACGTGCTGATATGGTCCCTCTCAGCTCTTCTCTTTTCCAAACTAAATAACCCCAATTCTTTCAGCCTTTCCTTCATAGGTCATTTTCTCAAGACCTTTAATCATTCTTGTTGCTCTCTCTGACCCTCTCCAATTTCTCCACATTTTCTTGAAATGCAGTGCGAAGAATGGACACTCAATACTCCAGCTGAGGCCTAAGCCAGCACCAGAGTAGAAGCAGAAGAATGACTTCGGTGCTTGTTTACAATCACACGGTGTTAGATGCCATCCCCAGAATCAACGTTTGCTTTTGTTTTGCAACAGATATCACACTGTTGACCTTCGTATTTTTGCTAGCTTGGGGTCCACTATTGACCCTTTAGATCTCTTCTGCCATACTCTTCCTAACAGTCTCTTTCCCTTCATTAGGTGTAAACTGTGTTCCGTCCTAAGTGGAGCACTTTGCATTTGTCTTTTATTGAACTGCATCCGGTTTACCTCAGACCATTTCTGCCATTTGTCCAGATCATTATTTGAATTTTGACCCTGTTTCTCCAGAGCAGTTGCATCCCTCCCAGTGTGTATTGTCTTGCAAACTTGATATAAGTTACTTTCTATGCCAACATCTAAGTCATTGATGAAGAATATGACAGAGCCCAGTCCCAAAACAGACCCCTGCAGAAACTCCACTTGTTGGGTATTACCTTTCAAGCTGGATGGAGCCATAAAACTACTCTCTGAGTATAGTATCCTAGCCAGTATGCACCAGCCTTGTATAGGTAGCGCGCCATCTAATGTGTATTTGCCTTAGTTTATCGATAAGGATTCATGCAGATCGTATCAAATGCCTTACTAAAGTCTAGGTATACCACATCCACCGCTTCTCCCTTATCCACAAGACTCGTTATCCTATCAAAGAAAGCTATCAGATTGATTTGACACAATTTGTTCTTTACAAATCCATGCTGGCTATTTCCTATCACCTTACCGCCTTCCAAGTGTTTGCAGATGATTTCTTTAATTACTTGCTCCATTATCTTCCCTGGCACAGAAGTCCTCATACTCAGGCAATGAACCCCGTTGCAGGGTGCTAGTGCAAAAGCACCTAATTAGCCCCTGCTTGTTTAGCTCTAGTCAAAGGAAGCAGATTGGGGCTGATGGAAAAGGCCTGATGCTGGCCTGAGGATTGGCAACACCTGAAGGCCTGACAAGCCAAAGGCTGTAAAGGCTACAAGCCCTGAAGGTGGAAGCAAATATAAGCATACATCCAATTCTTAGGTGTTCTGTAGAACACAGAGTAAGAATCAGAGGAACTGTAAAGTAGTTTTGTTTGGTGCCTATTGTGTACTTGACATTAATAGGAGATAAACCATAACCAAGTTTCTCATCAAGCAAAAAACAGTACACTATTGTTGAATATGCACGTTAAATATGATAAAATATAGCTCTCAGATGTGTTATGGCACCACTTATGCATAAATGCACCTTGAGTACTTTGAAATTGGTACAGAGTTGTGAATAGCTATTCTAATCGGTAAAAGAATTTTAACCATGAAAATGTATCCCCATATTGCTGAGGCTATACTTATTTAACATTTCTCTCGCTAGTAGACCAGGGGTTCTGGGCTGCAGCTCCAAGAATATTATATGAAGATGAGAGAGGAATCTTTTCATACTACCTTATGCATGCAACTTTATTGGTTGTACCTCTCATTCAGAGATAAGGGATACACTATGTAAAAAGATGCTGGCTAGAGGCATGTGGGAGGAACTTGTGTGTTGGGGGTAACAGAATGTAGCCAGGGGCTGAGGGCTTAAATGCAATCTCATGAATGCAGGTGATGCATCTGTAGGGTTTCAGTTTCTCCTGCTGCCTATTGTAAGGACAAGTATTATATTAGTAGTGTGGGAGTGACCATGCTAGTGAGAGGACATAAAGCTTGAAAGGGCATCTTGAACAGATTTTTCACACATACGCAATATACATAGATTGTCTATGTAGGGTTAAACTCCCTCTTTCTGTAGTTTAATTCTGTCTTAATGGTGTTAGATAACACTGTCTAATCCAAGCCTTCTCCTGGAAATTGGCTGGGTCCCTATCTCAGGACTGCTCAGTCCTGCCTCTAGGTCCTCTCTGTCTCAGATCCAAGATCCCGTTGTTGGGACAGCCAAACTCTGAAGTTGGCGTGTTTTCTTTTTATTCAGATATTCCTTCAGATTTCATATTGCTAGCATGGTATCGGGCTGGCTTCAGCCCAAGCCCAAAAAGGGAGTTTTCCATATGCGTGATTATACTGTGCCTATATTAAGTCATGTTCAGTGTGAGCTAGGTAGTTCAAGCTTGAGCAGACTCAGCTGAGGTGCAGTTAAGAAAAAGTACTGTGCCTTCTCGCCTGACAAACCTGACTGCTGATTAAACATTACAGTCCTTACTTCAGGATGCTGTCCGTCAGGCTTGAATAAAATCTTCAAAGAAGTCAGAACCTCAGAACTGTACTCCACAAATGGGAGACACTGGCTATGTAATCCACAGGGGAAAAAAAATCCACTGAGAAGCTTCCAGATAAGCTTGTGTGCAAGCCTATTTGGACAGACAAACAGGACCCTCTTTAATTTTGCAGCATACAAGATGTTATCACAGTGAATCATAAGTCAGCATGGTAACATTTTTCTACTGGGAGGAAAGGTCCTTAGCCTAAGACAAGCTTTGCCAGATGCCTAGATAACTAAGGCTCTGATCCTGCAAGTTGTTCCCAAGGATTTGACCACCTGGGGTTCACGCCAGAATCAGGACCTAAATAAGCATGCAGTGAGAGAATCTCAGTATTTGCAGTATGAAAGATGTCCTAGAGTAAATATGAAGTAAAGAGAATTCCCTGGGTATTGAGGTAACAGTTATGACATTCTGTACCTTGGGGGAACATCCTGGAACCCCCATATTCCTCAGTTTTATAATAATTGTTCTTACCTTATAAAGCATGCTTTATGTATTAGGGGAAAGGTTACGATCTTCTGAAACTCGTTTCTCTATTCCTATATGTATATCATTAATGCATATGAAGTTATGAGAATTGTGTTGTATGACAGTCACTAAAACATGCTGTAAGTTGCGGAATCAGCCAGATATTGGCTCCCAGAGGCAACAGTAAGGAAAATAGCCAATGCCCAGGTGAGGTGTCAATCAACCCATCAACAACCATTGTCCAGCAAGGGAATTACAATGCAGTGACTCAACTACATGAGGCCACACCAAGGGAATTGCTCAGCCTGACTCAGCAATGCACCCAGACAAGCCTGGACTTGTTTTTTCCAAGCACATGGACTGAGGGTATAAAACTGAATACAGGGGGGCCATGGAGGGCCAGCTTTAGGCTTATTCCATCAATTCCCCCAAATCAGGCCCCACGCCTAAGAGGGCACCGCGCCCAGTGGCAGGGCTGCCGGGGGGCAAGTGGCTGAGAATCTCTTCCCTGGCTAGAGGCTCCTTTTTAATTTTTACTTACCCGGCGGTGCTCTGGGTCTTTGGCAGCACTTCGGCAGCGGGTCCTTCAGTGTCGTTGAAGACCCGGAGTGAGTGAAGGACCCGCCACCGAAGATTAGGAGCGCTGCCCGGTGAGTATAAGCCCCACGTGTTTTTTTTTTACGTGTTTTTTTTTCTTTCAGTCATCCCTGCTGGGGCTCCATTGAAACTGTTCAAATCAGGACCCGCACTTGCTAAAGCCGGCCCTGGGGCCATGCTGAGCCTTTCTCCTTCACCCACCTACGCTGTAAGCCATGAGGACAATCTGAAGACTCTAACTGAGGGGACTGGCCCAAATTTCAAGGGTGAAATCTGTGTACTATGAACTGCAATATCCAGTGGGATGAGAGAAACTTAGTCTAGTTGTTGCCCAGTTTTATAGGGTTGCGAGTTTAGACTGTGTGCTTATATTTTATTTCTTTTGGTAACTAACTCTGATTTTTTTGCCTATCACTTAAAATCTATCTTTTGTAGTCAATACATTTGTTTAACTGTTTATCTTTACCAGCAAGTTTGTATGAAGTGTGTGGCAAATCTGCTCATCTTGAGCAGTGCAAGGTGGTGTATTCCTGAGATACAGTGCTGGGAGCTGGGGGGAGTTGGCTCTGGTGTCTTTCTCTGTGAGATTCATCAGAGGCTCTGCGAGCATTTATGAAATCTACCTGCGTGTGTGAGCTCCACATGCTGTTGTGCTGCATGATCACAGCTTCTGGAGGAGTTTGCTGTTGGTTACTAGCAAAGCATTATGAGAGACAGCCCAGGCTGGAGAGAGCTCAGGAGGCACAGTGGTCCCACAGTCCCAGGCTGCATCCCAGGGGTCTTGCCACAACAATATCTAATTATTTTAGATTAAATTGACACCCTTTATGGGCCACCACTGTTCCAGAGCAAGGTGAAGTAACTATTATAACTAGAAGGGAGATCACTTAATGACATTCCTGATTTTAAGGGCAAATGTATTAGTTGTGCCATTAATTTAAAAAATTTTTGCTGTAAATGTCTCCATGACAATGTGTGAGTGAAGATGACTTCCAAAGTCTGTGTGTGTGTATGCATATGTGTGTGTTAATAGGATGGTTTCTTTCCAGACAACTCCAGTGATCCTTTCACCAAGGAAATTAAATTTCTTTGCAGATGAAGTAAATCTTAGACACGTCATGGAAAAAGTGGGAGTGATTGACATAAAGCAAGACCTGTGGACTGTTAATTCTATGTTAGTAATTAAAAAGTAAAGTATGGAGACATATTAAACCACAGACTTCAGTGGAGCCTAAATTTGAATATAATCCAGTTAACATTGTTGAAAGAGCTAGCTAATATCAAAAGCAAAATATTCAGTCATATTAGAAGCATTATTTAGTAAATTATTTGGGGCTAGTCAAACTGTAAGTTAACGATCTTTAATGAAGTCTCTGAATATTATGAGCCTAGTTATCATGTCTCTTAAGATAACAATCCATGTCTGTAATTGAGCAAAGGTACCATAAAGGTGCTTAACTAGCTAGTCAATCATTCCCCAGGCATATCAAATATCCTTGGTTGATGTAGAGCCACCATAATGGCTCTATTGCATCTCCCCTCGCTACACCTGACATAGATGTGTAGCCAGAGTCCATCTGCTCTCTAGTTATTCCTGGCTGCTGGAATGATCCTTTGGACACATTGTAGGCAGCTGGGTGTAGGTTGAAGCAACACTGAGGCTGTTATAATTTATGCTAGGGGCTGAAACATTTGGGAAATTATAATGGTGAAGTAAAGACACCAGTGCCCCAACCCCACCGAAGCATCATGACTTGCAACAAATGCCTGGTAGCTGGACCCAAGAATTGGGATCTGTACTTCTAAACGGCGGTTGCTCTGGAGTGGGAGCAAGCTACAAAAATTGTGCGTTCTTTCAGGTGAAAGTGTTTATTGTGAGAGCCCCTTGAATGACCACAGGGGTATGCTGCTGAAGCCCCCTCTCTCTGCCCATGTCTGCACAGCTAAACATCACCTCTAGAAACTCACCACTTAAGTAAAGGAAAAGCTGAAAAAAATACTGGCTTTTGTATTTGGTACTATATTGCTATCACTCCTGTCTGGTGCTGTTATGAGAGAGGTTGGAAAATGCGGGTCACCGGAAACTACTTGCAGCCCAGCTCCTATAACAAATAAAATGCTGAAAAATGTACCTCATCTAACTGGATATTGATTAAAACAAAACTGATTTTTGAAATGACAGAGGCTTTGCAGCAGGTATGGCCATAGCTATTCTGTTGCTTGCAGCCACCTGCGGCAGGTATCTTAGAGTGACATGGGCTGATTTTTAAAGAAGATGTTAGACACAGCTTTATTTAAAAATGCCTCAAAGAAAACAATTTATATAGAATCAGGCAACAGACGATTGACCTGATCCTTCAAAATCCAGCCTTCTTTATGAGGATAATTAGATCAACTTTCAATTGCAGTATCTATTGTTTGTCTAAGGACTTCTTCCTCTAGTCTGATAAATAATGTATTTCCATCCAAATCTGAATGGTACTACTGGGGACTAATACGAAGAGGTGCTCAGCACAATTTTAAATTGGGCCTTAAGAAATTGTCTTGTGTGTACGTGCCTGCCTCTGTGTGTGGCTTTTTTAAACTGGGATTAACCTAGCTGAGATTATTTTCCTTTCAAAAGAACAGCATAAAATAGGCACAGTAACTAGAATAAAACAAATAAATTACATCTATAGTATTAAAAAGCACTATTAAATCAATATAATTGTGTAAATCTCACCTCTGAAAGAGCCTGTGTCTGGCTTGGGAGCATGCATGTTCATAGGGAACACTGTATATGAGGCTGATGAAGGATGCTAGTGACAGACTCAAACTCCATATTTTTTCTGTTCCGGATCTGAATTTCTCAATCTCAGAAGGGTTTAGTTCCAGGGCTTTAATTCAGGCTATTTCTTACAGGATGGTTCAGTATGTGGCACTCTTCTAACCCAAACTCAGATCTTAAGACCCCCAGATCATCTAGTCTAGCCTTCTGTATATCACAGGCCACCAGCACCGATACACTAAACCACTATTGGACTAAAGTCCATTCAGACCAAATGTCGTAGGCATAATACGAGGGTGCCCTGTGCTGCTGAAGATATAATAGGGTCAAATTCAGGCTTGGTGTTAGCAGGTGAAACACTTGGCATATATATATATATAAAAGAATTTGGATGAAAGGTAAAATGGAGGTTCTTAATATGTATTAAAGCTTCAGAGGTACTTGTACAATAGTATGGGTATTGGCCTCAGTGTCCCAAATACGACGTCAGTAGTACAGAGACAAGGTGGAGGAGGCAGGACCGGCGCTAGGGGTTTTAGCGCCCTAGGCGGACAGGAATTTCGCCGCTCCGCGCGCTGGTCCCGCGGCTCCGGTGGAGTTGCCACAGTCGTGGCTGCAGACAGTCGGCTGCTCCGTGGCTCTGGTGGAGCTGCCGCAGTCGTGCCTGCGGGAGCTCCACCGGAGCCGCACGAGCAGCCGACCGTCTGCAAGCACGACTGTGGCAGCTCCACCAGAGCCGCGGAGCAGCCGACCGTCTGCAGCCACGACTGTGGCAGCTCCACTGGAGCTGCCTGCCACCCCCTCCAGCAAAATGCCGCCCACCAATAATTCTGGTGCCCTAGGCGATTGCCTAGGCCGCCTAAATGAAAGCGCCGGCCCTGGGAGGAGGCAATATATTTTATTGGACCAACTTCTGTTGGTGAGAGAGAAGATATCAAGCTTGCACAGAGCTCTTCTTCAGGTCTGGGACATGTACTCCAAGTGAATATTTTGTCCTGTGAGTTTAAAAGCTCTCCAAGATACTGCTAAACATTATCTTTATTTTATTTTGTGTTCTTACTTTATGTATCTGTTCAAATTTAAAAGTTTAAAAACTGGGAAATACAATGAGAATTTCTGCTTAACTCATGGAGATAGGAGAGGGAACAACTTTGTTTTGTAGCCCATCCTTTGGTGAGGGGGGAGGGAATTTTGAACAGAGCTGTATCTTTAAGGCCAAACTTGTTTTGGAGTATGTTCAAAACTGAAATTAGGTTTATCAGAACATTCTTTTAAAAATCAAAGATATTTTGCTTTAAGAACCAAGTTTTGGGTTTTTTTAAGAAATTGAGATCTCACAACTTTTAATGTCTGTCATAAAAGACCACACTGTATTTTAAGATGTTTTGTGTGACTATAAGTGAAAAGAGAAGAAATCTGTCACATTTAACAAAAGGTTCACATCTTTTATTTTTCTTTAGACTCTCTTGTAGACGGAGATTCAAAGCATTATAGTCAACGGAAAGGCTAAAAAAAAAAATTTCTTCAGTCAGAGTAGCAGAGTTCTGAAAGAGAATTCCTTTACTGCAGCATTTTCAACCTTTTTGATACCTGGGATCGGCTTGCTGACTTTCTAAACTGTCAGGGAAATCTCAAGGACTGGCAAACAGGCTGCCACTGAGCAGTGCCAGTCCACGGACCAGCCATGGAGAAACACTGCTTTACTGTATTAAGATTCCAAGTAACTGCTTCTAGCTGGAGGAAACTTTCTATGGTATGGGCATGTTAGACAAAATGCTCTGGTCCCTTCCATAGGTGTTCCTGGTTTAAACGCCTGTGGAAATGTTATACTTGCGTTGTGTAGGACACGGTGAGACTAGAGAGCAAAAAGCCAATGAAAAGTGACAGTGCACAACCCTGTGCTGGGTAGAGTCATAGAATATCTGGGTTGGAAGGGACCTCAGGAGGTCATCTAGTCCAATCCCCTGCTCAGAGCAGGACCAATCCCCAACTAAATCATCCCAGCCAGGGCTTTGTCAAGCTTGATCTTAAAAACCTCTAAGGAAGGAGATTCCACCACCTCCCTAGGTAACCCATTCCAGTGCATCACCACCCTCTTAGTGAGAAAGTTTTTCCTAATATCCAACTAAACCTCCTTCCTTGTTCTGTCATCTGGTACCACTGAGAATAGTCTAGATCCATCCTCTTTGGAACCCCCTTTCAAGTAGCTGAAAGCAGCTATCAAATCCCCCCTCATTCTTCTCTTCTGCAAACTAAGCAATCCCAGTTCCCTCAGCCTCTCCTCATAAGTCATGTGCCCCAGACCCCTAATCATTATTTTTGCTCTCTGCTGGACTCTTTCGAATTTTTCCACATCCTTCTTGTAGTGTGGGGCCCAAAACTGGACACAGTACTCCAGACGAGGCCTCACCAATGTCAAATAGAGGGGAATGATCACATCCCTCAGTCTTCTGTCAATGCCCCTACTTATACAGCCCAAAATGCTGTTAGCCTTCTTGGCAACAAGGGCACACTGTTGACTCATAACCAGCTTCTCGTCCACGGTAACTCCTAGGTCCTTTTCTGCGGAACTGCTGCCTAGCCATTTGGTCCCTAGTCTGTAGCATTGCATGGGATTCTTCCGTCTAAGTGCAGAACGCTGCACTTGTCCTTGTTGAACTTCATCAGGTTTCTTTTGGCCCAATATTCTAATTTCTCTAAGGCCTTCTGTATCCTATCCTTACCCTCCAGCACATCTACCACTCCTCTCAGTTTAGTGTCATCTACAAACTTGTACAATCCACACCATCCTCCAGATCATTAATGAAGATATTGAACAAAACCATCCCCAGGATCGACCCTTGGGGCACTCCACTTTACACTGGCTGCCAACTAGACATGGAGCCATTGTTCGCTACCCTTTGAGCCCGATGATCTAGCCAGCTTTCCATCCACCTTAGTCCATTCATCCAGCCCATACTTCTTTAACGTGGCCCTCTAAGCAGAAACATGGGTTCAGATTGCAGATGGGCTGGGGTGTATGATGGGACTAAATCCTATGGATCCATGAACAGTACGGAACCTCCAGCCAAAATCTGGCATGACAGCCAGCAGTGGATCACATCTCGACTCCCTCCACCCCACCTGCATTAATAAGGATTGTAAAGTGGCATTGCTGCAGGTTAGGGATCAGGATTCCATTCTTTAGTCCTGAATGTACTTACATGGGGACAAATCCTGTCTACTTCAGCTGGGGGCTTTGCTCGTGAACTTGGCCCTTTGAGATCATGTAAACTAGCAATGACTTGCTGTTGGTGGGTAGAATAGAACAGCAGCTATAACTTGCGCTCAAAATTTAGGAGATGGAATTCACAGGATATTAAAATTAGAACAAATCTAAGTGTGCCCTACCTCTTAGCTTCACCTTTGTTTTACTTTTATTGTCTTGCTTTCTTTCTTCATTTAATAAACTCACTATCAAAATCAATGGCCACATCACCCAACACTCTATTTTTTTAGATAAAATACGTCAGTGGATCTTTACACAGTAGGGAGGGCAGAACCTGGCTATAGAATGATGAAGACTGTGCCAAGGAGGCACTGACCTTAACTGAAGATATAGGTGGGGGGTACAGGCGTAGCTGCATTGCAGAAAGTCTCCGTGCAGTTTCCCTATCATACCCTGTGTAACCCCTTGGGAAGTTGCGGTGTAAAGCATCCATGCCCAGAGCTGGAAAAGTCTGCAGACTAGCTGGAGAGGGACATGGAAACATGACCCAATCTCTCTCCACCCCTTTTGGAGTATCTTGGTCTCTGACAGTGTCCTCCTGGGGGAGCATAGGGTCTGCAATTGTGGCTGGCCTTTGCTGCATGGGAAAAGGGTGTGTGGTGTGTGTGTGTTTTTTTTTTTTTGGTGTGTTTTTGTTTGAGGGAGGGAAGAGGGTGTTTAAACCTCAACACTTTTGGAGGGAAAGGTGTCCCTATTTTCACTCTTTGAGGCCTGAGACTACAGAAAAGCAATGAATTACAGAACAAAGATTACCTCACTGAATCTATTCTGTAACTCTGCTAAGCCCAGGCCTATTTCTCTTTTGCTTTTGGGAAACTAGGCTCCCAAACCTGGCAGGGTCAGCATGGTTGCATCTTCCAATCCTGCTCTGATGGATTAGGAAGATATGTCCTTTACCTGTCAGTCTACACCAGATTTTTTTTTTTTGCTCTTTTCTTCCCCCTCCTTACACACCTATCTGATTCTGTGGTGTCAGCCTCAAGTGCTGAGAAATGATGAGGCAGGCATCCAAAAATCATGATTAAAAGAAATTTGAGGTGGTTCTGATTTGCCTTTGAGGTTCGAGCATTTAAGGTTCACGTTTTCAAGCTTTTCTTCAGATTACAATTTTTAAAAGTAGTAAATGAAACTGAGTTTCTTGCATTCATCTCCAGCTGCTGGAGTCATGTTAAGAAAAAGATAGCAAATATTTCATTATCCATTGAGGATTTTATTGCAAAACTTGAAGTGGTAGTGACTTAGGTCTGAGACTGCCAGGTTCATGGCAAATATTGGTGTGCTGGAAGGCAAAGCAAGGATTTGTAACAGTGCAAGAAAGATAAATATTGCAAGTTTGAGGCATTACTGATAATTAGTTTTAAAACACACCTAAAGGAAACAACTAGCAGCAACCTCCCGAGATGCAGCATCTTTTTTAAAAGGGGAAAATACTCCATCCTTCCTAAGGAATACCCCTCAAACACCAAGGCTTTTCTAAAGCCCCTTCATTGAGATGGTCCTTAAGTCATCAAACTTGAAGCTATTTCAGACAACATGAGTTAACAGGTTCCAAAGCCTTTTGGAGGCTGGAAACAACCTTCCAGTAGCTCTTTCTAATCCTAAGTGAGTTTCAGCTCAAGTGACTTCTGAAGCTGCAGTTAGCAAAGCATCACAGGCGGAGAGTGACCATCTCTCTAAATCAGGCATGTATTTGATCATTATAAATCTTTATATGTCCAACCAGCAATTGAAGTGGCATCTATAGGCCTGATCATAAAGCAGTACTGTAATACGCTCAGGGCAAGACACTCATCTTATTAAGCAAACTGCTACCTTCTGGTCCAGATAGATTTAAGATGTAGCCCCAAACAAAGCACATTGCAAAAATATAATTTGGGGATGATATGATGGTATGATTTGTGATATCAAGGAAATAAATGGTTACAACATCCTCATCAAAAGCAAATATCTGTCCTGGCCATTGGTGAAAGCTGATCATACTCCCAAATTGTGATCATGGGTCACAAATACCACACAGACACTCATAGCAGGATTAATGTTCTTTGTCACTTCTGCTTGCTTTCCTCAATGCATGTACATTACCAGCATTTCATCTGGATCTCTGATATCTGTACACCAACCTCAAAAACACTGAGAAAGTGACTTTTTTATATTCTGATTAAACAAGTAATGTTTGTCATAAACTCAAGTTAAATGTCTCTCTTTTCAGCTCGAAGGAGGCTGCATGTCTTAACACTTATTTAAGAGTGTATGAGTGACACCCATCTTCTGGCTCTGTTTGTACAATTCAGTCCTGGTCCATAACTGGGAGACCCAGGTGGTACAGTTGTATAAATAATACTGAGTAAATCCTTTGGAGAGACTTTATCAATAAAACAATTTCAGTGGATTGAATGTTTGTGTTTGCTTTTTTTTTTTTAAACTCACAACTTGCTACTTATTGCAGCATTAATCAAAAACCTTGTAAATTGAAACCCTTGTAAACTGAAGGACCACTAGCTTCCATTCTCATGTTTTTTTGTATTTCCCATGTGGCTGGAGTCTCGTAATCTGCACACACTGCTTTAAACTCTGCAAATGTGTCAGGCAACACCAGTAAATGAATAGCTTTAAAGTTCTGCCAAACCTTGTGGGATTCATATGAATTTAATAGACCTGAAATGTTATATTTCCAAGTTGCTGTCCTGGTCTCACTTATAAATAAAAATCAAAAGCATGGTGTCCAGCTATTTTTCTGTCCGGACTGCCATGTAATCACACACCGATCAATCGGTTGAGCTTGCAGAATAATGGACTGTCAGGATATTTTTCTGGAGAAGTAGCAGCAGCAACATGCTAACAAGATTCATTTTAATCAATACTTCCTGAGGCCTGTTCCTACGACCATAGCTTATTTCCCTACATCTTCAATACAAGTGGGAATGCCTACATTCAATGATCTAGCTACACTCACCATCCTACATCTGTATGAATTCCACTCTCTATCAAGGGGACAGAATGTGCTAGACACTTTCTAGTTGGAGTCCTAATCACTGACAGCTTAAACATCATTGTGATACATATATTAGAACACTGTTGTGTTTGCTCTTTTTATTGATAAGAGCAGTAGTACATCAATGGCCAACTTGATATGTGTCCATTGCAGGAATTATTTTATCAGTGCTCACTAATCCACTGCCCATCTCCTCAAAAAATTGAAGTTTCTTGTGCCAAATAGGGTATCGTTGCTCTCTTTGAAGGAATTTAGCCCTTCCCTGGGTAATGAAATATCAGTCTGGCTTCAGATGACTTCTCTGGAGTTCACAAAAACATTTCAGAAAAAGTAAATGCTTTTTTCTTTAAAAAGCAACAGATGTCACCAACTTAGATATTTTCAAAGAATTTCCCAGGGAAGGAATCCCTTTCTCAGCAACCTGAAAAAATCTTCATCTTATCTCCCCCTTCTCAAAACCATTGACTCAAGCTGAGCACTGTTATCCATTGCCAGTCTATGTAGCATATTTGTCACAAAAATCATAAACTGTTTTCAGAGAAATGCACTTAATATGAGTGTGTTTACTAAGTAGTGTTGCCTGCCTGCTTTCCCTCTGTAGTGATAATTAAGAGAAAGTATTTTTGTGTTACATTCCCTAGTTCCCAGCTTCTGGTGCATAAGCGCCTCTTTCCTCCCCACCAAAAAATCCATAAGGTATTTTGAGGGAGTTGTGTATATATGCATCACTAGCCATATTTTAACAAGAGCTGCCTCCAAAAGACAAGTGTGTGTGTTATCTTGGAGGCAGCCCTTGTTAAAGTATGGATAGTGATGCACCTCTCCATTGAACTGTCAATCTCAATAATGAGTAATGGGGGTAAGCAGAATTCTGCAGCAGAATGATTCCTGTTCTCCAAATGTCCTGCAATCAGAGTTCCAAAATCTCCTTCAGTTGGTTATTCCTATTTAGCGATCCAGCCATTTGTCACCTCCTTGCTGGATGACTATAACTCACAGTATCTGAAGCTGATGTGAAAATGGTGTACGGGTTCCAGCTGGTACAGAATTCAGCTGCCCCCCTTCTGCATGGCTTAGGTTGCTGTGAGCATATCCACCACATGCTTAAGTCTCTCCACTCTTTCCCAGTCAGCTTCCAATGGCAGTTTAATTCCTTGATCCTAACTTTCAAAGAAAGCTGTAACTACACCATAGACTAAATTTTGATTTTTACGAACCCCCATGACACTACACTGCCATGGGACAAGGCAGTTCACAAAATGCAGGATGAACAGATGGCTACTTTGGGACATTCTAGAATGAGGGAGTCCACTAAGGACTTCACTACAGCTATTTTCATGTGGAAGTCACTCAAACTGTGATGATGGACAGAAACATAAACCTTAAGATCTAGAATTAGATAGGTAAGGCTTATTCATGCAGAGGCGCTTTGCTTTCCTATTGCCACCCAAGTCCCATGCTTCCTACTGCCATGATGAACAGAATCAGTCATTTTAAAGAGGTGTTTGTTAAAGAGAACCGGTTTCTGAACAGCTTTTATTCAGCTAGCAGCTGAATAATTCTATAACAAGCAGACATTTTAGAGGCAGCATGTGTAAAGTATAGATCCTGTTAGAACTATGTTGCCATGGCTTTTCCCAAGGGAGCTGAACAGACAGTCCCCTTCCAGGAGCCATTCCACAGCACATAGTGGAAGCAATGTGAACCCTGCAGTAACTTCCACTGGTTTCCCAATGACTTTGGGAAGCATAATGTAGCAGAGATCTCTCCCTGTTCTATTTCTTTGCTCTAAAGTGCTGGTTTGTTGGTTTTCAAGGGAGTTAGGCACTGACCTTTTACTGAAAGCCAATAGATTTGGTGACCTAATTCCTCTAGGCCTACTTGAAAATGGCAGCCCTAAATATTGAGTGTATGCGGCTTTAGAGCATAGCTTTGAAGTTTTAGAACTGTTTAGAACTTAAGGCTCAACTTAAATGTATACCTCAAATTAAAAAAAATATATAGTGAGAGAACCAAAAAAGAGCCACTGTGGCTAAACAAAAAAGAGAGAGAAGCAGTGAGAGGCAAAAAGGCATCCTTTTAAAAAGTAGACATTAAATCCTAGTGAGAAAAATAGAAAGGAGCATAAACGCTGGCAAATGAAGTGTAAAAATATAATTAGAAAGTCCAAAAAAGAATTTGAAGAACAGCTAGCCAAAGACTCAAAAAGTAATGCAATTATTTTTAAGTACATCAAAAGCACGAAGCCTGCTTAAAAAAAGTGGGCTCACTAGACGACTGAGATGCTAAAGGAGCAATCAAGGACGATACGGCCATTGCAGAGAAACTAAATTAATTCTTTGCATCAGTCTTCACAGCTGAGGATGTGAGGGAGATTCTCAAACCAGAGTCGTCATTTTTAGGTGACAGATCTGAGGAACTGTCTCAGATTGTGGTGTCATTAGAGGAGGTTTTGGAAGAAATTAATAACCTAAACAGTAATAAGTCACCGCAACCAGATGATATTCACCCAAGAGTTCTGAAGGAACTAAATTGTGAAATTGCAGAACTACTAACTCTAGTTTGTAACCTATCTTTTAAATCAGCTTCTGTACCTGATGACAGAAGGATAGCTCATGTGATGCCAATTTTAAAAAGGCCTCCAGAGGTGATCCTGGCAATTACAGGCCGGTAAATCTGACTTCAGTGCTGGGCAAACTGGTTGAAACTATAGGAAAGAACAAAATTGTCAGACAGTTAGATGAACATGATTTGTTGGAAAAGTCAAAGTGGTTTTTGTAAAGGGAAATCATGCCTCATCAATCTACTAGAATTCTTTGAGGAGGTCAACAAGCATGTGGACAACGGAGATCCAGTGGATATAATGTATTTATATTTTCAGACAGCCTTTGACAAGGTCCCTCACCAAAGGCTCTTAAGCACAGTAAGTTGGGATAACAAAAGGTAGAAATAAATGGTCAGTTTTCAGAATGGAGAGAGGTAAATAGTGGTGTCACCCAGGGGTCTGTCCTGGGCCCTGTCCTATTCAACATATTCATAAATGATCTGGAAAAGGGGTAAACAGCAAGGTGGAAAAACTTGCAGATACAAAACTGCTTAAGAGAGTTAAGTCTCAGGCAAACTGTAAAGAGCTACAAAAGGATCTCTCAAAATTGGATGACTGGGCAACCAAATGGCAGATGAAATTCCATGTTGATAACTGCAAAGTAATTCACACTGGAAAATATAATCCCAATTGTACATATAAAATGAAGAAGTCTAAATTAGCTGTTACCACTCAAAAAAGAGATCCTGGTGTCATTGTGGGTAGTTCTCTGAAAACATCCACTCAGCAGCCATCAAAAAAGTGAACACAATGTTGGGAATCATTAAGGAAGGGATAGATAATACAGAAAATATCATGTTGCCTCTATATAAATCAATTTTATGCTCACATTTTGAATACTGTGTGCAGATGTGGTCCCTTCATCTCAAAAAAGATATATTGGAAAAGATTCAGAAAAGGGCAACAAAAATTATGAGGGGTGTGGAATGGTTTCCGTATGAGGAGAGATTAATAAGACTGAGACTTTTCAGTTTGGAAAAAAGATGACTAAGGAGGGATATGATAGAGGTCTAAAAATCATGACTTATGTGGAGAAAGTAAATAAGGAAGTGGTATTTACTCCTTCTTATAACAAAAGAACTAAAGGTCACCAAATTAAATTAATAGAAAGCAGGTTTAAAACAAAAGGAAGCATTTTTTTCACACCACATAGTCAACCTGTGGAACTCCTTGCCAGAGGATGTTTTGAAGGCCAAGTTTACAATATGGTTCAAAAAAGCACTAGATTAAATTCATGGATGATAAGTCAGTCAATGGCTATTAGCCAGGATCAGCAGGGATGGTGTTCCTAGCCTTGTTTGCCAGAAGCTGGGAATGGATCACTTCATGATTACCTGTTCTGTTCATTCTCTCTGGGGCACTTCGCATTGACCACTGTGGAAAGAGAGGATACTGAGCTAGATGGACCTTTGATTTGACCCAATATGGCCATTTTTATGTTCTTATTTATGCAGCTACTCCAGGATTTGTGCCTACCAACCCAGTTTACCCATATATTCCTTGTAAAGTCTTCTCTAAGGGAGATTTTTTTTAAAGGGCTTTTACATTTTGTTTGTTAAATCTAGGAGTTTTGCAGAATTCCAGAACAAATGTTTCTATGGTGCTTGCATTAGATTGTATAAAGTATATTCATATGGTTATATAACCAGGATTGGAAAAATACTGTTTTTAACCAGCACTACAGTAGCGGTACATACACATTTTCCACTGTGATGTCCCTCTGCACAGCTTACAAATCATTTCTCTGCAATTATTTCAATTAGTTGTGAGAACACTCCAGTTGTGCCTAAAAAAGCATGGAGTGAGTGACACTGGCAAATATCTGTATGAAAGTGGTCTTAAGGGAAATAGGAGAGTAGTTAAGGAAATGATCCAAGGAAAGTAAATGTGTGATCATTTATTGAATTAATCTAAGTGGAAATGGTAACAAAAGCCTGCCAAAGCCAAAGCAGCCTTTCAATAAATAAAGTGTCTGTTACATACAGTGAACATGGAAACATGGACTGTGATGAATAATTAGTTAATTATGAGAGAATAATCCTGACCTAGATTCATATATGTGAATTATAAAAGTTAACATACAAGCAAAATTTAAACACTGAACAGGACAAAACATTTAACTATGCCTTTTCCAGGAGGGCTGTTACATTAATGGGATATGATAAATAACCAAATAATCTACTTTACCACACTGCCGTTTTTTGTTGTTGTTTTGTTTTGTTTTGTTTTGGTTTTTTTGCAGGCAGAACAGTTGTTGATTGGGCAGGTGCTCACTGAAGTCAGTCTGAGTTTTTCCATTATACTTTGTTGCTATGTTTAGTCAACAACAGCAAAAACAGATACTAACAACTTCAACAGAAGCAGAAATGGTCCTGAAAATATTCTTCACTTCAGTGGAGGGGTTGAAATGAGTCAAATATCTATGTAATATTGTCAAATAGATTTTTTTCCCATCTTTCTTCCAATTTGGGTACTAAGAAAGAAATAGTTATAAACCAAATCTATCAAATGGATACAATATAAGAATTGCCACTGTATATATTGGTTCCCTTTAACAGCAGTATATTTCTATCAAGGAGTTGAATCATATGTGCCCTGTGCATACAAAGAAAAAACATGTGTTCTGTCTCACTGGTGGAACTCATCTGGTTACTACATAGCCACAGATAAACTACTTTATATATTTTACTTTGGAATATTTGTTACTGACAACTATAGTGGGGCGAGGGAGGAGATTGAAAAAAGCTTAGAATGTTTTCTTTTAAAAATATGTTTTAAATTCAAAACTTGAAAGAAAAAAAATCTCTTTACTTGCTCAAAGTGTGTGGGTGGGGAGGGAGGGAATAATGAAAACTTTTAGAAATTCCCCCTTTCACTCTTTAAGTTATAAATATTGGAAAATGGTTATTAAGAAACTTGCTCTTTTTTTTCTTTAAAAGAAATACTATACTCTGAAACCTAGGCATCTGACTTCTTCTCAGTAACTTCTATAAGTTCATAATTTGAAATAGATAATAAGAATATGCTAGTTCATTGCCCTCCTAAAAGCTCTGGAGAAACTGGAATGCAGTGGACAAGCCCACACATAGTATCACTAGTGCTGATAAAAACAAAAACCATTGGCATTTTAGGCCTGCTTTCTGAAACATCATCATTCTCTTATCAGGATCTGTGATATACCCAGGAGAGGAAGAGATGTTGTCTCTATGGTCAATCAGTTAAGACAAAGAACCAGAGAATCAAAGTAATATCTCTTTTCTCTTAGAGTTAGTTCCATAAAGAGAATGTAGGCTCAAGTTTGTCATAAGTAACTGTAGGGCTGTCCATTCAATGAATCCTCAGTTCAGAATTAAGCACCTAGGCTCCCTAACTATGCATAGCAAGAGTTAGGCACCTAGAAATGGAATTCACAAAGGCAGCACATTGAACGGAGCTATCTAAGGTAGAAGATAGGAAAGCTGAGCCAACAAGCAATGCCTACGCCCCACCCCTGAAGGAACTTAGGTACTCAAGATTCTCAGCCGTGAACCCTCTCCTGCTGTTAAATGCCTAAGCGATGTCCTGCATGCAGTGTTGTTGGTCTGGACCTGAAGACAACCACTGCATAAGCTCCAAAGCTTTCCTCGCTACAGAAGTTGGTCCAATATAAGTTGTTACCTCGCCACCCTTATCTTTCTAATATCCTGCATCAACATAACTACAACACCACTCCGTATATAAAATTAAATGATTCTCAACCCTGTGTATCATGTGCCTCAGATCATTAGAACGCTTCATTCTGAATTTGTGTTCCCCCCAGCACACACACACCCACACTAAGACTTGCGGTATGTCTACACTATGGGATTTTTCCAATTTTACAGAAATCGATTTTTGGAAACAGATAGTATAAAGTTGAGTGCACGCGGCTACACTAAGCACATTAATTCGGAGGTGTGCGTCCATATACTGAGGCTAGCATCAATTTCTGGAGCATTGCACTGTGGGTAGCTATCCCATAGTTCCTGCAGTCTCCCCCTCCCATTGGAATTCTGGGCTGAGATCCCAATGCATGATGGGTCAAAAATAATGTTGTGGGTGATTCTGAGTAAATGTTGTCAGACAATCCTCCCTCCATGAAAGCAGTGGCAGACAATCATTTCACACCCTTTTCTCTGGATTGCACGGGCAGACGCCATAGCATAGCAACCATGGAGCCCGTTCCACCTTTTTTCACTTTCACCGTATGTCTACTGGATGCTGCTGACAGACATGGTACTGCAGCACTACACAGCAGCATCCCCTTGCCTTTTGCAAGTTAGCAAAGACGGTCAACAGGTCTACTGTACCGTCTGCTGCTATCATGGGTGCTCCTGGCCAGCCTCAGTGAGGTCGGCCGGGGACGCATGGACAAAAATGGGAATGACTCCCCAGGTCATTCTCTTCTTTAAGTTTTTTCTAAAGGGAGAGTCGGTCCTGCCTAGAATATCAGGCAAGTCTACTAAGGAACCAGAGAGGCAAATGGCTGCTCTGGGTCAGAGCCCCAAAGATCCCACAGAAATGATGAACTGCATGCCATTCTAGGGGGTGCCCCTGCAACAATGCCACCTGTTGCTTCCCTCCTCCTCCCACTGCTCCTGGGCTACCGTGGCAGTTATCCCTCCATTTGTGTGTTGAAATAATAAAGAATGCATGAATAAGAAACAACACTAACTTTATTGCCTCTGCAAGCAGAGATTAAAGGAGGGAGAGGAGGGCAGCCTCCAGCTGCTATGATATTCCAGGCAGGAGTGAATCTCCAGGAGACAAAACTTAAAGAAGAGAATGACCGGGTGTCATTGCCATTTTTACCCAGGTACCCCCAGCTGACCTCACTGAGGCCAGCCAGGAGCTCTCACAGGACGAGGATGACGAATATCAGTCATACTGCTCCGTATGCCGTCCGCAAGGGAAGGGAAGGGGATGCTGCTGTATAGCACTGCAGCACCACGTCTGCCAGCAGCAGCCAGTAGACATACGGTGACATTGAAAAAAGGTGAGAAACAATTTTTTTTCCCTTTGCTTTCATGGGGGGGGGCTGATGACATATACCCTGAACCACCCGCGACAATGTTTTTGACCCTTCAGGTTTTGGGAGCTCAGCCAAGAAGTCAAATGTTTTCAGAGAGTATGGGAACTGTGGGGTCGCTACAGTCATCAGTCATTCCTCCCTCCATGAGCATCCATTTCATTCTTTGGCTTTCTGGTATGCTTGTCTCAGCTCCTTAAGTTTTACACAGCACTGTGTCAAGTCCCTGTTGTGGCCTCTGTCCATCATAGCCTTGGAGATTTTTTCAAATATTTTGGCATTTCGTCTTTTGGAATGGAGTTCTGATAGAACAGATTCATCTCTCCATACAGAGATCAGATTCAGTATCTCCCATATGGTCCATGCTGGAGCTCTTTTTTGATTCTGGGACTGCATGGTCACCTGTGCTGATCAGCGCTACAAGCTGGGCAAACAGGAAATGAAATTCAAAAGTTTGCGGGGCTTTTCCTGTCTACCTGGCCAGTGCATCAGAGTTCAGATTGCTGTCCAAAGCGGTCACAGTGGTGCACTGTGGGATAGCTCATGTAGTGCCAATACCGTCGAATTGCGGCCACACTAACCCTAATCCAAAATGGCAATCTCGATTTCAGAACTACTCCCCTTGTCGGAGAGGAGTACAGATATTGATATGAAGAGCCCTTTATATCGAAATAAAAGGCTTAATTTTGTGGACGGGTGTAGCGTTAATTCGGTTTAATGCTGCTAAATTCAAAATAAACGCATAGTGTAGACCAGGCCTTGGAGCACTATTTGTTTTGGGAAGATGATTGCTGATTTTAAAGCAGAAATTATTACATTTCCATTGGTTTTATTTTTCAGTGTAAAACTGTGCTGGACTTGATGACTTCATAAAATTATTCTTGACTGAATTAATATTATTGCTTGGGTCACCACTATAAGCAACTTCAATTCAGACATCTCTTATTTAATTGACTTAAAATTTATGCTGTAATATAGATTTCCCACTTACATTCCTGTAAACTGGTGGAAATAAGTCAGCTAGTATAACATTCAAAACAAAATAGTGTTTTCAGGCCAAGCACATTCTTCCTAAAGCTTTTTATTTCATGTGGGACTTACAGTGCAGTACCATGTTGGCAGAAACCAAACCAAACCCCAATCTGCCTTACTACCTCAGCACAATAGTGACTGCATGTAACTGCAAGATTCTCTTCCTCCACCCCACATGCCACTCCCAACAACTATTTTTATGGAGTTTCCCACCTACATATATAACCTGATGGAACTGATCTTCTTGTTTTCCTTCCCTGAGAAGGAGGGGAAAGGGAAAATTGAATTTGATTTTTCTCCAACTTACCTGTCACAAGTCACTACACTAGCCTTACTGTTTAGCGTCTAGGAAAGCACACCTTAAATCAAATTTCAAGGAGGAGATTAAAAAATGGTATAAGATCCTGACTCTATCACACATAAGAAAAGGCTCAATGTTCAGTATATCTGAACTTCAGATCTGTAAGTAAATAGCTTGGTGCTTAAAGCTTCACGTGTTAAGTGAAATATCTGGGTTTTTTTTTTCTTGTTGCTTTTGGGGGCATTTCTTGACTTAACAGGGAAGAAAAGCCTTGTATTTCACACTATTGTGCAGTAAAAGATGAATCCTCTTATACCACGTTTCCATGAGCTGGTTCTTACAATGCCTATTAACCTGTAGCGGTTGCTTTTGTGGAAGGATGATAGAAACTTTGTGTTGATAGTGCAAGACAGAAGCATTATTATTCGTAAAGTACACTAAGTTCACTTTGGAGAAACAAATAGGATGAAGTCTGTTTACACAAAAAGTTTAGATTCCAATTCAGACACTTAGTACATGGAACAAGATTTCCATTACAATGCAGCCCAGATACTTTGCTGATTAATGCAGGAAAGCTTCATGAAATAAGTGGGTTACATAAAAGGGACTGAAGACGAGGATGGCTGTTCCTAGTTTACAGGCCCATATGAAAGAAGGCAAGAAAATGAATGTGAAAAGGAATCCAAGAGAAAAGTTAGGACTGGGAGGGAGGGGAGAGAAAAAGGGCCTGAAACATGAGCAGAGAGATAAGCAACGTAGGGGTGTCCAGGGTATGCTGAACATAAAAATGCACAAAAGGCAGAGTCCTGAATGTGATAAGAATGAGCTTCATACAAGAGATGTGGGGGGAAGGGACAGTAATATTGATGTGGCGGTTGGATGATGTGACGACAAGAGTAGGAAAGGAAGGTGACTTGAGAATTACAACAGAATGGCCACTCTGCAATAATTAAGGGTGAGATCAGTTTCCTGTTTAGATCACTTAGATCAATTGAGGTTTAATCTTAGACTGATGGGGATGGAGAATTGAGATGAGATGAAGGTTGGGTTTGGAAAGGATAAGGTTGTATGAATCAGTGGGAGTGGCATCAGATTTCAGTGGGCACAGAATGAAGCACCTTAGTGAGGAAGTAAGCAAGAAATATACTAGAGTTTTAACAGTAGATAAGGAGAGGAGTTGTTAGAGTGCCTGTAGAGGAAGAAATAAGAAACACTTCTTTACCTTCAATAAGTGGGGAAGGAGAACAAATTTAACTTTTTTTTAAATAACTGTTAAAAACATTGCTTTTCTAGAAACGTGGAGTTGGAGGGGACTGGGATGAGTGTTCCCCCTTCCCCAGTTGTGTTTTGTTTTATATTTGTTTCTTTGAACAGAATAAGCAGGAACAAAAGAGAGGCGAAAGGTTGATTGATTAAACATAGCTAATATTCTGTCTCATCAGTGTTAAGAGTTTGAATAAACTTTGCATAGTTGTGACAGTGCTGGAGAAATTTTACACTGGAGTGCATTTGTATTTTTTTCCAATATACATGTAAGATTTTAGAAGTTAAGACAATTCCCTAGAGAACAGATGCAGGAGTTTCCAAAAGAACAAAGCCAAGAACAGTTTGTGAGTGAGCAGTTGGAATATGAAACCTTTTTAACTTTCAAAGCCATTGGGCAAGATGTATCCCTGGTGAATTTTCACTAGGGAAGAAATCTGCCCATTGAGTTTAAAGTACTGATGGAGGAAAATATCTTTTTAGAACTGTTTGCAGTAGGAGCTTACAGAACTATCAGTGACATCCACAGAGTGATATAGCCCTGAAGGCCATACAAAGGATATATCATAATCATCCTCCTAAGTAACTGTCACCATTCTGAGAAGAATTCCTCCATGGATCTGAAGAGGGACGTAGAAGGTGCCGCAGGCAAAGTCTGGGAGGTTTTCAGAGAAGTTCCTGAAATATTGAACAAATAAGCACTGTGTATAGCCTTCAGGATGGTGTCACCCTCGGAAATCAGTGGTACAAGTTACATGTCATGGGGGAGATAAATTAGATTGTCTTTTGTACATTCAAATTACTTTGGGAAATCCCAGTCACCTTCCCTCCTCCCCCCCCCAACAAAAAAAAATGGAATGGTGGAACTAATGGTTGTGGTAAAGTATACTTTGAATGGCAAAATACAGCCGGTCAGAGCTAGTTGAATTATTCATTGTGGAATAAATTACTTTGCAAACTTAGCCCTTCTTTTACTTTGTGACTTGTTTGCCAATTAATCCTGGCTTCTACAAATGTATTTATTATTCAAAGCATTGACTGAATATCTTATACAAACACATATCAGTGTGTGGTTTGTCAATGAAATATTCCCTTCATATATTCATGGTGCATGATTTGTCATTGTCGTCATGTGGCATTGTTGCTGCACCCTGACTGAATGGCCAGTTGAGTAAATAAAAGAATATCAAAGTTCAGATGTGAATTTTCAGAAGGATAACTACTCATGGTAAATTGTGAAAACTTCAAGTTTCACAAATATTTTCATGAATAAATCTGTGATATGACTAGTATGACCCCCTTTTCATAACAGTAGAGCATACTCACTATGTTAAAAAAGGGACAGGAACAGGAATTGTGTCCTGAAGATGCAACTTTGTCTATGCTCGTTCTTCTTCAATGATGGTTGGTTTGTCTTTGAGATTTTTCTTTTGTTACAGAATCTGTAGATCAGTGATACTCAGACCGCAGTGGTTCAGGAGCCAAATTAGTGATCAACATTACCCAAAAGAGCCACAGTAGTGTGAATTCATTGTTTCATTTACTATTTATATATAGACTCAAAGCAAAATGACCAACTACAGTTGGTTAATAACATAGTGAAAGCATCCTGATTGGTTAATAATTAAATCAATTTTAATATCACATGCTGCAAAGAGCCACAGGTTGACACATTAAAGAGCGACTTGAGAGCCCCAGTCTGAACATCACTGCTGTAGGTGATGAAACTCTACTACTTCCTAAGTAGCCCAGACTATCATGTGTGAAAATGAAAAAAAGAAATACAATGATGGAAAACAACATGCACCACACACCAAGCTAGACAGATGGAGGAAACCTGAGAAACTGACAATTTAACTTTAACTTTAAAATATTTCCTCACACACTTGGATTAAATGCAAAAGCATAGAAGAGAAGCCTCTGACCAGGAAGCAATACTGCAGTTAAACTTTCTGTATGTCACTCACAGTAATGCAAGTGTCTTATACATTCAAAAGACTGAGCTCATTACCATGGAACTTACTTCTGTTTCACATAGCTATTCACAAAAAAAAAAAAAAAAAATTCCCCTCGGCTGCCGATGTGAAAACCCGGAAGCTCCTCACAATGCACGGAGGTTTCCACCCCAAGTCCACACAGAGACTGTATACCAGCCGGAAAGAAGGCGGGCGGGGCTTGAGTGAGCGTCAAAGCCACTGTCCTGGACAAACCCGGAACATTCCAAGAGTACATCAGTAGATGGCCTCCAAAGACGAGCTGCTGAGAGAATGCCTGAGGCAGCAGCAGACAAGGGGAAGACCAAGCAGAAAGAAGTGCCATGGCAAACAAGACCCTGCATGGGATGTACCATCACAATAGCTGAGGTGGCTGACATTGGAAATCTACCAGTGGCTGGAAAGGGCTGGACTAAAAGACAGCACTGAGGCATGAAATCATAAGCAGCAACGGACAGGCACTGAGCACAATCCATTGAAGCAGGGGGTCTACCACACTGAGAGGACCCAGGTGTAGACTGTGCAAGAGGGCCTAGAGGACGTCACATAGTGCGCAGATGTAAGATGCAGGCAGGACACAGCATACACTGAACGGCACAACAAGGTGGCTGGCATTGTACAGGACATTGCACAGCGTATGGCTTAGACCCTCCCAAGACCCCAGATGGGAGATTCAACGAGGTTGTGGAAGTAGCACAGGGCTAAGATTCTGTGGGACTTCCAATCCAGATGGTCAGGCAGGTACTGGCCAATCAACCAGACATCGTGGTAATAGACAAGGAGCAGAAGACAGCGGTGGATGATATAGATAGCAGGCAATGACAGCAACATCAGGAAGAAGGAATATGAGAAGCTGGAAGAAGTACGGCCTGAAAGAGGAACGAGAGAGGATGTAGAAAGTGAAGGCCAAAGTGGTCCCAGTGGTGTAGAGCCCTCGGGCTGTGACTCCTAAGTGGGTGAAGTGGCTCCAACAGATCCAGAAAATCAGAGCTCTCTGTCCAGAAGAGTGCAGTGCTAGGAAGCTAAGATACTGCGCAGAACCCTCAAACTCTCAGGCCTCTGGTAGAGGACGCGAGTTGAGGAAGACACATACCACCCATTGGGGTGAAGGC